>NW_019392712.1:629839-1052426 GCF_000648675.2 Cimex lectularius
TATTTTTCAGAGGGCCCTACATTGATAGAAAAACTACCTCCAAAAATTACAACCACGACTGGGAAAAATATCTATCTGTATTGTTCTGCATCATCCGAAGAAATTTTAGATATAGCCTACATTTGGACACATAATGGGATGCTGATTATCAATTCTTACCACACAAACGTTAAAGTTGTAAGTTTTCTGTTCATATAAAATAAATATTTATTTAGAAATCGTGAGATGCGGTCTGGTGTGATGTAGGTTTCAGAAAAACATTTTCTTTATCGTGCCAACATTTCGATCTTTATTGAGATCATCTTCAGGGCCTCGGATTTACAAACATTGTTTTCATATTACAATTACATTTTGGATGTGGAAAAGTGAATTTATACAACGCAAAATATATTTTATATATTCAATCAAAGTATTTCTACTCACTCAAAGTGTTTGTCTTCTGTGTAATTGTGTCATTCTTGCAAGTCGTGTCGAGAGTGCCAGTGAGATTTTGCTATTTTGTGTTTATATACGTTGGATTTTGAGGGGGTGGGGAAGGATGACGGTATAGAAAAGACATTTTTGTATAAGGCATCGGCTTCTTTGAGGTGAAAGGAGCTGACGAAGGAAAAAAATGTGTTGGTAATGGTTCGGCCAAATTATCCTTTCAGGATTATATAGAAAGGGCTAAATAGGAAAAGGAAAACTGAATTTTTTCACATAGTTTAATTTCCCAACAATTCTGCTTTCCTTTTCCTATTTATCTATTTCTATATAATCCTGAAAGGATAATCTGGCCGAACCATTACCAACACATTTTTTCCTTTTGTCAGCTCCTTTCACCTCAAAGAAGCCGACGCCTTATACAAAAATGTCTTTTCTATACCAACATCCTTCCACACCCCCTCAAAATCCAACGTATTTAAACACAAAATAGCAAAATCTCACTGGCACTCTCGACACGACACGCAAGAATGAAAAAATTACACAGAAGACAAACACTTTGAATGAGTAGAAATACTTTGATTAAATATATAAAATATAGTTTGCATTGTATAAATTCACTTTTTTTCCACATCCAAAATGTAATAGTAATATGTAAACAATGTTTGTAAATCCCAGGTCCTGAAGATGATCTCAATAAAGATCGAAACGTTGGCACGATAAAGAAAATGTTTTTCTGAAACCTACATCACACCAGACCACATCTCACGATTTTTAAATAAATATCGATTAACGGTCACTAATCATCACACATATAAAATAGAATTATATTATAAAAATATAATTTGTATGTTAAAATAAAATATGTCTTTTTCTTCTTTTTTTTTTGCTAGAAAGTGGAAGGTGGTCAATTAAATATATACAATGTAACGTTTTCCGAGGCTGGTGAATATGAATGTGTTGTAAAAACTGCTGTTGGGAAAATTTCAACAAAGACAACACTGACTGTTGAAGGCCCTCCAGGACCACCAGGTAATTAAAATAATTACAAATTACATTTTATTTTAGTTTTATGCTTATATAGATGGATAGATTTGGGTGAGGTAAGAGTGAGAGATAGGTTACGAACTAGTTAGTGTTAGGGCTAGGAACAGGTTAAATTAGAATAGGTCAAGCAGGTTAGTTCTAGGGATGGGTTGGGTGAAAGCTAGGAACGAATTTGAGTTAGGGACAACTCGGGTTAGAATTTGGAATGGGTTCTGTTAGGGTTAGATTAGAGTGGGAGACAGTTAAGGTTAGGAACTGGTTAGAGTTAGAACTAGGAACAGGTTCAGTTAGGATAAGGTTAGAGTTATGGACAGGTGAGCGTAGTGTTAGGAAAGGGTTGGGTTAAAGTTAGGGGTAGGGACAGGTTGGGTTGGGGTTAGGAACAAGTTGAGTTCTATTTTATATATCTTATTATATAATATTATGTAATAATAAAGAAATGTAAATAATAATAAATATCTGAAGATGAATTTTTCAAAAATAAATACTACACGACTTTACTTTTTTTTAGGGGGTGTACAAGTAATCAGCACAAATACCGTTAGTGCTGTCTTGCAATGGACTGATGGCTCAGATCATGGAAGGGAAGTATTGTACTACCAAATTTCAGGGAGAACACAGTACAATCAAACTTGGACCATCCTTGAGAGAAGTATGTTTAATTTGCCCAAGTTTGGCTCATTTTCCTTATTTATCGTATTGTACCATAGGTACAAGAGGGAGGGAGATTGATCGTTACAATGGCAGAAAAGAAGCGAGCGTCAGTAATTTAACACCTTATTCTCAATATGAATTCAGAGTCCAAGCAGTGAATGCTTTAGGCATTGGTCAGCCATCATTACCTTCTCCTAAGTACAGCACGCTTAATGACAAACCGTACAAAGCTCCAGAAAAGATAAGTGGAGGCGGAGGAAAGATTGGCGACCTTATTATCACTTGGGAGGTAAATGAATTCACCCTGTACCATTTATTTTTTTACATATATTTGTATTTATATGATGGTATTTTCAGCCAATGCCTCCCCAACACCAAAATGGGCCTGGAATTTACTACAAGATCTTTTGGCGTCGTCACAACAGTTCAGAAACTGAATTTCAGTTTGAAGTGCTTAATCATCAAGGAAATGTAGGTGTCGCCGTGATCAGGATTCCCTTCGAATATTATTATACTCTGTATGATATTAAAGTTCAGGTTTGTATTTATTATGAAAACTACTTTAATAATATATTTTGAAAACATAACTATTAAAAACTCATACAGTATGAGATAAATAGTTACCAATTATTCAATTGTTCTATTATGATTGTCTTTCAGGCTGCAAACAATTTTGGTTATGGACCTGAATCAAATATCACAACAATATACTCAGCCGAGGATATGCCACAGGTAGCACCACAACAAGTTTACGCCCTCGCCTATAACTCGACGGCTGTAAATGTCACGTGGAAACCTATTGATAACACTAGAGAAAAAGTCAGAGGAAAATTAATCGGCCACAGGGTGAGTTTTAATTTGTATTCAACAATATGTCTTACGGATGGATAATTGATTATTTACTATTTCCAGCTCAAATATTGGATGTCCAAAAACGAAGAGAGTGATGCTGTGTACTATTTAAGCCGTAGTACCAGACCTTGGGCATTAATTAAAGGCTTGCAGCCAAATACGTACTATTACGTTAAAGTTATGGCTTACAACTCAGCTGGAGAGGGTCCTGAAAGTGAAAGATACTTGGGTAATTATGAATAAAATAACATAGATAAATCTATTTGATTATAAAAAAAATCAATTTCAACCTTTTTCAGAGAAAACATTCAGAAATGCTCCACAGAAACCCCCATCTTCAGTTAATATATTTGCCATTGATCCATCAACAGTGAGAGTTGTCTGGCGATATGTTCAGCCCACCAATGAAGAAGAGCCATTAATTGGATTCAAGGTATGAAAGTAGCTTTGTATACACATATAAATTTGCGGGATTTATGTTTTTTAATGATAAATGGTTTAGTCTATACTAATGCAGTGAGTCTTAGCAAAGTAAAAATTCCTGCCTCACGGAGGCATAATGTCTTAACTACCCATTGGGTCTCCATTTGAGGAGTCAAACCACAATACATTTTCCATATTATTCACAATGAAAAAGCCATGAGTGGTGCCAGTTTTGAGTAAGGGACGAGTTAGTTTAGTGATAGGCTGGGCTAAAGTTATTGGTATCTAAAGAGACAGATTGTGTTGGGATATAGTTAGAGTAAGGGAGAATTAAGTTAGGGCTAGGAACAGGTTAGGTTAGGATTAGAGACAGGTTGGTGTTAGATGGGTTGGATTAGGGTTAGGAATGTGTTAGATTAGAATAGTAGGAACAGGTATGTTTAGGGTTGAGTTAGGTTAGAGTTAAGGATAGGGACAGGTGGAGTTAGGGCCAGGATGGGTTTGATTAGGTGTGTGTGTTTGTGTGAGAAAATTTAGGTTAGGGTGTAATTAGGGCTAGGAACAGGTTAAGTTAAAGTTAGGGAAAGGTCCTAACTTTTGTTAGGGCCGGGTTGGGTTAGTCATGGGTAGGGACAGGTTGGGTTAGGGTTAACCACAGGTTAGGTTAGAGTTAGGACAGGCTTGTTTGTGACTCAGTTTTGTTTCAATTAGGGACATGTTTAGTTTGGGCTGTGTTGTGTTAGGTAGGTATAGGTGATTAGAGAAAGACAATTTAGATTAGGAAGTGGTTAAAGTTAGGGCTAGGAAGGGGCTGGGTTTGGGTTAGAATTAGGGACAGGTTTGTTTGGTTAGGGCTGCGTTAAGTAAGGGGCCAGTGGGATTAGAGGGTAAGAACGGATTCTGTTAGAATTAGGTTAGAGTGAGAGACAGATTAGGAACTGGTTAGTTTAGAGTTAGGGATGGGTTGGGTTAGAGTTAAGAATTATGTTAGGAACTGGTTAGAGTTAGAGCTAGGATCATTTAGGTTAAGGACATGTTTGGTTAGGTTGGGTTAGAGTTAAGAATTATGTTAGGAACTGGTTAGAGTTAGAGCTAGGATCACATTAGGTTAAGGACAGGTTTGGTTAGGTTGGGTTAGATTAGAGTTAGGGATGGGTTTGGTTAGTGTTGGGGGTAGGAACAGGTTGGCAACAATTTGTCTTCAACAAATTAAGGTATATATATATAAGGTAAGATATCCATGTTTCAATTGTTTTCTGTAATGTGAAGAAAGTATGTGTGATGCAGTTGTTTTATCTACAACTTTTCTTTTTAAAAAGGGTTTTATTATTAAAACAATTTTGTATTTTTATCTCATTTAAAACTACTATTTTCTCTTTGTTGGCTTTTAATTTTAAGGGGCTTATTTTAAGTAATAAATACTGCGTCACAAATTTCAGTTTATTATTGAATTGAATGATTTAATTTTGAACATATTGTAGATATGATTTAATGAAATGAATGATTTATTAAATAAATAAACTTTAAAGGTGAGAGTTTGGGAGGTGGATTTGGATATGAGTACAGCAAATGACACCATAATCTATGTCGATTCAAAATTGGAGGCATATGTGAGAAACCTCTCTCCAGGGAAGACGTACAACATGAGGGTGTTGGCATTTAGCAATGGAGGAGATGGCCGTATGTCGTCTCCGGCATTTACATTTAAAATGGGTAAGAATCATCGATAATCAAATCAACTTGTTAAAAATCACAGATATTCTCATTTTTTTACAGGTGATGACACAATACTACGAAGTGCGGCCAGTACCTGCACTTATTTTGCCTCACTCGTTGTTTCACTTCTTGTGATATTTTTCCGTCCATATTAATTAATTGTTACATGTTACTTACTAAAATTTATGTAGTATTTGGCACAAGTCAAAGACTGGCTAAATGTATGAGATTTTTCTTTTTTTAAGATAGAGCACTGGTTTGTTCATACAATTTTACATTTTCTTATAGAGCTCATGGTCCAAAGTAATTTTTTAAAAATAATGTTAATAATGTTCAAACTTGTACATAAAGCAATACAACTCTTGATCATGTATCAAGGCTGATCATGTATAAATATGAAGACACTATAAATGCCTCATACTTTTTAATATTTTTATTTTTGTTTTATTGAATAGTGATTGTAAATTTTATTTTCTTATTTAAGTCGATAAGATAATTTACTCAGAATTGAAGCTTATCACAAGAATCTTAATTCTCAATAATCTCACTGCTTAATATTTATCTTTATCAAGTTAATTATTTTGTACAAAATGAAATTGAAGGTTTTTATAGTTTGCAAATATAATGTAAGCATGGAGATATGCAAATTTTGCTCATTGTGTAGCCATAGTGCCTTACATCTGTGCTGTCTTCCATCGAATGGAGATGGTCTTCTATTTCATTATGTTGATTTTTTTTTTTTTTGAATTTTCAATCTCAAATATTACGTCCATTTGTGTTGGTTGTTTTTCTAATTTTTATATAATGCACTTTATATATATTTAATTTTTTTAAATGTATTTTTTTACAATAAACAGACAGAAGAAATGTATATTTATAATAATTACCTTGTTTTTTAATATTTTTTAAAATTTATTTATGGAATTTTACCTCTGATCCAAAGACAATTTTATAACAAGCATGTCTGTAAAATGACCATACTTCTTGTACAGTGCATCATCAGAAATAACTTATTCGAGCAAGGTATACATTATTAAATCACTTTTCATTCTGTGTATTCACCTTGTGATAAATTTATACCACAGGACCTAAAACAATAAATTAGGATCATTACAAAAGTTGGAATCCAGTTCCATCCTTAGCCTCACCCGTACCTAACCTTAATCTAACCTTAACCTGTCAATAACTCTAGCATAACCTGTTCTTCACTTTAGTCTTACCTGTCCCTACCTCTTTTCCCTCGTCTCTAACTTCAACTTAACCCTAACCTTTCGCTAACTCTTAACTCATCACATATCTAACCTAACCCTACTCATGTACAATTGAAAAGTGGTAGTGCAAGTATGTAAACTTGTCACTTGCGATGATACTTACCATTTTTCATTCAGAATTTAAAGAACAGGCAGTGCGAGTGGAAAGGAATGTTTACATTCTGCACTCTATACATTTATTAGTATTTACATATACATAAAATAATAAAATTCTAATAAATAAATTATAAAAATAATAAATAATTCTACCCTGGCGTATTTGGAGCATTTTATTCATACTATTATGAGCCCTACTGATTTAAGCACAAATTGCATACCTGGAGGATGTGTTGAACCTGGGCAATATTTCAATATATAACTTAAAAGGAAAGAAAGTTACTCATGAGTACATTTGAACGCCTGCATCGAACTTGTACCTTGTTAACTTTTGATCACTGAAGACAGTGAAACACATCTGTAAGACCAAACCAGTGAGGATAAGCAGATCAAAAATTTCCCGTGCAATTCTTGTAAAATAGATTTTTGGGGAAAATTGTTGACCTTTGAGTTACCCATTATGATTTATTTTTTAAATTTAATTTTATTTTTTGTCAACCAGTTTTAATATTTACACAAGATTGTTCTAACATATAAAATATACTTTTATTTACAAAATAATTGCAAATTTAATAAAGATGCAATACAATTTACAAATTCTTAAAAAATACAAAATTACCTTTTTTAAATAAAATTACGGATTTTTTTTTTTTTTGGGGGGGGGGAGAGTTAGCAATGAAGCCGATTACTTATTAATTCTATTAACTCTAGCAGTGAAATTGCTTAAAAGTAAAAAAATATAATTCTTCAATTAACTTATATACATGAATTTTTACAATTACAAATTAATTATCCTATGTCCGTTCAAAAATTCAACAAGCAAAAAGTTAACAAAAATGAAGGACCATGTTTGCACACAAAACGTTGAGCAACTTCATTAAAATATGATACATCACAGGCAATATAATAAATTAATGACTACTAAAACAATTTAGTACTAAATAACCCAAATTGAATACCAGTTTACATTTAGTGATATAAACTATAAAAACCTTTTTTTAATACATAATAAATAAGAGGTAGATAATTTGCACTTTGATTAATCAGGCATTTTCATTTGCTTTTCAGTTTTTTCTAAATATAATTAAGAGCCAGAATGAATTTTGGCTGATGATGATTCATAAAAAGGAAACGTAAATGTTATCAAGAAATGTATGATTTCATTCTCATTAGAAATTATTTACTTTTTCATACAAAGTTTAAATAATAATTACAACTTGTTTATAAGATCAGTCTACACAAGGTTTATTTATTTATATTTTTTTATATAATTTTACCCTAAATTACAAGTTGTAAAAAAAAATAAAAAACTATTAATTCAAAAAGCTTAAAAAAAATGAAAACTCCCACGGGAAAAATTTCCCCGATTAGTTTATGAACGGAGAGAAAAAAACGACAAAATATTCTCAGCAGTTATTGTTGTACGCTTAAAATTAGAATGGTCATATTTAATACGACACTGACTGTCCTTACAATTTCAACTAGGAGTCGTAATAAAACGAAAGTGTTAAGATAATATACTGCTGTATGTGGATGTTGATTGACAATTTGGTGAGATGGGAGAACGCTCTTCGTCATTAGTCGAATGTCCTCTTATCCTTGTATTTATATTGCTAATCGAACTTCCTAAAAAAATAACACATAATTAAATCACCTGTAAGTAGACGAAAGTTTTCTTCAAACAACAAATCAATACACGATAGAAATAATCTCAATTTATGAATGGATGTAAGAAAAGATTTTGGAACTATGTTTTGGTACATATGTATTACCATATACTCCTTACAAATAAACCTATTATTTTAATTTTACTAGACCATCTAGTTTTATATAAATAAAAAAGCTCACAAACAATCCCACTCCATTACACAGCTGCCATTTATAATTTCGAGGGTTGTATGAATTGATTCTATGATTGAACTTTCTTTTGTTTTCTTTAAGATTGTCTCAAATCTGTTCAACTGGATTAAGGACCGGATTTCTTCCAGGCCACTCAAGGTTATGTAAACCCACAGTGTTCAGGTACTCAAAAACACACGACACCAAGCATTATCATGCATAAGTAATGATTTAAAGGCAATACAAATATTTTAAGATTATCTTCACATGGAACAACTTTAACTTTGGTATCTCATAAGAAATGTCACTACAGAACTTGACAGACCTTCCTTGAAATGATTCCAATGTGCAGCACTGACTGTATCATTCTCCAGATCTTTTTATAGTGGAATATGGTAGTGGGAAATATGAAAAGTACTTGAACAGGATGCGCAAAAAGTGCACTAAAAGTCTGTCAGCAGGGATGGAGCTAGTCAATTAAAGGAAGGCACACTTACTGGATTTTCCCGTCAGTAGAGGAAAGGGTCAACCTCAATTTTGTAAAAGGACCATTATGTGACACAATTCCTGATAGGGCATAGAGACTTTGCCAGCAAACTCTATCGCTTCAGACAGGAACAAGTATTTCTATGGTGCCCACTGTATGCTGCAAATAAGCAAGGACTACGATCCAAAAGAGTACACCAGTGTGGCACCATTATTTCAATGAACAAAGAAAGTTTATGGTGAAAAAAAGTATGTTGGCAACATGAGAAAAAAAGGATGGAAAATACAAAGCACACGAACACACCCTGACCAGACGCGTCCAGTTGGCCAACCATGGAACATGGAAGAGGTAGAAATGACAAAACTGATGAAAAAAGCAGTCACCTCTGTTAAAGCCCTCACATTCAGGGCAGTGGGACCAGATTTTGCTTCCCTCCAGGGCGGCGGGTCTCATTTGTGACCCAGGCCATTGTTTGGACATACTATTTTCTATTGGTTATTATTTTGAAGAAGTTTTAGTGTAAAAACAGCTTTCTAACGAAATCCATTGTTCCGGTATAGCTCCACGATTGATGCCTGAGAAAATTGGCTGTGAATTTTTTTCAATAACCTTGTTTACTTTTTAAGCTAAGATTTGATTATTTGTACATTAAATACAATTACAGAATTGAGGAATAGACTGTTAAATGCTTTTAATGCTCAAATATTGTGAGTTTTTCAGGGTATTGTACAGAATAACATCTAAAAGTTTAACGATTTGTTGTTCTCTTCAGCTAATTTGTAAGGAATTTAATTTTTAAACAAATTTTTTATTACAACAATAAATAATGCTAACTATAAAATGTATTTCTACACATTTTTCAACATTTCCAAATTTTTTAAAATTAATTTTTGCTAAATTTTGGAAATAGAGTATTACTATACTAGGAAGAACTGTGAAATGATGAACGTAAAAATGGTATAAAAAGTTGACCGTTCACCCTCTTCCAGATGCTTCTCATGGTAATTATTCCAAGAAGAAGCTAACCACTGCCCATAATTCTCACCTAACACTTCCCTAACTCTCTAACCTAACCCGTCTCTGACTCTAGCCTAACCCATTCTTAACCTAATTCTAGTCTAACCTGTCCCTAACAGGCGGAGGCTAAGACAATGAGCCACTGATGAAAAGCAGCCACCTCTGTTGATTGTGATGGGTTCTTGACGTCCCAGGCCATTGTTCTAATGCGCTACTGTTTTCTATTGACTGTTATTTTTCCTCACTTTGAAGCAGTTTTTAGATTCAACTTTTAACAATGTGTCATGCCGGTATAAGCTCAATTGACATCTGAGGAAATTGATAGAAGCTAAACAACTGGGCATGTGGGTACCTGATGTTTAGGCACCCTAACAATTCTGTCCATAGTCCTTTTGCTGGCCCTTTTTGACATTTTCCTACTCCTTTTCTTTCAACGGCTGTGGGACAAAGAGGACAAATCTTTTAAAAAATTTGGAACCCCGGAAGATCAATGGTGTTTTAGGCTTCTGCTCTGTCTTCTCATAACAGTTCACATCAGAATTCAAACAATTAAGTTTTTTTAAATAAAAGCTGTTGAACTGTACTTCCTGATTGATTGCATTTTAATAAAGCCGTCTATGGTATGGGTCATTCTGGGTCGCCTCGAGTGACTCAGTCTTTCTAGACATTTAGTAGCCATTGAAACTGACAATAGTTAATGCCAAGGCTATTAGCAAATTAAGACATCATGAGTGATGACTATAATACAAGAGAAATTGCTACCCGGAGCTAACAAGAGGTAAAAACTAAATGATATGATTAAACACTAATGTCTCTCATGGATTTATAAGTGATGCGATATTTTTGACAAGGAGTCTATTAAAAAAATAAAATAAAATAAAAAAGGCAACAAGAATATAGATTTAATAATCTTTCATGCGCCTTACCGACCACGCCGAAATGTTCTTTGAGATCAGCTTGGACATCGGAAACATCCCACATCGCATAAAAAGCATCACACAATGATACATTTTCAACCAAATAATTAACATAAGGTTTATAGGAAAAACTGTAGTGATGAGCGATAGCGGCAATGAACATTTCCAGACAGATAAGAAAATTCTAGAAAAAAAAAAACGTCATTAGTAAACTTTACATTAGGTATAACCCAAATTAAAAAGATCACCTGTATTCTATTGGATAGATAATTTGCAGAAACATCTTTAGGAACGTCGAAATACATATTCAGGATGCCGTAGTAAGCCGCAATTGATATTAAAACGCCTTGACTGAAAGAGAAAAAAAATAGGTTTGAAAAATGTCTAAGTGTGTGAAATGTCAAGACCTTACAAAAACGAAAAGAATACGACAGCTTTGATGCAGACAAATTTTCCTATTGGCTCCATCGGCCTCAGCTCTTCCCTGTTGGCTTTGTAAAACAACACTAAACAATACATCGCCAAAAACTGTGACACGTTGTTAATCCCGATGATGTAAGGGAATGCGGCATTCACACGAAATTCACCTTCACCATAAACACCGTTCAATTCACATATGCTGGAACAGAATACTATGAAACAAAAAAAAATGAATGAGAATATAATATTTATATTATATGAGAATGTCCATACAAAGCGATTCCTGTTGTTAAAGGCCTTATTATGGTGTATTGTAAAATACCATGTTTACACCTGTGCACGAACTCTCTGGAAAAAAAAAAAGATTATTTTATTTTTTAACGAACTAACTAATGCTGTTTTGAGAATTTTTTCAAAAGTAACAAAACATTTATAAATTTTTTCATAGTAAAATAAATACGTAATTGGCCACAGACATCTCTTGTTCACTGATCAACAATGATTTTAAATTCACTAATTTCGTGGTCCGCTTGACTAATTAACATATTACAATTAATTAAGGTTTTTAGTTGAGATAAAAAAAGTCAATGGCACGAGCGGGATTCGAACCCACGATCTTCGGCTTGATACGCCGCTGGTCTACCACTTGAGCTATCGTGACCTCGATCCACTCGGACACCAACTTCCCATCTCAACCGCACCTTTGGAATTTTCCCTCCTTTTTGCCATTTTGATGATTTTAAATTTACAAACTAATTAAAGTGCACACCATATTCTTTATGGATGTTTCCAAAGTCTTTTCTATTACTAGTGTTAACATCCTAAACCACGGTTCTCCTAACTTTACTTAAGGGCTAGTCCTTGGCGAGGCCACAGGGTCATCGTCACTTTGCCATCTGATGGGGGATGGATTATGTTGGATTTAAATTGGACTAATGGGTGGGGGTGGAGAGTTTATCATGGAACTTACAAAATTTGGTGGAGATTAATGTGTTTAGAATGGTATGTTGAGGTTGTTGTGGAGGGGGATAATGGATGCATATTAGGTTGTGTTGACTATGATTCCAAGGACTTTGAATTGAAAGGACTGAATTCTCTAGATGGCTTAGCCCACAGTTTTAGTCCACATGTCCAAATCAATTTCAGTAGTGTTTTGCAGTGTCAGTTTGCTTTTTTGTTGAGATGTTAGATTTGGGTCCAAGTAGTTTATAGAGTAATCCAAAGGTTTGTTCAGTTCCTACCTTTTTATTTGTATGTGTCAGTTCCAGGTTAAAAAGCAAGATAGAACCCAAGGTAGCATACACTGTTGGCTTTAGGAATAAGAATGTTGAGAAAATTGGAATAATTGGTTATGCTTCAGGGAGTAAATGTAACATGGATGCATTTGTTTTCATTAATCTTTATCCTTCAAAGTTTGTTCCACTCGACTATTCATTGGATACGTGCCTGGAGCTTCTCCGAGGCAATAGCACGATCAGGATCAGATGAAAGCAAGGCTTTTTCCATTGAAGGATGCAAAGAGGGTAGAGGGTGTAGTTGGGATGTCTGAGGTGTAAAGATTCAAGACACTACCTGTGGCACTCTCACTCCCACGAATGGTAGTCGGAGTAGTCCAATTCTTGGCCAACTCAGAAGAATCGTCAAAAGATTAGATAAAAGGTGTTTGGAAGGATGCGCTTTGGATTGTACAGGGGACCTCATGCAATCGAACGCTTGTGACACATTATGACAAGCCATTTCATAAAGGCTGCCAAAACGGCATGCACAATAAATAAGACAGAGAGTTCCGACGATTGAGGAGGCAGAAGAGCAGGACGGCGGAGGCCTAATGTGGAGCCACGCTGGATTGAAGTTACAGTCGGTCGCTTGCAACGTTAGAAAAGAAAAGAAAGTAAAAAAAAGTGTGTGATGTGCTCAAAGACTAAAAAAACAACTTGTGTAGAATTCTTGTCGGGTGGTGCTCAATTCAACAAGGTTCATTACATTATACTTTACATCTTGTCTAGTGAAAAGGATATCGAAAAATAACTTTATACTTAATTGTTGAAAGTACTTTTCAATCACAAGAAAATTTTCTCTTTTCCTTACTAAATTCTTTGTAGCCATTTATAAAATTTATTTGATTCAATTATTTGTTATTAATACAAAAACCTTTAATGTTTAACGGTTATTGACTTATTTTTGTATTTATTTATTTTTTTATATAACTATATCAATCCCAAACGTCATAAATTTACGCTCCCATAACGTTATAACATCTACAGGTAGGTACAGGATTCTTTACATTCAAAGGATAAGGATATGTGGTCTGTAAAGAGAAGCACCTACTGAGTTGTGGAGAGTTTATAGCAAATACCAAATTGGTGGTCTAGGAGAAGGTTGAAAGAATTGTGTGGGGATCAATCGTTTTAGAAGGATCTTCTAGAATTTTTTTGAGAAGAGAGGGAGCAGGCTAACTGGACAGTAGGATGACGAATTATGGGCGAATTGCCAGGTTTAGGAAAAAGGAAGATATTTGAGTATTTACAAAGCAAAGGGACGTGTGTAGTATACTGCTGTAAAGATTATGGCATTTTTTTAAGGAATTCATGGAGAATTCGGGAAGTGATGAGGTCAAAGCTAGGAGACTTGCAATTCAGCAACCAGGTAATGATACATTTTATATTTAATTTCAAGAGTGATTGTTTTTGAAGATGTTCAGAGGGGAAAGGGGGCTTGAGGTATGAATCTCTGTTTTGTTAGAAGCAGTGTTGGGCTTGGGATGAATGGGGATGTGTGTTGGGAAAAAATTTCAGTTTTTTCATGATCAGAAGAGGACCAAATTCCTCAACTGCAACAGAGAGGAAAGGATGTGGTGGGTTTTAGTAATTTGTTGGTAACTTTCCAACGTGATCCATTGGAGGTTGTACGGCAGGATAGGTAAGAGTGGAAAGTTGTATTGATATAAGCTAATTGAAGGGGTATTTAATATCCACCATCGGCCCTCATATGCTAATAAATACATTCATTCTCAATATACACAAAAGGGAATGCAAACAAAATATCTATCAATACTATATACTAAAAGAAAGTCCTGTTTCCTTCAAAGACTCATGCTGTGCTCAAGCACAAGCACTCATGTTCGGTTGCATTCCTACTCAATAAATGCTCAGCCCTTTATTAAGCTTACATCCCCTTCATGAGAACTTTGAAACTGTTTCTAATGATTTAAATGGTCGTAACATATGAAATGATAGGTTCAAATGTAATCCATTATGAAGTTTTTAGAGTGGATGAACTCTTTCACCCATCCGTTCTAAAACACAACTGTAAGGTGAAAGATCTCGCCCACTCTACTAAACAAAACTTCATAAATTTATTAAGGCTGAAGCCACAATTTTGAACGTGGAAAGTTTGACGGATCTGACAAGAGGAAGCTACGGTCGTGAGGTCACAGATTTCAATGAAACTTTTTCCAGTGATAATAGATCAAAAAAATCAGACAAGTGTCTCAGCATTCAATCCAATGGAGCCAATAAAAAATAGTTCATGTGGAGAAATAACCAGAAATTGCATTCACAAAACTGCCTCACGGCACTCTCATCAATCAGTTTAAATGAAATTTTAAGGGTGTTAGTACATTGAAAAATATTAAACACATGTATAGGGATTTAGAGAAATCAGCACCAGGAAGCCTGTAATAAATTGTTAAATATTATGGTGTATTTTGACTGCACAAGGCTAAAATTTGGTAATTGACAAAAAGCTTCCAACTTTAGATTTCTTACTATATTGCTGAAATGTAAATACATACATATACAATAAAATAAATCTAACTAAAAGACCATCCCCTGTGTATGAAATAGGTTTGTAATTTGAAATTGTTCATAATTTTCATCCAGTGACAATGAAGGTAATACAAGAATACTAGTAGGAAAAAATCTAAGTAGTAATCTTGGTAGCTTTTTCAACAATTAAAAAATTTTGTAATTAATTTATTATAGGTTTCCTGGGGCTTATTGCGCCAAATCCCTATATATATTTAATATTTTTCAATGTACTAACAGCCTTTAAAATTTCATTCAAACTAATTGAGAGAGCTGTGAGCAGTGGCAGTTTTGATAACAATTTTTGATCATTTTTATGCATAGCTTTTTTGTTTTTACTCTCGGGGCCAATTGGATGGAACCTTCATCTAATATATTTCAATCTAGTGTCATTAAAAAGTTTCATTGAAATCAATGACCCCATAACCGTAGCCTTTTTTATTTATTTATTTTAATTCACCTAACCCCCATGCTTTATATATAATTATTATTTTTGTATTGTTTTTTTATTTTTGTTTATGTGTAGGACCCTACCTATCAGTGATGAACACCATGTCAATGCCTTAACCGTTGCGGCCAACAATGCCCCCCCCCTACAATTAATAATATTTATTTGTTTCTTTTATTTTATAATTTTTTCTTTAGAGGGTGGGGTACAACCTGGTAAAGAAAAAAGTAATTCCTGTCATTCAGGAGGGCTTAACGTCCAACCTGTCAGGTGTTGCGGAAATGATCCTGGTTTAGAAAAAATAAAAAATAAATGGAAGAATTACATAACAGCCTAACTAATCACATGACCGGCACAAACAAACAAAAAACTCTACCAACCACAAACGAGGGGTCAGTAGGTTATGTAGTAAGTAGTGGTTAGGCTTTACGTAAGTTTTTTTTTTTTTTTAATTAAATATTTATGGCTCAAATGCCAAATGTGGCGTTCATAAGTATTTTTTACTATCTAAAGAGGCATGTAAAAAATATATGATAAAATATACATCAATACACAGACAAGGCGTCAGACTTGTATTTGCTTGGGTAAGAATCCAGGCCCCCCATGATTTTTTTTTAAATTGGTCATACAAAAAATATTGTAAAGTGGTTTGACACCTCGTCCATGACTCCCGACAAATAGACAAGAATTACTTTTCCCATACATCAAGATCAGAAATTATTTTAATTTTATTTCAAATATTAACAATCAATTATCATGAAAAAGTGAAGTTTGATACAATTCAAACACTGAAGTTAAGATATGAGTTAATTAAATAATTAATTATAATTGAAATGAAATGACTAGATTTTTTTATTTCTTTATAGTACTCAAAGCAACTCTCACCTCCCCATCTTCCAGTTGGGCAACCAGCACAAAGGAAAATAATGCTTAACTTGCGGTTTCAGCGACAGATTTATTTCCAAATCCATTTCCTCGTTCAGGTAATGAAGAAGATAAACCAAAAAGTTGTATATTACATAAGCTTCATAGCATTCACGGGCACAATCGAAATAAATCCCTTGATCTGGGTGTACCAGGCCGAGCCACTAAAACAAACCAAATTCAATAATAAAACAATTTAGAAAAAAAAAATTTAGACAAAGCGAATGCAGGTAAATAAACACATATTATACTGTGAGTATTCTGTGTAAAATCTATTATTTTAAACTGATTACTGATTTATATAAGCTCAAATTTGCACATGCATGCACATACTTGAGCCTTATCATACCAGCAATTCCAACTTTTTAATTTACTAAATCAATTATATTTAGTGGTCTAATTGGCCAAATGACTTCTTTCAATTAATTATTCTTTTTATGTAAGGACTTGGTCGAGATGAAAAAGCTAGTGTCACGAGCGAGATTCGAACCCTCTATTTTTAATTTACAGTTTAAATTACCATCAGATCTCGAGAATCAACCACCCTGAGTGTTGACAATCGAGGATCAGACCGCGGTCTTATCCATCCAGCCATTGATGTTGGGCTTCAGTTGCCGTCAACAGGTATGTAAATTCAGCCCCTGTCATAATCAGTCTCCTCACTCTTAAATACATTCTTTCCTATTTGTATACCATTCACTCAGTTAGGGTGGTGGAGTACTCGATATTCCACCATCAACCCTTTCACACTACACATTCATGCTAATAAATACATTCACTCTCAACACACACTAGGGGACCCAAAAATATTAGTGCTATATACAATAAAACAACCCTATTTCCTTCACGAATTGATACAAGCACAATTATATAAAAGCTAAGCACGATTACCACATGCACGATTCATACATGCTCTGCACATGGAACCAATGAATGACACCCTTTAAAGTGGGACACATACTTTTTTCTACATGCCAGACACATACTTGGGGGTTTTGGACCAAAAGTAGTGTCTGTGTGACAACCTTGCATGGTCTCTCTCCTTAATCAGGCGAGGATGATCCTTCTTCTATGAGTCAGATCCTCTGAGGGTCATCTATGAACACTGCTTTTGAGACATGAGCACTTCTCTGGTGATCCAGCCCACCAATGCTGCCACTTAATTTTAAATATGTTTTTTAATGTGGTTTTAGCGTCAGAGGGCCAAGTTGTGGTGGTTAAGTCTGGAGGTAGGGACATCCCAGCCTTAGCCATCTTGCCTACCTTTTTGTTACGCTCTGAGTACCCCAGACAACAATGATGGAGATTGTACAATTGTACAAATAATGGTCGTAAGTGAGCACACAACCGAATAAGGGGATTGAAGATGAACCACGGTCTGGTAGTCCTTCTGTCCTGAATGACGAATTGAGCGAACCTATCGAACTTGATTTGAGTCAAACATGTCAGGAGCTCACCATTGTTCAACATAAGCAATGAAACCATTCTCTCTAGCTTAAATTGACTTGGGAAGAGGTGGAAGCTGAAGAATGCTATTCCTCATAAATAGACGATGGTAACAAGCTTCAACATCCAAACATTTCCATTCCATTGCTTTCACAGCACAATTGACCAGATTGTTACACACGATGAAAAATGGATCCTTTACTGTAACACCAGGAGGTCAAATGTCACCAAATGATCCTGCCTCATTGATGTGAAAACCAAATATTCACCAACAAAGGTTTTTTTGTTTTTGTTTTAGTGGAGTTCTTTTTACCTGGTATTATCCTTTTCAACCCATCAACTAAATTTACAAACTACGGCTTTCAAATCCCAGACTAAATTTCTTCATTTAGTCATATTTTTCACATTTCTGGTTGACAACTATTAACTTTAAATAGATTAAATATTGATCTATTTTGTCAAATAAGTCTGACAATAATATGATGGAGCCGCAGACGCCAAGTGGATCGGGTGTGAGCCACTCAGCTTTTCACTAAAACTTCTTTTTAAAATTATGTCAATTCAGACTGGCTTGGCCAATGTGTTGGACACAACACAATCAAAATAAATAAATAAAATTAAAATAAATAAAATAATTCATCAGCCAGAAGTACTTGACACAGACAGTGAACAGCTATATAGAACAGAAAGTAGGTGACACCAGACTGCGTGTCACGATTTCCAAAAAATATATTTAAACTGAGAAGGTTGATCAATCATCAAAGAAAATAATAATCATTAAAGAAAAATGTAACATAATTAAAGTGCGAGATTTGACTGCAAAGTTTTCTATCAGAAAGACCCAGCCAAGTGAAATTCTAAATAATAAAAAGGAACTTTTAGATCTTATTGGGACATATTTAAATAGTTTGGCCATACTCAGGCTTGTAAAATACCACTGTCTGGTCTTCTAATTCGAGAAAAAGCCTTAGAAGTTGTGAAGCATTAAGCTAAATAGAACAAGGCATAAGGTTTCTTTTAAGGCAATTAGTGAAGTGAAGAATCGAGGTACAAATGGATGGAAAAACTTAAAACAATATTGCACCGATTTTGAACTCAAAAACATTATTATGATGAGACTGTCTTATACATAGAGCACTTCGGATTAAACAATTCAGGGGGGGAAAAAAAACGAGGGCTGGCTGAGAAGAAAAGAATCAAAGGAGTGTTTAAGTTTGCTCTTATGCAAAAGTATGCTTGGTGAATTTGAAAAACCTTAAAAAATCCTCAGTGTTTCAAAGTGTCAATATCGTGTAATCCCTATTGTTGTCCATCTTGTAATCCTAAACATTTTTATCACTCGTATAGCAGTCAATATTTCATTCCCCAGGAATGTCCATTGTAGGGAAGTTTCTCAATTTTTTTACTGCAGCAAATATTTCCTCACATTTTGGCTGTTATATCATCACTTTGTACCCTCAATGCTCAGTTTTTATTAATTTTTACGCATTGGCGTGTTAATTATTGATCAGCAGGCAAATCTGATTATACCATTTAAGGCGGGCCCTAGATGATCAATTAAAATGCACAATATTACAAACTGCACAAATATTTGACCCTTTAGGGTTAGTATTGAAGTTTGCTCAATAATTTTACAGATGTTTGAGCGAGTTTTATTTTCATTGCACCATGTATGGCTAATATTGTGCTATTCCATGTCTAGTGTCCGAGGGATGAGGACTTCAAGTGCGTTTATGGACAAAATGGTGAAGTAACCAACAAAACTTAAAGAAAGGGAGTTCATCGTCGATTGTCTACAGCTATATAGAAAACTGCCTGCTCTGTGGACTGCTAAGAACAAGGATTACCTATCATGAATGTGATTTAAAAAAAAAAATTAATTTAAAAAAACACCTGCGAAACATTCCTATAAACACAAAGAGAGCAACAAAAGAAGATGTGAAGAAATTTAATTCTTTAAGGACCAATTACAGCAAGGAGATCAAAAAACACCTCAGTCGATGGAGATCAAAATGTCCATTCAGTACTATTGCACAATTATATAGTATTGTGCAATGTTATTACATTACAACAAAAAAACATATATAGACAGATAAGAAGCCTGACTATAAATCGCTTCAAAATGAATCATACTCTATTTGTAAATGGTTGTCAGATATGTAAACTGATACTTACATCCACTGAGGGAATAATTATTCTACAAGATGTTAAATCGGCAGACAAGACCATGGAGATTGAAATATCTTCTTTTTTTTTGGGGGGGGGGGGTTGCATTTGATAAAGTCAATGTCTCAATGAAAGAAGGAAAGTAAAGAGATTTTAAGTTTTAGTGGGATGACAGACACTGAAAATAACAGTGTGATGCATTTAGCCGTTTTAACTAATTTAAGCAGTAGAAATGATAAATAATGGAGTGATTATGTTGTCCAATCTTTATTCCTACTCACAGTAAGTTGTTTTCAATGATGTGGATTTCAAGCTTATAATTCATAAAAAATATTACACAAATAAAAATTAATTATAAAATTAAACAAATCATTACATAAAAAGGAAGAATGTAACAGGGCACTCAGAAATGTATGCATAAATAGTATCAAGCCCCTGTCAAACAAGAACAAAATCACCCTTGTTTTGGTTACCAAGGGTACAAAGGGCAGAATCATAAATTCTAACAGTAAAATAATTTAATCTAGGACATGTTAGAATTAGAAAGATGTAGGAGTGCCTGGAGACTCCTGGGAGTGGAGAAGCCAAAGCCTTGAATGATTCTCACCTATCCCTTATTAAACTTTTTACATTTTGTAAAGAAGCCTAATCTAAATTGCTTTGGCCAATGATGAACATAGTGTTCGTTACATTACTCAAGACCTAGGTGTGCCATGCTCTACTATGCACAATGGCTTAGAGTGGTTTCGGGCCATCAGAAGTCTTACTCTGAGATAGTCAAGAACTTTCCTTTAGACTCAGAGTTCGATAATCGCCAACATATAGAAAATGAGCTTATTTTGTGTAAAACCCGTGACCTTAACTTCCATAAGAACGGCAACACCAGGCTAGTAAATCATTAGGAGAAGGTTATCAAAGTCAATGAAGATTATTTCCTCTGAATGAAATATTTCTAAATTAATTTTAATATTGACAACTATTATATCTTTTAAATCCACACTTTTCTGGTTGCCTTGTCATCACTATCCTAATATCATCCGATCTGACTCTGATCCCATAATAGCTCACCAAAGTGCAAACCTTCCTACTACTACAACTACTCAGCACTAAAGTCATTGAAGGGCCCTGGCCCATAATGTTGGCCCAGTTTCTACTGCCCTCCGCGTGTCTCTCCCAACATCTGATCGGCATCTTTCCGAAGTTGACCTTGACATCGTCCCACCATCTCTTTCCAGGCCTTCCTCGCAACCATCTACCACCTGGCTTACCCATCTTTCTTTACAGCCCTGCCCTCTGATATCCTTTCCACACAGCCAATCCATCAAAAGCATTAGCTTTTATTTCAGCCACAATATCTGGTTTCTGGCTTTCAAAACTTTCAACTCCTCGTTTGTTCGAATTCATCACACTGCACCAAACATTTTCCGGAGCACTTTTCTTTCAAAAATCACAAAAATTCTTCGTCAATGTCCAGAATCTTAAAGTTCCACTGGCCTCACTATCGCCCGACAGACTCTCAATTTCAAATTGCAGTTGAAAGATCAGGACCTCAAGATCTACCCCAAGACAAAGTAGCTGCTTGTTAGCTGTTGTTGTTTACTGTAACAACTCTTGCCCATATTTTTTTTCTTACATAATGTTATCCTCGGTAAGCAGGGCTCCCACATATTTAAAGGTATTACAGCGTTCGTAAAACTTGTTTTTCAGTGCAATGGAAGCATAATTGACTTGCCATTGACCTCTTGTGGAATGCATATGTCTCGGTGCGGTTAATGACCAAACTCAAGCTCACTCAAATTCCTGGCAACCATGTCAATATCATCTGCGTATGTCAGGTTTCGAATGGTTCGATTCATCAAAGTCCCTCCTGGGTTACTCTGATCTACCTTTCTCATCATCGTCCCAATAGTCAAACCTTCCAGACCCACCTGTATGCTCTTGAACAACGGTTAAAAAAATGGCGATGAACTGCATTGCAGTTTTTGAGCCCCATGTGCATATTAGACTTGACATTTAAATTTAATCAATAATCACAAGATACTCACAGCGTTTAGGGCGTATATTGGTACCATCCATAGTATTCTAAAGAAACAAAGTACCAAAAGTTAACAAAGGTAGAGTTTTGGTTATAATTTATTCCAAAATACCTGATGATATGTTTCTGGAGTGAGGGTCTCGAGTAAAAAATCAAATGATTTATGATTTCCCAAAGAGAGACGGGCAACGCCAAAATGACGAAAATCCCTCCGAAAAGTGCTGTTTTGTCTTCATTGTTCAACCCCCGTTGGACAGAGACGACGATGAGCGAGAGGGAAAGGAGAAGGAACAAGACGACATACAGACAGAATTTGAAAATAGTACAGCATCTTTTGAAATTGGACATCCTTCGACATCGACTTGACGTGAAACAGGCCAAAAATGGCAAATTTCCGACTGAAAACACTTTCTCAACTGGCCAAGCACGATAAAACTACATTATCTGAGGACAAAGAGATAAAACGACCGATGATCAATGTTCATATTTCAACTCAAAGTCTCAAACAAATACGAGATTGTTCATGAACGAACGAGTCAAATCGAACGACGGAGAAAAGAAAACTGAGGATCCATGCATCATTGAGCGGGTGGAATGAACGAGAACGACACGACCCAAAATGTCGTCAAAAATTTCCCTCCATATTTTTAATTTTATAAACTTTTTGAACTTTAAAACATTATTGAACCAAGGAAACTAATCTTTAATTGATTTATATTTTAATCCTAAATATTTGACATGAATGGAAGTCGGTATCTCTTTGTTGTTGTAGGGCAAGACTGTTTTTCAATGTGAACCTGAGTACATTTTTGTTCACTAAGCCTTGTCACTTTTTGCACCAGTCTCCTATAAGCTATAGCTATAGCTTATATATAAAAATAGCGGTACCGGTATGATGTATAGTATATGTAAGGATTTGACTTGAATGAAGTCGGGTTTTCTTTGTTCTTGATGTGCAGTGGAGACTGTTTTTGCAATGTGAACTTAAGTTCACTTTTCTTCACACAGCCTTGTCACTTTTTGCACCACTCTCCGATAAGCTCAAAGTGTTCGTGGATGTTAGATTAGCCTGATACCAAAACAAGTGTCCGAAAGGTTCAGAGTTGACAGGTGTCTTCACCGAACTTTCCTTGCTCAATTCGTCGGCCTCCTCGTTGCCCCTCCGCCTTGGTACCAAAACTAGGTTGATTTTGCTCCCAAACTTCTCTGTGCTATGAAGTAGTCAGAATATACGGCTGTTCTTTTGCTGCTAACACCAAGACATTTGGTCTGCTTGCCATAGTGTTAAATAATCATCCTCTGCCTAAAAGGTAGTAGCATATTCCCCAAGTCCCTGGTTTATTTAACTTATATGTACAGATGTACATGTATGTATGTACATCTGTATACCAGTTACGGTAGGCATTAACACTGGGATACCTTTCTTTCAGTCTGATCACACTGTTAATCTTCTCGACCCACGGAGTGTGGTTGAAATAAACTATTTCGTTAAAAATTCGATTTCGCGAAGCAATAGGTTGGGTCATTGGAAAGGATGGAATATGGCCGTTATCACTGAGGTAACACGTCGGCGGTTGTCAGTGATAGGGCCGAGGTAGTGTACTCTACAGTTGGGCACAGTTTACACCAGCAGCGTTGTCATATCTACGTTTCCATTATTAATCCTTCTCTCAAATTCTAGTTTATTGACTTTATTCGGAAAAATGCGAGGAATGGACTGGGAGGCAGATTGCGGCCGGTCTCCGTCGACGGCCACCGTCCCAGTCCGATTCAGAGCCAAGTGAGACAAGACCACCGTCGAACCGACGTCGCACTTCTCACACGGGCCATCCAAACCTAGGAGATTTGGCTTACATGGATCCTTCATAAGGATTCCTCCTTTTTTAATACCGCCACATTTAAAATTGTACACAAATTCCGTAAGTAAACCGGCCAATTTTTTTATTACGACCACCACCCATTCCGCAATACCGGGGAAGGCATTCCATTTTAAACTAATCCAGCCCTCGACATTTTTTTCCTTGCAAATTATTATTATTATTAATTTTTTATTCAATCTAAGCGTCTTATTGTATGTTTATATTTATTACAAAGTGGAGACTGATTCTATAAACATCTGGTTTACCTACAATAATGACGATGAATGGATCGGCGAATGAATGAGTTCATTCCTTTCCACAGTGAGTCGTTCAGGTTTTCTGCAACAAAGAAAAAGAAATATTACACTTAAAAAAAAAAAAAAAAAACAGAACGCTCAGAAATTAAACAAAATTATAAATTTTGAAACTTTGAAATAGTTTGTGGCAGGAAAACCTAGAAAAATACGTATAAAAAAGGACACTTGTATTTATTTGTTTATATTCCATAATAACTAGGTATAAAGATTAATACACTGATGGATAATTTTAGCGCATTACTCAATTTATTTAGTTTAAATTAAATCCAATATCTTTCTGCATTAGGAGCTATAGTAGTCAAAATAAACAGTAAATAATGCTTTGTTTACTATATTTATTTACTTTTGTTCTGATTAATCCTATTTGTACATAAAAGTAGCATTGTGCCCTTCCATTCTCCTTTGCCTAAAGATAGCTTTCAGTTAATTTTATGCTTTGTTGATTTCCTTTGATATTATTCTTATTTTTAAATCATTTTCATGTGTCCAGCCAGGCATTTGAGTGAGTATGACAGTATCAGGGTCATAACATTAGTAGAGAAAGGATACAGCTAGCGTGAAGTCGCCAGGAGATTGAGTGTAAATCACTCTACAATGGGAAGGGTTCTTCGGCGCTTCAGAGAAACGGGGCTTTATACGAGAAGGTCAACCTAGGTCTATGGACGAGAGAGAGGGGGAGAGAGAGACAGACAGACAGACAGAGACAATAGATTCATCTGTCAGGCTCTATGAAACTGCAGCACAAAGCATTACAGCATTACGGAAAATGAATTAAGAAATCTGATAAAACAAGTCCAAAATGTTTTGATTTCCTCCAGGAATGTAAGCAGAAGGCTTAATGAAAATATCAGGGTTTGGCACCATGCTCATGGACCTCTTGTTACCACAGCTCAGTGGTGGTCAGGCTTCAACTCAAATGGGAGCAAGTGAATTTGACATTAGAATATTGGAGACAACTTCTGTTTACAGACGAGGCGAGAGTTGGCTTCTGATCTTTAGATGGTACAGAATTTCATATGGTGATGCTTAGGAGAAAGGTACGCCTCATGCTATATCGTTCTTCAGGTGGCATTCCATTGTGGCTCATTAATGTTCTGGGGTGGTATTTCCTAGGATGCCCGCATTGAATTGGTTGTTACGTAAGGAAGATCTCTAACTTCACAGAGGTACTTAAAAACATAATTAAAGAGCATGTGCCATTTGCCCCCACATCAGTGAGAAATTCTTGCTAATGCAGGATAATACCTGGCCCCATAGAGCACGTATTGTGGATGACTACCCGAATGAGATTGCAAATGAGTGCTTGGTGTGGCCAGCTCGATGTCCGATTTGACCCAATTGAACATAGTTTGGACCAACTAACCCAGATCCTAACACCTTAGAAGAGTTGGAAACTGCTGTACTTGATGAATGGGAAAGAATTCTTCAGGATTTTAGCAGAAATCTTTTCCAGGGAATGCAAAGGTGTTTAACAGATGTGATTCGTGCCAGAGGTGGAAATACTCGGTTTGAAAGGGAATAAAAATGTTTTTTTTTTTCTTTAGTCAATAATTTTAGTCAATTTTTTTAAAGAATTAAGTAATGAGCATTTTCTTTTTGAATGTCTTATTTTTCCAACCAAACCTATTTGTGCTATGCAAAATGTGAATAAATGTAAATACATTAAAATTTAAGGATGGTGCGTTAATTTTGTCCATCAATGTAGTTGACTTTTTTGACTTTTTATTTACAAAAATTTTTATAAGCCATGAAGTATAACTGGGTAACAAATTTACTTTTTAACGACATAGTCTTCATGGACATATCTCACAAAAATTTGTTAATAATCTTATAGACATCGGGGTCCCTGGGAGACAGCAGAGCTCTCCTTTCCACCAGATGGACGTCTATCTCTTCCTTCTGCAAACCCTCTTAGAAGAATTTTCTGTCTGATGTATATTTGCGACAGTGAAGCATTATGTGTTTAAGGTCCTCCTTTATTCCGCACGTCTCACAATTGGGTTGTTGTTTCCTGCCAATCTTATGAAGGTTTGGAGCACATATGCCACAGTTAGTTCTTAATCAATGTGTGGTAGTTATCTCTTTTTCTATGATGTCCAGGTTGCTAAATCATGATTTCATTTTAACGAGAGGGAAAAGGGTCTTATAAGCCATTCCCTTGTCTGAAGATGAATGTACAGTTTGCCATTCTATTCTATATATTTACGTTTCTAACATTTGGAAAAAGTCTGTATAGGGAATCTGTTTCCTGGGGTTGCAAAACTGTGTAGCATATAAAGCCAGTGTGTCAGCTTTCGCATTACCCATGTGACCTTAAATCTACATGAAAGAAACCCTCTTTTTTATAATATAAATTATAGATGATCTTTTTAATGTAGGTTACGATATAATTTTTGATATGTGGACATATTTTGCAAAAATTGTATATCACTGAGGCTGCTTGTGCAAATTATAATATGGTTTTTAATAAGAAGGGAGTGCAAAAAAATGTCAGTGCTGTCCTGATTGTTGATAATTACACTGAATAAATTGTTAACGCTGCCGGCAGAGGAATTGATCCCTTATATTGTAAGATAGGCAGAATAATAATAAGGAGAATATATATAAATATATAAATCAGACAGAATAATAATAAGGAGAAAAGATTTTTTTTGTAAATAAATTTATGAAGGATCTGATAGGTTTCTATTTTATCATTATTATTGTTACTATTTCCAATAACTATTAAGGGCTTGTGCTATCTCAAGACCTTCGGAATGGATTCGATGAACAAACCATCATATCCGAGTGGATAGAGGCTCTGTCTCTGAATTGTTGCCCCGAGATTTAATCCAGTCTGCAGCCATGTATTTTTTTTCTTTTCCTTTTCTCCTTGGTGCCCAACACTTATTACTTTCGGTTAGGTACTTTTTTCATTCTTATCCTTTAACACACCCCTTCACCACTGACCAGCTGGGCCACCTAGGCGAAGTTGCGACCGTAACAATTACGTGTATAACAACCAAGGGTGTTTTTGATTACTTTCAGTACTGTAGAGAAAATTGGAGAGTATCTATTAATTCTGTTATTACTTGAATTTGCAACATAGCTCATGGCAAGGGCAAGTAAAGGTGATTTGGTCAATAAGGATATAAGGTCCGACTTGTTTTTGCCATGGTAGTGGTCCTGGGTTTGAATCCTGGCATAGCCCATTGATTTTTAATTCTTGGAAAAAAAATAAAGTTACTTTTGAAGCATTCTTTCAAAAAGAAGATATGGTCCTGAATGTTTTGGAAGGCCACTAGGTCTGGCTGATAGGATGGCCGGTACCTTCTGCATATGTAAGGGGTACAGTTTAGGATTGATATGAATGGGGTAGGAGGTTTTATGGACACGTCAGTATGGGCTTGGGATTTTGTGGACAAATGGGTCTTGAAGATCTGCTTAGTAGTAAGGTTGGATACAAAGTTCATAGATTTGGCAATGGTTCAAAGGATTTTGGATTGGATTCTTTGGAAGTTGGAATGCTTGATTGAGCTCTAGTTAGGACAGGGGTTTCACTGCTAAACCTAGGATGTATCAGCAGTAGAATGATATAGGAGTGCTGAATGGACATTGTAGGCTATGGAAGCGTGTGTATAACCAAAACAAGGGTGATTACTTTCTGATCTGACCGGGCTTGATGTAATTAATCTCAAATGGTTCAGGGCCGATAAGTGTCCTCATCAAACTTTCCTTGGCCAATTTATTGATTTCCTCATTGCCCCTCTGTCCTGTAGGACTGGCTACCCAAACAACCCTGCTTCTTATGTAAATTGTGATATAGTGTTATTTGTATTGTTATTGTTGTTGTTATACAGTGGTATTTAGTACACAATACCAGGCTTTGTACAAGGAGAATCAAAACATTTCAAAGATTAAATTCAACAGAGCTGTTATTACAATCGCAGCTAAATATATATAAATAATTTTAATTGCCAGTCTAAAGATTAGAAAATTATTTATATGCTTAAAATAATTTGAAGAGAAAGAAAGCAACTAAAACAAATTATCAACTTGTCTGTTGAGATTTAAAACAAAATCTAGACTCCTTTGTGTTGGAAAGTTCAAACAGACAATAATTAATTCATTTAACAATGATTTTATACTTAGAAAAGAAAAAAAGTTGTATTTGCTGGTATGTAGAAAATAATGCAAATCCCCAATGCATAAGTAGGTATTATCTAAAAAATATTTTCTCTTCTTCTGATTTTTATGGTTTCAGCGATTATTAAAATTTAGGATGAACATATTGAAACAAAAATTCACTAGGTTTTTTATATCATATTCAATTGTGAGAATTAATCCTGATAAAAGTATTAAATCCATTCAAACGATCGCACATTAATCATCGCTGTCAGATTTGCATTTCCTTCTTCCTCATTATATTTCATTGTAATGAATTCCTGGTAACATCTACACACGTTTTATTAATAATTATTTAACATAGTTTTCTCTATTTTCCTTTGTCTTTTTGCTTTTTCCTGGGTTTTTCTTAGTCTTTCATTATAATGAGTTTAAGATAATTTAAAGTAGGTATTACTGAGTACAAGAGATCTTGTTTTATGGGTATTAAGAATGCATGTAGTTATTAGTTTAGTGTAGTGCAAGTGGTGAGTTATTAAGTACCCACCCTCAATTAAATTAGATATAGATAATAGTGCAAATAGTGATGAAAATTGAGCACTCCACTTTAATTAATTTATTTTTTTAAATGGCTTTATGAATTATGTTAGACAAAGCAGAGCAAATTGCATTGCATTGTAATTAATTCGTAGTGGTAGAGGGAGAGTGTGTATAACCCACGATTGTGAGGTCTACAAGTTGTGAGTCTACCACGATAATCACTCTTCTCCCGTGGTCCCCTAGATGTATTTTCTAAACAGTTGACTTAGTTCTAATTAGTTAACATGTTGCTCTTTTCATTGCAGGGCAAAGTATTGTAGCCAAATGGACTCCTCAGTCATTGAACGGCACGAGTTGCTGAACCCTGTTGATGTCGAGGCAAGGCTAAACACGTCGAAAATCCCCGCAAACACAATTGTCGTCACTGAGCCGACTGAGCTTATCGGAGCCCAATACATCAATCTCCACAGGTTGCCGGAGAACCTGCAAAAAGTTCAGATTGTCACAGACCCTTTGTCAGGCGACATTTTGAACCATCAAGTAGTAGAGTTGACCGCTGACAATGAGTTTGTACCTGCGGCCGTGGGTAGTCAGTATTACGATGATGAGCTTCTTTCCCACGAGCTGACGGAGGAAGACAAACGACTTGCTGCAGCACTTGTCGCTGTACAACTGGTCCAACAGCAGAAACAGCAACATACCATTCTTGCATCAGAGCTTCTGAAATCGACAGCCATGGCGCCTCTCTCTCCTTTACAGAGCGTCTCCATTGAAAAGCCCACTGTTGCCACTATGGTCACAAGCTACTTCCAAGCCTTTGATGATGATCCCACACAGCAACAACTTTTGGACCCTCAGAGTCAAGAAAGGATGCTGAAACTGTACCAATCTCAGCCTGCTACAACAGCACCACTGACTGTAAGTAATTTTTTCATGTACAGTGAAACTTCCCTATAACGGATATCTCAGGGAATGAAATATTGTCTTCTTTGGGATAAGAGTGTAAAAAATGTTTAGGACTACAAGATGAGCCACAATGGGGATTACAAAATATCAACGTCTTTGAAACACCGAAGCTTTTTAAGGTTTTTCAAATGTGCCGAGTATACTTTTGTATAAGAGAAAGTTAAACCCTCCTTTGAAACTTTTCCTCCCTGAAAATGCTCATTTGTTAACAGCATAGTTTTTATCCAGATGTGCTCTAAATCGTAAGATGGTATCATGACAATTATATTTGTGAATTCAAAATTGGCACAGTATTGTTAAGCCAGTTTTTTACCTTGGTCCTTTGCTCCAGTAATGGTTCTAAAAGAAATGGAGTGTGTATTCTAAATTTGTAAAGCCAATCTGAAACGCTTGTCTGTTTGGCTTAAATGTTTTGCAACTCAAGATCTTTTCTCCAGTAAGTGGATCACTCAGTAGTGTCTTACACTGGCCAAACTATTCGAATATGTCCTAGTCTTTGGCCAAACTGGAGAAAAAAAGATTCAAGATCGGTAATTTTCGTGTTTGAAAAATTAAATTAAAAGTTAATTTTTATTCTTTAGAATTTCCTTTGTTGGATCTTTCCGATAGAAAACTTTGCAGCCAAGTCTCGCACTTTAATTATATGCATTTTTCTTTAAGTGTCATCACACTGGAGACTTAAACATGTTTGCCAATGACATAATCAAAATCTAGGAATATGGGGCAAATATTGGAAGGCGAGCAAAACAAACATGAAAACATTAAATTTTCTGGAAGCTGCTGTCCGCTATTGGGAGAGTTTTAGAATCAGAATATAGTCATTATTGGGAGTGTCTGCATTGTAGTTTTTAATATGAAGAAAATAATGGGAAGATTGGAGAATCAGAATTTGTTCGTTTAGGGGAAGTTTCGCTGTTTACCTATTTTATAAATATTTAATTTATGTTTTTACAGGATCTTAGGCTGGCACCTCTCCCTCCCTTAAAGAAAGTTTTATCAAATCAAACGCTCCTACGTAATCGTTTGGACAAAACTGTGTTGGAACAAGTTCAAGTATCTGAAGGTTCATTAGATCCAACCAAGGTTAGTTTTTTCTTTTTTTTAATGAAACTTTAGTTTTTGTATATAAGATTCTTCTCATCATTCCATGATCATCACATCATTTCTTATACTCTAGAGAACAAAGAATATTTCTTGGGTTCCTGGATGTTTTTGATAGTGTCTGGCACCCTGGTATCCTATATAAAATAAAACGCTTACTACTTACCCTATTAGTTTATCCTGAAATTCTATTTAAGGGGGACCCTAGACGTAAAATAACATTGCACAATAATTTTATTGTACAATAATATTGAATGGCATCTTGATCCCAATTTATCATGCAATAATATTGATGGCCAAGCATAATGTTTTTCTGTGAGCAAGACACATGAAGAGAGTCCTCGTCCTTCGGATGCTAGACATAAACTAAAAAAACTAAAAAATATTGCACAATACCTACATGGTGCAAATAAAAATTAAATTTGCTCAAACTTTTGTTCAATCATTGAGCAAACTTCAATACTAACCCTAAACGGTCAAAAATATTGCACAATTTGTAATATTAGGCAATATAATTGATTCTATAGGGCCTACCTAACTGGCAGCTTCAGAGTGAGGTATGAGATCAGCCCAATTCAATTCATGTCATAAGGGAGCATTCTTGATCCCATCCTTTATATTATCTATACTTATTCGGAGATGGTGAGATGCGTTCTGGTGGTCTCAGGATCTCCAAATAATCATTAACTAACGGTCACTAAACACCACACATTATCTATACTGCTGACCTACCTGTACACCCCAGTACCATCATAAAGATATATAAATAAGGACAAGAAAACCAAAAATATATTTTGAAAATTACTATGATTGTAAACGATGTGAAATTCAAACTGAGGGCACTTGGCAGACAAGAGGTGAAAAATTAGTAAGACAATAGGGTAAAGGGTTGGGAAGGGCAGGCTAGGCGAAAGTAGGACATTCCCAAAGAGATGTTTATATTGTGGTCAAATGGTATTTCCAGAAAAAGGTGCGTGTTGAATTTTACAAAAGTTTGAGGGAGAGGCAAAATTGTGAAAAGGGGGGAAAAGAACGTATCGTTGAAGATGAGGACGCAAAAGAAGGGTGGTGGAGGTGTCCATTCACCACTGAGGTGTCTGTTACAAATTTGATACAACCTTAGCTGAATAGGTGCCGTGAATGTCCAGCTAAGGCTTCTGAAAGGCAAAAAACCGCAAGGGCGAGATAACTCTGAGAGACTCCAAGCCCGAACTAGATAACTTGTCAAGATTCCCAAAAAGGTTAATACCAGGATGATTGGAGTTGATCAAGCTGCTGGTTTATTAAACCTCACATTTCACAATTTAATTCAACGTTTGTCAAAAAAATTGGTACTATTTTTCCATTTGGTCATCCTATTTTTTAAACACTTTCATACGAAGCAACTTAACCTGTATTGCATTTTGAAACGAAGAACAACAATCATATTGATTCTTTTTCCAGGACATGATCAAATCGCATGACTTAAAGACAGAGAACCAAAATAGTGATAACAGTATTAGCGGAGATCAGCAAGAAGGGGAAGAAGGGGATTCTGAAGGCGAAGGGGCCAGTAACGAATTGAAGTCGGCTAAAAGAAGTTTGCCGCACAAGAAAAGGATTCCAAGGATATTGAAAACTCAACCAAATACGAGGCAAATACTTCCTCGCACTTACAAATGCAATAAATGTGGCCTCGTCCTGAACAACCAGGCCGCGTATTTTTCGCATAAATCAACACATGTTTCAAAAGTGTACACTTGCGAATTGTGTGGATCGCAGTGCTCAAACCAGATCAAGTTCTTTGCGCATTTAAAAGCGCATTATGAGCCGAACCTACTTCATGTAGCTAATGAATTATCGGAACAGCATATAATTCAGTACCAGACTCCATCCGGCCCGGTAATTCAAGATTCATTTACTATTAAGTCAGATGAATCCCACCAGTCAACACAACAACAGCCACAGCAACAACTTCAACAACAGCAACAGCCACAACAACAAAGACAACAGCAGCAACATTCACAGACAGAGCAGCAGCAACAGCCATCATCCCAGCAGCAGGTAAGATTTATGTATAAAATTTTTATGTTCAAAGTGGTAGTGTGTGTGTGTGTATAATATGTATATATATTGTGAGTTTTTCAAAGGTAATTTTTTATGTAGAATCTGCTAATGCTATTAAAATTTTAATAAGTTCGGGGATTAAGTTGACCTGGTGATAATCTTTTTTTCAAACAAGTCTTGAAAATTTTAATTTATTTAACTATTTTAAAAAATTACAAAAAGGAGAAAAAAAAATTAACTGAATAAAATATATCTAACTTCAATATTCGTGATGAATCAGTGAATTTTTGAGTTTCTGATATTATTATTTTGGAATGTAAACGACTCACAATGTGCAAGAAAGGCTGAATTTTCTGCACTCATTTTGAAGTTCTTTCCATTGTAAAAAAATAATAACAGCAATTCCAAAATTCATCATTTCTTTCTGAAAATATTGAATTTTTCCTTCAGAACTCTATTATTTTAATTTATTATGTAATTTGATCAAAAAAATTCAAATGTAATGCCCTATTTTTTCATACGTTTTGAAAATCCTTCTATTAAAGAAAAATAAATAAATAAAAATAAAATAAAAAACATAAAAATACCAGAAACTCAAAAATTCATTGATTTCATTCTAGTACTCGGTAATTTAAATTTATTGTGTAACTGAATGTTGCTGTTTAATTTATGTTTTAAAATATCAACATAATTTAAATTTTATTATTTTATTTTATTAAATTTTCAATTTTCTCCTTTTTTTAACCAGTTACATGATAAAATGAAATTATCAAGTTCAGAACAAAAAACTTTCATATCTCCAGAACAAATCAATAAATTGTTGATCTTCTGGTATAATTTTTTTAGAATGGGAAGTACTTTCAAAATGTGTGAAAAAATTAGAGCATTTCATTTAAAAAAAAAAAAATGATCACCTGGTAAGCTTAACTTATTAAACACCAACTTATTAAAATTATTCTAATAGCACCAGCAGATTCACCGTGAAAAATTTCCTAACATAAGTTTTAAGTGTAAAAATAAGTTGTGATTAGTTTTGACCATTTAGATTAATTCAAAGTTTTGTGAGATAATTTTCCATTGTGCTGTTTTATGAAAATTTTTACATTATTGAAACAGTGTGTTAATATTTTTATTAGGAATCAAATTTCACATGCAACATCTGTGGACGTGTGTTCCGACGTGAAAAAGCGTACGAATCGCATATTACTACAGCACATACAACTTTTACGCAAATAGACGAATTCAGTGAGCCTGAAGATATGATGGAAGGTATTAGACATGTTGTGAACATTCAGGCTGGAAGTGGGGATGAAGAAGTCGATGATAAAATAAGGTTTGTGATTTTTTTTACATTGGATGAAGTTAATTTGAAAATTTTGTTAATGCTGATGTCGTTTTAGAACTTGGAAGTATTCAGACAACTTAAATATTCCCCCAGAAATGACTATTCAAAGTGTGAGCAGAAAAGATTCCATGGGTTTTGGCTCTTCCAATGAAAAGGACGGTGAAAAACCTCCAAAATTGAAAAAAGTAATTCAGTGCCCACATTGTTCAAGAACTTTCAGCCATCGTAATTCCTTACTTTATCATGTGAGGTCGCATTCAGGAAGACGACCTCATCAATGTGATGTGTGTGGGAAAGCTTTTTTCGCTGCCAATGCTCTGAGGGTATGTTTTCTGCATTAAACCCAAAAATTGTATGTAAAAAATTTTATTTTCAGGTCCATATGCGAATGCATTCTGGAGATAAACCTTATAAATGTGAAGACTGCGGGCGGAATTTTCGGCAATGGGGAGATTTGAAATATCACATGACGTCGATACATTCAAATACAAAACAATACCAGTGCGAATTCTGTGGAAAGGATTTTGCAAGAAAGTATTCATTGATTGTTCACCGACGCATACACACCGGTGAAAAAAATTACATATGTGAATTTTGCAGAAAACCATTTAGAGCTTCATCATATTTGGTCAACCACCGACGTATCCACACAGGTTGTTATAGAATTCCTTTGAATAACCATTTAAACCGCTAGGGTTAAAGTTGTCCCTTTGTTCATTGAAAATTTGCAGAACCAAACCAAAATAGGTGTTTCTTGTCAGATAATGTCACCTTTTGGTTAATCTAATGCAAGAAATGTAAGAATGGGGAGTTTCATTATTCCGTGGAAGGCCACTGGGGACTGTTCCTTTCTTTTGTGCACATCGCACCTTTTTTGGTGCAATCCTGCCACCTCATCCATCCTTTTTTTTGGGGGGGGGATGAATAAGGATTCCAAACCTTTTCTCTAACTTATATAGGTCTATTGTGGAACCGCTATTTATAACCATACCTTGAAAAGTTCACTTGTTTTTATAAGACTACACTTTCCTCAGTGCGTCTTTGCACATCTCTTTTGATGTTTACCTGAGGACTCTTTGACCACTGTTAATTGATTCAACTAGTTAAACTAGATTGGTTGTTTGAGTGTAGCCAGGTAATGATTGGAAACCTCCTGAACCCCTTCACATGCTGTAAACTCGTTTGCCCACTTCTCATCCTCACTGGTTCAACACAAAAAAAGACTACTTGGCATTTCCTTCACGCCAATCACCTAGTTGAGCCAACTGAGCCCACCGTAGAAAACATTGACATTGCAGTTTCAATATGGAACATTTCATTGAAAAAATTTTTCCACGATAGAGAACATTAAGTGTGAGGAGTAAGAAAGCACCCATTTTCCAATTTTTGTAGCAATAGATGAACCCACACTTCTTTGACTCGAGTTCCTTATTTTTTTGCATAAGGCCTCTTCCAGACGAGGCGACTAGGTGATTCAACTAGTTGAACCGACAGGTGTCAAGAAGGGTAACATGGCAGCAAAATGTTTGGGAATCACCCCAACCCCTTCACACCCAGTCAACTCGTCCGCCCAGGTGGGTGGCCAGTGGTACAAGTGCCGCTCATGTTCTCATCCCCGCTGGTTGACTCAACTCAAAAGACACTGCTTGGCATTTGTCCTTCGCACCAGTCACCTAGTTGAGTCAACTGAGTTCGCCATGGAAAGTGTTGCAATTGCAAGTTTCAATGTGGAGCAGTTTATTGAAGATATTCATATTAGTCCCGTTATATGGGACATGAGGTGTGAGGAGTGTATTGATAAAATTAAAAGAAGCAAAGCTTGGAGAGAAGTAGCCACAACAGTATTTGAAAGAAAGCACCCATTTTCCAATTTTATAACAACTGAGTACAATCAGTTACTTTTCTTTACTGGGTTTCCTCCTTTTTTGCTTTTCTTTTTGCAGAAGAGCAAGCACAAGAAGTACTCCTGCTTCCTCGGGTTCTAACATTGCACTGACCTCCTGTTGGGAACAGAGGTTGATTTCACAAGTTGGCTGGTGTGAAACTGAGTCTTCACACGGCAGTAAACTAGTTGAGAGTCAACTGGGCAACGTAGTTGAATAAACCAAACCGCCTCGTCTGAAAGAGTCCTAAGACATGCTCCTGCTTTCTCAGGTTTTAACAACATGTTGGAAAGAGAAGTTAAGTCACATGGCAACTGACTAGTTGAGAGTCAACAGTTGAATCAACCGAACTCCTTCATCTGAAAGAGGCCTTTCTAAAACAGGGCTAATGCCAAACAAAGAATATGTGCTGTGTTAGGTTTCTCTTGACATAGTGCTAGGCACTCCCGATCAGAGCTGCTACCTGCATTAGTGGCAGCTGGAAAAGGGGGGACATGTTGAAGGGAGTGACAAGTGTTAGGAAGAAAATTTTATTGAGGAAAAATAATTAATAAATGGGTACCACACACGGTATTGTTGTACAAAAGCCTCCCTCCTAAAAAAAGAGAAAATAAAGGCTTCTACCTTAGGTTACTCCACATTAATTAACCCAAATATGAAGTGCTTCCTGTTTCTAAAGAACCAAATTCTTTAACACAATGAATGTTTACTAATTAGGGATTTAAAACTAAAGAGTAAAAAGTAACACAAATTAATTTTTAAATAAACTAAATTTACAATTTACCTTTTAAAATTTAATCTATAAGAAGGGAAACATAAGACAACCAATAAAGTTCCAATTATATCAGGCCTGATAAAAGAAAAAGGTAAAACCTTCAGACAGCTCATCCACGTAGGTCCTGGCTGCACCGTGATCACTGACTTGCACTGTCCTCTTCGGTGTGTAAAACATGCTTGCACCCATTACCACAGAACACACAAATAAACACTGACTTTCTAAGTTTTTTTTTTCTCTTGTGAACAATCATGCAGAGACCTCTTCCTTCAATTGTCTCTCGAGGACTGACAAGTAGCCTTTTTTTCTCCAAATCTCATCTCTATCCTCAAACCCAGTGGCCAAGTTTTTACAGGCCGCAAAATGCATCATGCCGTCTCATCACAACAGGCCTCTCGACCTAACTGCCTCCCACTAATTTTGCTTTTTATTATTATTAAATTTTTTTCTATTAAAAATAAGAGGTATGTAATAAGAGGTATGTTTCTGCCTCGCCTTGGCCATCTTCTTTATATGGTAGTTAAGACTAGCTGGTAGAGGGCTATAATTTAACACAAATTCTGCCTACTGAGGGAGAGAAGCGTCCCCTCTGCCTTTCTTTTTGAAAGATTTATAAATCTTACCTGGTGTATTTTTGTCCACTACTTGAGTTTTTCTTTGTCTATTATTTTATAACTTTAGTATACTCTTCAGTGCGCCTAGTTGTTGTGGTTCTGTGTCAGAGGACTGCCTATTTTTAACTAGTTCAATTTCCTTCTATATTCATGTTTAAGAATTCACTTTAAAGTAACCTTGTGTTTACCTAGAGCCATTAATTCAAAGTATATAATTATTTTTTATTTTTGTATAGGTGAGAAACCGTACAATTGTGATGTTTGCCATAAGCCTTTCCGTGTCAAGTCGGATATGAAAAGACATCGCAATACACACAACAAGGAGCATAATGTCAGTGTTGTAAGCGAAGAAAGAAGCGACCCAGTTCCAGAAGTAATCCCCGAGGCCGAACCTGAAAACATCCTTCAAGACACAGTCACGTCAGCATCCGGCCCGTTGAATCTAAACATGCGGCAAGATAGCGACAATATAAGTTTCACAAGGGATCTCGACAGAGATACGAATACATTATACGTTTGGATACCCGAAACTGGTGAAACTATAATACCAGATTAAATTTAATGTTTTCACTTGTACTTAACCCTCTTTAGATTTTAAGAACATGTGAAATGGTTTGCCACTATTTTTGGGGTATTACATTTCCATGGTCATTCAGAATATTTCTTCTGCTGTCGTATTATGGTTCCACTATTCTACATATAGATGTGTCCAGTATATTGATGAGATGGCAAAAATTTCGGTTTAAAAATCTGTAGTTTATACAAAATACACTTAGGGTTTGGTATTTACTAAAAACACTATTCAAAGTATAAAATTAATTTTAATTATTGAGTTTGATTAAAAATGCTGACGTAAGGCCAAATTGTGACCTGAAGAACTGCTGAAAGGTCAAGACTCTTGGAATTCTCTTTTGTTAGCCAATTTTAACTAACTTAAAATCATTTAGGAAACGAAAAAAGTTCTATGGTACAAAAATTTTTGTTCTTATGAAATAAACAATTTCAATTTCATCTGGGTATGCAAATTTCTTATTTTTGTTTAATTTTCTTTCACAAGAAATCCAACCAGTTGAATTAATTTGGCTCCATTGTTAAATATGTAATTCTTTTCTAACTGGTCAAATCTTTAGTAATTTTTCAAAGTTGGTTTGAAATTTCTTTGATTTATTTGTCCACAGTTTTAACTAAATTTTCATCTTAGTCATTCTAGAAACCAATGCTGAAAGTAAGGGGAAAAATGTAATATGTATATAATATATTCCTGTGATTAACATGGTGTGTTGATGGTGAAAATAATAACTGGCGATAAAGATAAATTCTATGTGAAATTTTGTAAAGTTTGTAGTAGTGGAATTCAAATTTTTAAAAAAATCTAAAGTAGTTTTTTTATTTTTATAACTTGTTTAAAAATCTTTATCGTCATTTAAATCTATGATCTATAAGTAGAGATTAGGGGTGACCAAATTATATAAATAATGCCAACTTTGAGTACTGATGCATAAAAACATCCTACAAAAGCAAAATTAGAAGATGTTTAAATTAAAAGATTAGTAAATTTCAGAAATGTTTTTCACTGGTATGCAAGATATTGACAAATCTATTATACAAATAATTTATGCATTTTTTTTCTCCAAAAGATTCTCACTTCATTTTTTGGTTTTATTACAAGATTAAATTAGCTGTATGTGTATGATTGTTTTTGTTTTGAATGAATTATTGTTAAGAATGAATTTAACGTCTACTTTTCAGAGTGCAAACTTTTATAATTTTTTTTGCCCTTTAAATTGTTATAAATACATTTTTGTTCTCTTTTAAGTTAACACGTCTTTCCAAATGAAGTGAACACCATGATATTGGAGATGTACCAACAGTTGACATGTTTTATTGTAAAAACACGGAATTTTTTGAAATTTTAAAAAAGTCATGAATTTGAATGGTGTAATTTGTATTATATTGAACTGTTTTTTTGTGCATCACCTTTGAAGATTTTAATGCAATAAAATTCTACCAAATAATTCCACAGAAAATTTGTTAACTGCTAATAATATTAGAATTCTCTATATTTTTTATTCCTTATAAATAGACAGGTAGAAACTCTATGTTTAAATAGTAATTATATAAAATGATCCATTGTTTTTATGTGACTGTAATGTTATTACCACAAGTGTTTAAAACAATTTCCCGAATAATTATATATTTTTCTATTTTTTAATGGGATTTTTAATGGTAGTTTAAGTAGGGACATGTACTAGAATGACGACAGCGGTTTTGACCGTATTGTTTATCGAGAGAAAAATCAAGTCAGAGAGTTTTCCATATTTGTATAATGTTACAACACATGTACCACCTGTTGGTTTTGAACTGAGTCTGTTAGTGGTCTAAACAATCTGGGTTGGTTTTGAAACTGAGTCTGGTAGATGTAGATGATCATATGAGTTGGTTAGTCGTCGATACAATCCAAGTTGGTTATATTGTCGGTTTTCAAATTGAGCCACGTAGTAGTCTAGACAACCCTATGAGTCTGTTTTGAGCTGGTTAGTCTTTTAAACGATCTGAATTGGTTTTGAAATAAGTCAATTAGTGGTCTAGATGATGCTACAAGTGAGTTTTGAAAACACCGCATTCAGTATTACAACTATGAACGAACTGATTTGGTTTTTCCGTTAATAAACGCTTTAGTCAAAACTGCTTCTGTGTCATTAGCATTAGGAAGGATGAGATTCACTTCATAAACACTTTTTTTTAAAGTCACTTTTAACATGTTCAGCCTGGCTATATGTTAAAACGTTAGAAACGAAGAATAGATTTTTTTATAATCCATGATTTATGTTCTATGTACAGTTGTTTTTTCATGTAAATGTGCCACTATTTTTTAAATTATAGTTGTTATATTTTATACTTGAATTGATTATTTTAATTAATTGTTAAAATGTGTTATTCTAAAAATTTTTTTTAAACAAGAATATTTTTTATTTGTAATTTGACTATTTGATTTTTTTATAATCTTGTTTGAGTATTTCAGAAAGGTTTATTATAAATTGATAAGTATTAATGATTCATTTAAATTTTTTTTATTGCAATTTATGAAATAGATGGACTTAATTTTGCTGTTTGTTGCAATTGTGTTCACTAAAGGTACATTTATGCTTGTTATGATTTACATAATAATACTTGATTCTTTTCAAACAACCTAATTGTTGTTTTTTTTAAAGAGGATGTGCTTTAATAAAATTTAACATGGTTTTTAAATTTAGTTTTTAAATTTAAATTTTTGTTTTTAAATGGAGTTTTTAGCCACTCATCATAGTATAAATGTTCCTTGATTTATCACTCTACGGTTTGTTTCAACTTGACATATTTTGAAGACAAATTTAAGAGGGTTAAGTGAAATTTAGACAATATGTGATAAAAGAAAAAATGTTTATTACATTGTGATATGTAAATATTAATGTTTAAGCTATAAATGTGTATAGTTTTTTAAAAACAAAACAGGCTAATATAATTTTTAAATTTACTATTTTTTTAATTATAAACAAGAATTTCTTTATTATAAAAATGTACCATTCCTAAGCTTTTATTTTTATGATATTTTAATTTGTAAGAATTAAGTGTAAAATCTTAAATTACTCATTTAGTGTTGATCTTTATTAAAAGTCGATGCCTAAATTTATTATAACCAATGAAATTTGCCATTTTACCGTTTAATAGGGTAACATGTTAATTAACATAAACAATGGCATTTTTACATTTGGTTCTTAAAATTCTAGGCACAGAATGTTGACGATTGTGTTATTTTTAAAATCCTTTTTTTTTTTCCTGTGGGCTACTGACAATTTAGCCATATCAGCCTCCACCACACTTTGAGGGCCTGTAGGGCCTGCCTATGTTCTGCCATCATCTTTCTCACTCATTATACCAACAAAACAAGTATACGAACACTATATCAAGGTATGGACCTTGAATAAAAAGCAAATTCAGTTGTTATTGCCAACCTTCAATTAATCCAGCTGTGGATCACTATAAGTTTGGGGCCGTGTCAGCCAGGTAGATGTTGTTCACTCGTCGCTGCATGTATGTTAACATGGCTGTGTAAAAGAAACAATTATTACAACTTACCCTTGCACCTTTCAGGAAAGGAAGTGACCATTTGGCCCAGCAGTTTTGCTTTTCCTTTCCTCCTCTACTTTGGTCGGGAAACGGTATAAAAAGGATGATTTGGAAAGCAAAGTCGGTCAACTCAAAGTCAAGGATTCAGAGACAGTTGAAGCCTTGAAGGCAGTAGCCGAGACACTATGTCGACTGTCTAGAGCTGAGACGAGTCGGAGGGTCAACTGTCAAAGAGTGGATGTAGGATGAGTCGAAGGTTGAGGGTCATTGAAGCAGCAGACAGGACGGACTTGATCAGCCAGAGCTGGGAGGACTGAGCCACTCAGTCAACAGTAACCAAGACATTCGAAGACAAATTAATCTCAGTGAGGGTCATTGCTCAGTCACGCTCTTGATTTGTTGCAAGCACTTCTGGACAATCTGATCCGTTGACACTTTCTTTGGACTCACATCCGTATCAACGTTCTTTACTTACATACTAGGGCCAGACTTCCCAGCTTTTGCCGACTTATCGTGTTTGCTGCCTCCAGCCCGTCTGGGTACCTAGACAACTACCACCATTTTTCTGAGGTTCTCCATCTCAGCAAATCTCTCTAATAAGAGCACAAGAGGGTCCACTGAGTATCTGTCATGAATAGCTGAGATGGCACTCAGGGAGATAAGCAGAGCCTATTTGTGACTCAATAATCTCGTTACTAAAACAAAACAAAACAAAAAAAGGGACCATGAGTTAGGGCGTCCAATACCCTGAATAAAAGGAAATTGAGCTTAAAAAAATAAATAAATAAAAATAAATCTAAATTTACTCTCCAGCGTTAATGTCATTCATTGTCTCTTGTTGCTTCTATCTTTTCATTTTTAAGCCATATTAAAATCCATTAGTTGATCCTTACCAACTTAAATCATTAATTACTTATTTACTCGCACTTTCTGAGAGTAAGTCTCCAGGGCCACTCCATTTAGGTGCAAAATAATGGAGCAGCCTTGAGGGCGTGGCAACCTCTCTAAAGCACAAGCTCGAGTCTGCCTCCGGGTCAGTGGGTGCTTTATCAGAGGCACACGTGGGTTAGGGTACCAGATCCGTCTGCATAGACAGGGGAGGGTGCATAACCGTCTGTACTACGGGGTAGCAGAAATGTTCCAAGTCCAGCTCCTGCTACATTGGAAATGGATTCGTAGTGGTATGTGGTGACACCCCTGGGGGGAACTTAGAGAAGAGGCTGTTTTCCTATTTTTCTATCTGTGTCCTTCGTTACAAACCTGGCCTCACAGGATACGAAGGATCGGACCACTGAATAGCATTGAGGATTATGCTGACGGAGTCCCTCAAATACGTAAGAAGTAGCGGATGGGAATGGACAGTGGTCGGTTGTGCTTATTCGAAGTATGTAATGTACACGAATGGCAAACTTTACCAAAGGCAGTCTCCTCTAGGGGGTGATTAGCAATTCTACTTTAAACAAAACCGCGGTCGAAGCGGATCCGGAAGTTCCGCTGGGGAAGCCTCAATACTCTGGAAGATAGAGTGGCCTTTTCTATCTAGGGAGTGCGCGGGAAACCAGGCTGATGTATTTCGGCCTAGGTAGCTTGATCGGGTGGAAAATTGTACATGGGGATTAGAGTAGGATTGAAGGTTAGTGTGGAATTTTTTGTAGCTGGATTTGCTATTTTATTTATGAAGGATTTAGGTTGTTATACAGTGAGATTGGATATATAGAATGGGGCGTTGACAATGGATCTAACGATTCATGGTCATAGAATCTGGAAGATTTATATTTGTTGTTTAGTAGTCTTAAGTAATCTTCGGCTCTATCCTGTTAAGTTGTGTATGGAGATTCGAGGTGAGTCGTTTGTCTATTTACAGCCCTAGGTGACATTTTTGGTGGGAAGAGGAGTGAGGGTTGGGTCCTTACAAAGTAACAAAGGTGAATCCTCAGGAACGATACAACATTGAGAATGGATGCTGTTCATGGGGCCCCTATTGAACATCTAGTATCTACTTGTGCCGAATACATGAAACCATGGGACAAACACTAAAGCGAGTCAAAATGTGAATCTGAGTCGGATCCGCAGTCTGATGGCTTAATTAGAGTGGCACAAAAGGAATTAGCCAATAAGTTGTTTTACGTTGAATAGAAGAAGAAAAACAAATACTGCCGCTCTCAGAGATGGATTTTGTAAAGTCATGTATTTGTGCTTAAATATGTACAAATGTTTTTGGAAGGGTGCCCACTGGAGCGATGCAAGGCAAGATACAAGTGATGCGATAAGCAATTCAACACCATATCACTTACTGCGGGTATACCTTCCTTAAGCAACTAAATGACACACCAGTGCGATCAGAATGCAATGCCAATAATTATTGGTTGGGGTGACACAGCTCCAGGTGACAGAATGGCACGACTCGTTAGTGAATTGTCGGCTAAACAGGACGTCTCTGCTTCTATTTATTTTGCCAGAATAGTTAAATGGAACCCATGTTTATGGAACTATTCTTTGATAAGTAATTCAAGAACTAAATTAACGAGTGTACCATGGAGAAAATAGCAGAAAAACTGAAGCTGAAAATATTAACATTGGTAAAGCCAATTCTCATTTTGATTTCTGTTAATGTGAGGATGAAAGCTGCCTTTATGTTGCATTGTCTATCATATCGCTCCAGTGGGCTCCCTGCCTTAAAATTAGCTGTTATTCTTTACTAAATAAATAACCCCAAACTCTACGTACATGAGCCAGTGTTTTTCAGTTGTACTGGACAATCAAAAGTTTTTTTTTTCTTTTCTGTGAAATGAATCATGAAAATGTCAAAGGGTTTCCAAGAGGTTTTGAAAATATACAGTTCGAGGAGAGATCGCCTACTAAGTAAAACATAAAAAAAAGAAGTTTTATTTTGTAAAAATATTTTTATCACAAATATGTAGTCTTTCATTCCAAAATGATATAAAATGTTTCAGGTACTTCAATCTTAATATTACGTTATAAACTAGTTTACTGTTTCAAAGCTTACATAACCAATAGCTCCATTGTATGATGAAGGTGTTGGCTTTCCATTCAATATTACACTCGCAGGGGAATTTACTTTTACTTTAAGGAACTGGTATACCTGTAAATAAATTCAGTGAGTTGTATAACAAGAAGAAAATGAGAGAAAAGCCTTAAATTTAAAAAAATTTTGTGTGAAAACAAGTTGCAAATTCGAGCATAAACTAAAACAATTTATTCACTTGAGTTTTCAACAATTCTCATTGAAGCTATTTTATTTTCTATTTTTACAAATCCATTTTTAAATAATGGGTCACCCCATATGAACATCAACCTTTTACTTCATCGCTATTGATTTTATTCACAGAATATTATTTTCCTGAACAGAAATTGCAAACATTTGCCAATTTACAAAAATATTTAATGTAGGTCGAGCATTAAAAAGACATGACAATTAATTAAGGCTTTTAGTTGAGATGAAAAAAAGCTAATGGCACGAGCGGGATTCGAACCCATGATCTTCGGCTAGATACGCCGCTGCTCTACCACTTGAGCTTGTGCCATTAGCTTTTTTTCATCTCAACTAAAAGCCTTAATTAATTGTCATGTATTAATTGGTCAAGCGGACCACGAAAGTAGTGAATTATTAAAAAGACAATTGTACCGACGCCACACGATGTCATGCCAGGCCGAGAAGGTAGAATACAATTGAGTAGCCTCTGTGCTAATAGTACAAAAAAAAAAAGGTTTCATGTATGACCTCCTATAGATTTAAGTTTTTTATTAATCCATTAGAGTTCATGGTCCGATTGACCAATTAACTTTTTTCAATTAATTAATTTTTATGTAAGTTATCGGTTGAGATAAAAAAGTCAGTCACGAGTAGGATTTGAACCCACAACCTTCGGCTAAATACGTTGCTGCTCTACCACTTGAGCTATCATGACTTCAATCCACTCGGACACCAACTGCCCATCTCAACCCATCTATTCGAATTGTCCCTCCTTTTTTAAAAATTATTTATTTCTCTTTGAGTTCGTCAACTATTTCAGTTGACAAAAAACAGTGATATTTTTGACCCACCTTATCATCGAAGGTAAAATCAACTACAGTAAGGTGAGGATCCGGTATAGCAACTGCATCACCAATTATAAATCCTTTCCTTTCAGCAAGGTTGTATAACGTAACAACAAGAGAGTCTCCATTACTATCCAAAAAGCCAAATGTGCTGGAATAAATTACAACATAATAGAATCAGAGATTTCGTTTTGTTTTAAATTTAACTCGTATGTCATTCTTATAAAGTCCATTTAAAGCTAAAAGTGTGTTTAAAAAGCAATTACTTTTTAGTATGTTACTAATCAATGCATGAATACATTCAAGTGTAGAAATAGAAAATCTTAACTTACAATGGGAATGTATCATCCACCTGCAAATTCCATGTAACTTTCCCATATATAACACATTTTGGATTTGGACCTGGCTGGAGTGCTCCAATGTTACATGGCTTATACGATCTGTTGTTAGCGTACGGTCCAAGATCAATCCTGCATATGCTCTAAAATTAAAATGAAAAAGTTAGTGTTAAGTTAGTGTAAAAAAAGAGGGAAAATTTGAAATGTTGTAGGTTGAGATGAGGAGGTGGTGTCCGAGTCGACCGAAATCTCGATAGCTCAAGTGGTTAGAGCAGCGGCATATTTAGCCAAAGGTCATGAGTTCGAATCCCACTCGTGACACTAACTTTTTATCTCAACCAAGACCTTAGATAAAAAGTATAAATAATTGAAATAATAATAAACTGATGCACTGGGACACTATACTTTATTATAACATCGAAATAATTTCCTATGCACACCTTTCCACACAGGACCCAAATCACTTTTTTCCATAAAATCCTGGTTGTTTGGAAACGGAACTATTTGAAGAAATTACATTTTGACTGTGAAAGGCCTAAAATCTACTGACTATTTTTGCATGCATAAACTATTTAGAAACTGCAAGGAAAAAAAATTGTTGTCATTGGTTTGGGGCCTGGTGAATTAAAAAGAAAAATTATGACTACATATTTTCTCTTTTTGTAACATGTCACCGATTTAGTGTAACAGGGAAGTGTGCATGGGTACAGTAAAAGTTAGGTTTAGGTTAGGTAAGGATATAGTTAGGGACTATTCAAAATAAGAGATTAGGTTTGTTCCAATACACAATCACAAACTAGTTGCCAACTAAACCGTGATTTATTGACTGTGCATGTCTGAACATCGACTGATCACTGCTTGTTAACTCTGTTGTAATGTTGTTTTCCAATCTCAGACTCCTACAGTCAAATGGTACCTGGTTTGTATGGTTGCTGCTTTCACCCTTGAATGGAACCCAGAGAAGCAATTGTTTGGTGTCTCCCAAAATTCAGACTAGTCCTCGCTATTGTTCAGATATTTACAGGGTATTTTAGACCCTATGTATATGGTGAGTAATAAGGAAATGATTAGAAGGGCCACGGGTTGCAGTTGACAAAAGTAATCCTGTGTTCCAGCGGAACCAAACATAGATTCAAATGGGCTCAAATCCAAAAATGTCAGCATGTTCGAGTCAAAGAGGCCTAAATTCCTGGCTTTCATATTTCAAGTCATATTTAAAGAATATTCAAAATTAGAATTTTTTTTAATTTTTTTGATGAGGGTTCGCAACAGCAGAGGTCATATAAACCCTCAGGGTGCCAGTGTTTTTGAAAAAAAGCCCATTTGTAAGTATGTCAAGTTCGAACGCAGGGCCGCTGGATTCAAACCCGGGACCTTTACCTTACAGTGAATGCCGTGTCAACGCCCAAACCGTTGCGGCCACCGACGCCCCCAATTTTTTAAAAAACTTATTATTTCACTTTTTTATGTTTTGAAGTAATTGGCGCCTTATTTTCCAAAACTTCTGACTGCATTTTTTTTGCCTTTCCTGAAATAGTCAGGTTGTGGATAGAAATATGGTGCTAATTTCAAACAAAAACATAGTCACAAAAAGTGTCACTCCATTTTCTAATTATATGATTTTTTGTCTGACTGAAATTTTTATGCTCTATTTCCTTTCAAGAATATGTATCAGACCAAAAAAGTCTAAATTTTTTCGGGCTGGCTAGCTACCAGGGCTTGTCAAGCACTTCGTTTACTTAGCCTAACCTTAATTTGGCGGGTTTCAGTGTACTTGATATTCTGCTGACGACCCACCCTCAATGTCTATGTTAAAAAGAAATTATTCAATTAGTCGGGAGATGTCTCTGACATTCATCCTGTGTATTTTAATATTGTTAGAGCAAATTAATTTGGTCATATTTGAGGAATTTTATTTCATAATTCGAGCTCTAGTTAAATAAAATTGCTAATGTGGTGAGAGTGAGAACAAGGGGTCTGCACATGGACTGTTTTGATGGTCAATAACGTGATAAACTTGGTCTGAAACCGTGTTGGAACAACCAACTCAACTTCGCATGAGCCAATGATATGGATTAAGAAAACCTGTTATATAAAAAATTATTGCTATTGTTATCTTTTTCAGTTATAGATTCAGAGAAATCATTTAAAACTACAATTTCTATAACATAGCGTTTATACCTTTCTCAAAACTGTAACTTTCTTTGGCTTTAGTTTTCCATGCGTAGCACTAAAGTGATTAATATCATCGAGATATTTCATTAGGGAATTTCTACCATCTACAGCTAACTGCCAGGTAGGAGCAAGTTCTAACGCCTTCGAGACGGCCTCTAAGGCTTCACAATATTCTTCGACAAATTTTAATGCCTGAAATGTCAAAACAAATTACAAATTACAAATATACTAATTACAAATAAAATTATTAAAATTGAAATACAACTCACAACATATTTATTGTGATATAGATCACAATTTCCTTTTCCTTCTTGGGTTTTTTCCTAAAAATAATTTGTATGTTTACAATAAATAAAGAACTTGCATAATCATTGATAATGCATAATAATGATCAAACACATTTCACATACCGCCTGCTTGTATGCAGAGATTGCTTTGTATGCATAAGAAGGATCTGGCTTGATACTGAAATAAGCTGATATATACGCATTTCCCAGTACTCCCCATGATGTTCCATCTTTCAGATTTAGGCTAACAGCCTCCTTAGCCAGGGCGATACCTTTTTCAGCACTTTCTTTTCGTTTTTTACAATCACCCTCCGAACGTTTGCGAGAAAGAATAGAGAGGTTCCGTAAAGACACAACATTCCTTTTCTAAAACCGTTAATAAATTTATATATATTATTTAGATATATGACTGTTGGTTATTTTTCTGACTGTTTCGAATCCATTTATAATTAGGTATTTCTATCAAAATATCATACTTAACAAAATAGAAATAAAATTGACAGATGGGTCTGAAGGATGACTAAAGGCAGACAAGGCGGCTAAAGAAGGGACATTTCAACCTTTGGATTTTAACAAATGCAATTTGCCCAGCCTTCTGTCGATAAAAATGCACTAAAGCACAATCAAAAGAAAATGGCAGGGATTATGGGCTTGATCGGCAGAGAAGCTCTCATATTTCAAGAGCACTGGTGATAGGCGGCCCTCAGAGGATCTGACTCGTCGAAGAAGGGTCATTGTCACTCAATTAAGGGCATGCGAGGTTGACATATGGACAATTTTGGGCTAAAGACCACATCATGGTCCTTGGCTCCATGTATTGAGGGTGTAGGGATGCCACCTGATATGAGAATTGTGCTTGAGCATGGTAGCAAATATTTGGGTCCTGTTCTTTTTTCTAGAGGAAACAAGACGGTATAGTAGTATATAGTACTTATAGCTATCGCGTTGTGTATATTGGGACTGAATGTATTTATTTGTGTGAGTGTGTAGTGTTAGAGGGCCGATGATGAAATATTGAGTACCACATCAATCTTTATATTAGTTATATAATATGTGTATATGAGGATTGAATACTTTACCACTCTAACTGAGTGAATGACTTAAATAGAAAAGAATGAATTAATTATTCAGAGATCGTGAGATGCAGTTTGGTGTGACGTAGGTTTTAGAAAAACATTTTCTTTATCGTGTCAATGTTTCGATCTTTATTGAGATCATCTTCAGGGCCTGGGATTTATAAACATTGTTTGAGTTTTACAAATATGTGTAGGAAGTGGAAAAAATTTATGAATTTATACAATGCTAGAAAATTTTAGATTTAAAATAAATTGAATTTATACAATGCTAGAAATTTTTTTAAATTCAATCAAAGTATTTGTACTCATTCTGTTTGTTTTCCTTGTAGATGTCATTCTTGTGAGTCGTGTTGAGAGTGTCGGTGAGATTTTGCTGTTTTATGTATGTACACGTTGGATTTTGAATGGGTGGGGAAGGAAGTCGGGATAGAAAGACATTTTTATATGAGGCGAAAGGAGCCGACAATGGGGAAAAACGTGGGTAATGGTTCGGCCTGATTATCCTTTCAGGATTATGTAGATGGGGATAATTAGGGAAAGGAAAACCAAATTGTTGAAGAATTAGACTATGTAGAAATGTTTGATGTGTAGAATGGGATGATTGTTTTATATATGTTTTTATTTATATGTTTTGTGAGATGTGATGATTATATATGTATGTTATCGATATTGAAATGGATATATTGGCATAGCTGCGACTGAGTTTACATGTGTCTGTTCTATAATGTAAACCATTTCTAAAAAATTACGTTTATGTTTGTTTTGTTCTGTGTGTCATATTTTTGGATTGATGAAGTCGAAATTGTGTTTGTGTTCAAAATGGTGGGTAGCCAGTGCTGTAGGATTTTGTTTGGGTTTTTTTGCAATCATAGATATTACTACTTACTAGTATACTTTACTCTCTTATCCAGATATTCGGATGTAATACCGATGTAAGCCGGACAATTTAAACAATTGATTTTGTAAATTACGTCAGATTTATTTGTTACTGGTGTGGGATCTTTAATTTTGGAAAAAAGTGTGTGAATTGTTTTATAGTTTTTGAAAACTATTTTAAAACTATCGGAAGAGAGAAATGGGTTTAATTTATGTGATAGGCATGGAAATGTATGTTCGTCTGTCTGTATTTGATAAATTTGATGTAGTATTGTTAGTAATAGTTGATGGTGTTAGTGGTGAGTTGTAGTTGTTGATTTTTCTGTTGATTATGTGTTTAGTGTAGTGATTGTTATGGAGGATGATTGTATATCTTTATGTTCTTGTGGTGAAATGATTCATGGCTTAGGGTAATAATTTTGTGAAGTAGCCCTTTGGCCATTTTTATTATTGTATGAAGAGGATGGTGAGATATAAAGTTGAGGTAGCGATCTGTATTTCTTGGTTTTTGATACCTGATCTGTGATTAATGTGCCATCTTGTTGTTTTATTACGATTGTATCTAAAAATGGTATTGTTTTGTGGTTTTCAATTTCATGTGTAAATTGTAGGCGTGGGTGAAAGCTTTTAAATATATCTAATGTAGTTTGAATTTGATCTGCGGGAACTGCGGTCAATATATCATCTATGTATTTAGTGAGGACGGGTAATGTGAAAGGAAGTTGTGGTATAACTGTGTTTAATAGATGTGTCATAATTATGTCTGCAAGTATTGGGCCTAGGTTGCTACCCATGGCTATGTCAAATAGTTAGAATGAATTAAAGAGAGTTGGATTAGTCTGATTGTTTAGCTGGCCAAGGTATAACCACAGAGGTGATTCTCTCGAGGCCTGCCGGAAATTTATTGTAAATTACACAAAAGCTGGTATTGCCGGTGAGCTGTGAGAAGTAATAGGCTCAGCTCTGTATATATGTACATGCATGTGCAGGTTTGACCTTATGTAGATCAGTAATCAATAAAAAATAGATAAAATACAGAAAAATGGAGGTATTAATGAAAACATTTGCAGCTAATTTTACTAAATTGCCCCTATAAAAATATCTGTCACCTGTTCTAAGGCATTTTCAAAACATTTCTCCGCTAATACTTGCTCCGAATTGTTACAGTAGGCCTCGCCGAGAAGATTCCATGTGGATATTCTCTTTGGGTCCAATTTTACAGCTTTAGACAGAGCGTCGATAGATTTCGTGACAAAGTTGGGGCTCAAATTGAAAATTTGCCCAACTAGAAGCCAATATTCAACTTTCGATTCGACAAAACAGCGTTCTGAAATACAAAAATAGTTAGTAGAAAAAAAAAAAAAAGACGATAAACGCTACGCATTAATCTAACCTTTGTAAGCCAGAAAAAATCTTTCAGCATTCAAGATTCTTCCAGTCATTAAGGTGTTAACCATTTCAGGCGAATGTTTCTTATTTACAAGGTCCTCTTTGTATTTACACAAATATTCATATTGCAGCTAAAACAAAATAATAAAAACAAATAAAAAATTAACTTTTTACGTAAACAATCATGAATCAATAAATATTTGTAAAATAAAGCAGAATATTTTAATTTAAACAGACAATTTTGCAATTTACATCACATTGGATGCTAAATGTGACAAGTAGAAATGCCTTCAAACATTAAAGATAACATTTTAAAGCAATTCTGTATGTACAGTTTTTTAAAATAAATAAACTCAATTCTATTCAAAATTAACAAATAATTTTGGGAGACTGTATGAGAAAAGAAATTTTCTAGACATGCCCATCATTAAATCATGACCATATACAAGTGATTTTAATTATTGAAATAACTTGAAAGTAAACGTAATTAGGTAACTCTGACGTCAGGACATAAAGGGGGTTGAAGACAACAACCTGACAAACCGGCAATTAGCTCGCACACCTCTGGGACCAGAATCACAAATCAATGCATGATAAAAGCAGATTAGTTTAGATTAGAAATCAGCCTCTTTACCACTCATCACGATCAGTATTGGTCTATAGTCCTCTTTATTATTAATTATAACTCCTCACTATTTTATCAGATTACAAAGCTTTTTCAAGGATGTGCATCTTTCAGGCCCGGGCTTTTCCTCATTCAAAAGTAGAGATCTCAGCCTATACAGGGTGAATTGCTACTCGTGCTACAAACTTCTCCAGTAGATTCTTCACCCTAAAATGAACAAAAAAGTTCATATTGTCCATGGTCCGATTCTCAACCATTTCAGAGTAATTTCGCTTTTTATCGATTTTGAAAGATATCACGTCCTGGCGTCGGAAAATCGTGATATCTTTTAATCTAAACATTTCTCTGAAAATCTAATAGCACCGTTGAAATTCCCGTTAATTTTTCAATAAGAAGATGACGGTGGCAAAATGTTTGGGCTAATTTTTTGTGTTTTATTTCAGCCAGAACTACAAAAAGAGTGGAAAATTGTGTAAATCGGAAAGTGTATAAAGTAATCCAGAGTTTCTAATTTTAGTCTCAGAAGGCAGCAAATTTGAGGAAAACTACCTGATTTAATAACGCTTCCAACGCACTCGTCATTTTCTTATTTAGTGGTTGTGAGACCAAGATGTTGATGACAAAAAGAGAAAAAATGGTGGTTCAAGGATTGCTAATGTTTGAGAGTGACTTGCTACTCGTGCTACAAACTTCACCAGTAGATTCTTGACCCTAAAATGAACAAAAAAGTTCATATTGACCATGGTCCGATTCTCAACCATTTCAGAGTAATTTCGCTTTTTATCGATTTTGAAAGATATCACGTCCTGGCGTCGGAAAATCGTGATATCTTTTAATCTAAACATTTCTCTTAAAATCTATAAGCACCGTTGAAATCCCCGTTAATTTTTCAATAAGAAGATGAAGGTGGCAAAACGTTTGGGTCTTTCTTCCTTGACCTTCTAGCTGTTTGTAAACTTCTTAAGCATTACATACTAAATGGGCATTAAATTAAATTAAAAAATTTCAATGGAATTATGATTTTGATTCTCTCTAAAAATTAACGGGGATTTCAACGGTGCTTATAGATTTTAAGAGAAATGTTTAGATTAAAAGATATCACGATTTTCCGACGCCAGGACGTGATATCTTTCAAAATCGATAAAAAGCGAAATTACTCTGAAATGGTTGAGAATCGGACCATGGACAATATGAACTTTTTTGTTCATTTTAGGGTGAAGAATCTACTGGAGAAGTTTGTAGCACGAGTAGCAATTCACCCTGTATAACCCTTCGCACCAACAGAAGATAAGTTCTGCTTCTTTTTCTCCCTGGCAACAAGATTTTTCTACCACTACGAGTCTGAAAATCTTATGTCTCGAGTCAGCAGTTTAAATATTATTCTAGACTATTCTAGATTTATTAGTTCTGCTGTTAGTTTCTGCAATGGTTCTTTGGTGAAGAGTAATTCACATTGTTCTGGGCTACATTCTACATTGAATGGAGAACTTATTTTTAATTCATTGTCCACTGGGTTCACGTTTTTGGCAGTTTAGTAAGCCACAAAAGGGTTCAGCGCAAATAGCTGTATTAATCAAACTTGGCCAAGTTATCAACCTCTTCATTGCCTCTCTGCCCTGTGAGTCATTGTACCCAGACAAGGGAATTTTGTTGTTTTTCCCAATGTCTGACAGGGCCGTAATACAATTTCAAATGAATGGACTTTACCAGCAATGCAGTAAACCCTACGACTCAGTTGGGCCGACTGATGGATGGACTTGGGACTCACTAATAAATGTTATGTAATTTAAATCTGGTAGTTACATACTAACATACTATTTAGAAAATCAGAACTGAACTCTCAGCAGGCTACTGCCTAAAATAAAAATAATAATAGACTTTTAGGGGGCGTCGGTGGTCGCAAGGTTTAGTCGTTGACACGGCGCTCATCACTGTAAGGTAAAGGTCCCGGGTTCGNAAAAAAAAAAAAAAAAAAAAAAAAAAAAAAAAAAAAAAAAAAAAATTAGACTTTTAAACTGGCCTATTTAACTACCACCTTTGCAATAAAATAAATAAAGAAAAAAAAAGGAAACTGAAAAGAAACTTGCCGACTCTATCATGAAGAAGCAGACATCGGAATCCTTTGGACCTGCAAAGCTTTGGACAAGAAATGTACAGCTCTTCAGATAGGCGAATATGATGACTAAAGAAATGAATGAAGAGGTATTGCAGAAAACACTAAACTTCTTTAAGGGTTGTGCAGGTTTTGAGGCTTGGCAATAAACAAGAGTCATTTCTACAATAGATCGCCCTAAATGAAGAAAAATGTACTCAGGTTCACATCGAAAAAAAAAAAAAGTCTTGCTCTCCACTGTACATCAATCCACAAAGAGATACAGATTTTCATTAAAATCAAATATTCAGGACTATACTGAGACAGCCGATGTAGGATCCCAGACAGGACATAAGACACTACATCTTAACAGAAAACGAACAACTAAGAAGACTTCTTGGACCAAAATCTAAAAACTAAATTAACCTTATACAAGACTTTACTGCAACCACTTTGTACATATCGAGTGAAACTGTGGGTTTCCCACCAAACCATCCAACATCCTGAGCATCCAGTCCTCCCAATCAAAAGTCCTCAGACAAATTGTCAAATCTCCTTATATTGCTAACCTCACTATTCACAACGACCTGAACATTGCTTTAGTTAACTAACTGATCCTGATTCTAAAAATTTCACACTAACCACTTGTTCAATCCTAACCCCACTGCTTGAACCCTCTCCTCGAATTCCCTTCCCAAGAACCCACCTCTAGACCTTGTTCTCATACTGAATTCCAGCATAGGCTGGCTTCTCATGAGTCCTCCGGGTGTTGTGCTGGCCTTAGTGTTAGTGCTGAACCATGTGAAAAAACATATTTTTTATTCAGTGACTCATGAAGGGTACAAAACTATCATTCACATTCGCTATCATGAATTACATCATTAAGTAAAGAGTAGACAGAAACAGTTATGATGGAGTGAGTGTATCAGTTCAATAGATCAAAACGATAGTTTACTCAAAAACTGTTTTTTTTTTTTTTGCTGATCAATTTTGAACATGTGAAAAGCACAGATTACAACTAAATTGGCCATAATATGTCATGTTATAAATATTATCATTATGCTGTACACATAGATGTAATATGCAAAGCAATTCCTGTCTTAGGGAAAGGATACTAGGAAGCGGGGTTTGTATTCCCCAGGCACTGCAACCTTCTGGCTTATTGTACCTTAATTCCTGTCTTATAGAAGAGCTTAACGTCCAACTACCCATTGGGTGTTGCAGAAGTGGGGGGGCCAAACCATTTTAAAATACTTCTTCTACATTCTCAATTAAAAAGCCACAGGCAGTGCCGGGATTCGAACCGAAAAAAGCAAACATAAATATTAGTTGGATGCCTTAACTGCTCGTCCACCATGGTCCCCACACCACTCAATTTATTTAGTTTAAAATTACATTCATTCCCTTTCTATATTATTTGCAGGTAATTACGAGCTATAGTAGTCAAAATAAACAATAAATAATGCTTTGTTTACTTCCTTTATTTAAATTTGTACTGATTAATCCCATTTGTACAAAAACGTAGCATTGTTTCCTTCCATTCTGCTATGCCTAAAGATCACTTTTGGTTAATTTTTTACTTTGTTGATAGCATTTGATGTTATTCTTATTTTTAAATATTTTTCACGTCTCCGGTCAGGAATTTGAGTGAGTATTATAATGTCAGGGACATAACATTATTAGAAAAACGATAGGCATGAAGACACCAGGAGACTGAGTGTAAATCACTCTACGGGTTACAAAGGTTCTTAGTGCTTCAGAGAAACAGGATTTCACACTAGACGACCAGGACAGGGTTGACCTAGGTCTATGGATGAGAGATACGATAGATTCATTCATCAGGCCCTACGACACTGCAGCATTATGGGAAATGAGATAAGACAAGTCCAAAATGTTTCAATTTTCTCCAGGACGGTAAGAAAAAGGCTCAATGAAAATAACCACAAGGCCCAGCAGCTGGCTCGTGAATCTCTTCTTACCTCAGCTCAGAAAATGACCAGCCTCTTTCTTACAGGAACATGTGAATTGGACATTGGAAAATTGGGGAGGAGTCCTCTTTACAGATGAGGTGAGGGTTGGCCTAAAATCTTCAGATGGGCATAATTTCATATGGAGTCGCTCAGGAGAAAGGTACACCACACACTGAATGGTTCCTCAGGTGGCATTCCACGGTGGGTGATTGATGTTCTGGGGTGTATTTCCTTGGATGACCACACCAAATTGGTTGTTGGGTGAGGGCAAGGATCTTTAACTTCACAGACAAAATTGAAGAACGTGTGCCATTTGCCCCCTACATCGGTGAGAGATTCTTGCTAACGCAGGATAATGCCAAGCCCCATAGAGCACGATTGTGGATGGAATTGAGTGCTTGGTGTGGCCAGCTCGAAGTCCAGATTTTAACACAATTGAACACACAACGGAAGTGATGAGACATGTCCCACAGCTGGTATGGAGAAAATATTGGGATTAACCCTCTTGCAAATAAAGGGGCTGCTGTACTGCTGATAGAACCTGAGCCCTTCTGTTGCATAGGGATTCACACTATCAATGAGTATCTTACACAAAACGACAAAATGAAAATGAGGAAACAGTGAAACTCACTTATTGTACACTAATTACCCAAGAACCTTTTAGCAAGTTTTACGAGGAAAGAAATAACAGAATGCATCAAAGGAAGAAGGGAAAAATGTAGAATCTTAACAAGATTTTTAACTGCAGACTGAATGGGTATCTGACGAAGACTGATATAACACAATACGGCACGTACAGATTTGGCAAAGAGGCAGAGGAGACACCAACACACCTACTAACAAACTGTGGTGCCACATTTTGTGTAAGTGATTTGGGATGTAAAACAACCGCATAAGAAATTCAACCTCTGAAACCAGGTCTAGTAATCAAGTTACTTGATGAACTAGGGCTCACCGGTGTGCTATAAGCACAAAACGGGGAATACAATAGCTCTTGAAGGATGCAGTATATAACGCACCCTGAATGATACATCTATATCTTTTGTTGGTTTTACTTATTTTATCTGAAGTCATCTCGAATTTATAAATATTTTATGGATACAGAGCAAAAACTTCCAAGATGGGCAGTACAAACTTGATTGTAAATTCAGAAATCGTGATATGTGGTGTGATGTAGATTTCAGAAAAGCATTTTCTTTATCATGCCAACGTTTCAATCTTTATTGACACCATCTTTAGGGCCTACGCGTTCACAGAAAACAAACACTCTCAGTGAGTAGAAATACTTTGATTTGACTTGAGTTAATATTTTATGGATTTAGAGCGGAAACTTTCAATATGGACAGTGGAAACTTGGTTGTAAAGGTAATTTATTACCTTCAAAATATATTTTATTCTTTCCCTCTTTAAACAGATCCTTAATTTTAAAAAACATTAGGTGTGTTATTCGAGAAGGTTGATTTGAGTTTATTCTCATCTGGTTTTTAGTTAAAATAAAACTTTTAGTATACTGTAAGGTATAATAAGTTAAAAGTTAATATTTTATGGATTTAGAGGGAAACTTTCAATATGGACAGTGGAAATTTAGTTGTAAAGGTAATTTGTTACCTTCAAAATATATTGTATTCTTTCCATCTTTAAACACATCCTTAATTTTAAACAAAAATTGGTGTGTTATTTGAGAAGGTTGATTTGTTTATTGCCATCTGGTGTTTAGTTAAATTAAAACTTTTAGTACACTGTAAGGTACAATAAGTTAAATGTTAATATTTTATGGATTTAGAGCGGAAACTTTCAATATGGACAGTGGAAACTTGTTCGTAAAGGTAATTTACAGTATAGCTGACATCATACTTATGGAACTTATATAAACAAGGATTGGAAGTGTTTTATTTTATGGATAACTAAATCTGGTTTTTTGAAAATGCATGGCCAGTATAATAGTGAAAATTGGTCAGATCTCTGGAATGACCAGGTGTTTGGATTGAAGGTCTAGAAAAGGGGACAACATGATTAGCACTTAATAATCCAGTGCTATTGTCAGAGCGGATTGACGCTTGTGTAAAAGACGAATTCAAACTTTTCTGAAACCACGAGATCTCGGATCGAATAAAATCTCGGGTTGGTTGTCCGGTTCTAAAGTGTTTTCGTATAAAATTCCAAGCGTGTAAAATTCAAAAATACGTTGGAAAACTCATTTTTCCAGCCTGAGGTGAAAAATTGAACGCGTTTATCCGAAAATCGGCTAGATTCCGAGTGTCGTCCTTAACACAGCCATACCTTGACGAGGTTGATAGCCGAGGTCTGGGACATTTCCGCGTTGTACGGCTCTTCCTCAAATGCGTCCATCATCGACGATGTGATTATCCCCGATTTAAAAGTACTGAAACTGCTCTTCTAAACCGATGACAAAATAGGTGTTCCAGGATGAAATCATCATGAATTTCGTGTGGGCAATCGGCAGTGTTGACCAAATGAGCGGTGTCCGATTGATGATGACGACCATTTGCCCGGCCTCTTCGTTCTATTCCCTTTTATCAACTGAAGTGAGCTCCTCGCGTCAAACATATTGACGAAATGCACTACACCAATTTTGAAATATAAATTCAATTAATATTTACAAATAATGTCCCATATGCATTTCTTGCAGGTGGCGGGATTTTCAAATATTCAGACTTATATAAAGCTTTTGACCAATTAAACCATGAATGCTTGCTAAATTACTCTTTTGGATTCACAGGAGGATGGATTCAGGATAAAAATTCCAGTCATGAAACACAAGGAAATAAAACCAGATCTAAGGAGAAGCCATAACCAAATTTTAAAAAGCATTAAAATAAATGAGACGGCTACAACAGTGTCTGTCAAAAAAGTGAGAAGCTCAACTTTGACAGACCCTTCCAAGTAGACATAAACACTAAAGACATTTAGAAAAAGGTGGCCCAAGTTTCAAGATGGTAAACAGTTTCATTGAAGATGGAACAAGGAGTAGGTGTACCACCTACACTGTGTGTGTGTGTGTGCAAAAGGGCCAAGCTATACCCTAGGAAAGCCCCTTGGACTAACCTTAATGATTTTTCAAGCCAAAGTACACGCAATACACTCTGTGCACAAGAGTTAATATAGAAAAATATGAAAGGTGAACAGATATATATACTCTCACATTGTCAGGCAGCCATAAAGGCTCTGAATGTGTATGTTATCAACTCCAAACTTGTCTGGGAGTGCTTAAACTGCCTAATCACTCTGGGAAAGCAAAACAATATTACCTTAAAGTGGGTTCCTGGACATGAAGGCATAGAAGGAAAAGAACAGGCTGAAACAGCCAAAAAAGGGACAACCTTCTCACCCAAGGGATCAGAACTGCAGCTAAGTACTCCGGAACATGTGCTTAAGTTGGAACTGGAAAAATGGACTGAGAAAGAAAAACTCAAACACTCCAGGTATGAGGAAAGATAAGAGATTTGCAAATCTCTCAAAACGGAAGGTGAAGGAACTCCTCTCTCTCAGCAGGAAGTATTTGAGGAGAATAGTTATACCACCCCTTCAGCAGGACATTTCTCATATCAAAAGAGATCCTTGAAAAGGGATGAAAAACGAGCTCATTTTACAAGGAATACCACACTTTCCAACGTATGGCTATATAGCTATGAGGTATGAGGAAAACAAACAAGTCAAAGCATGTAGAGAAAGGTTGCTTGATGTGTCCATTCCTTGGTGCCATAAAGAGAGCGTGTATCATTGTCACCAATATGACAATTTTTGCATATGGCATCATCTTCTGATTGTTAGAGGAAAAAGGGCTGTTTTCTTTATAGATGTGTTTCTTGTGTATATTGAGGCTCATTCCATTTGTAAGCATGAAAGGGGAGTGTGAGCAGTCCAAAGGTGGAATATTGAGAACCCCATAGATCCTCAATTTGATTAGTTATATGTGTGAAGGGTAATGAAGAAATATCAAGTACACAAACACCTTAACTGACTGTATGGTATGTAAATAGGAAAGAATGTATTTAAGAGTGATTGGGTTTGAATCTGAAGACTGATTGTGTTGGGGGCTGAAATGACCTAGCTGTTGGTAGTCCCTGGAACCCAGCCTCAGTGGTCGGTTGGATAAGACTGAGGTCTGATCCAGGACTGCCAACACGTGAGTGTATTTAATTAAATTACACAAAAGGAAGAATGGATGACGGACTGTGAGAAGTGATAGGCATGTATATATATTACGCAGAGCGGGCGACCGGGACCCGAGGGGTTAAAAGCCTAGGTAGGCCCGTACCCCATCCCTAAAAGGTCCGGGATCTGGTCGGCTCACGAGTCCTGCATAAACCTTTTGGACCTATTCACAAACCCCAAGATTTTGGACCATTTTATCTTGGGGAGTGTTTTGGTTATGTCCTCTCCTTCAAAAGTTTCAAATCTTTCCCTAGCATACCTATTACAGATATGCTTCTGATGCACACAGATGCTTCACAGTAGAGAAATCTTCTATTCCCATTGGAAAATTAATGCCAATGAAAAAATCATAGCATTAAATTTAGTCTTTAGTGTTCTAATCTTCTCCCAGATCATCAATTTGGTCCTGCCTCCACCATTCCACAGTCCAGCAAGTGTTTCGTGTTCTAGACTGTATATCCTTCTTTCTCCCTTGAGCACAAAAAATATTGTCTGGGAGTCTTTTTGATGTGGCACAAGGCCCTCCTGTACAAATCAAAGTGTGTCCCTTCAAATACCCTCTACTTAATCCTCTGCTTTTATCTAACAGAGCAGTTCTTTTGAGTCCAACAAGATTAGTACACATACTGTTCTCTAGCTGCAGGAGTACCACAGGGCAATGAGCTCGGACGAATCATCTATATCATTTATACTGCAGATGTTCCCACTGTACCTACCACCCTCCTTGCATCTTTTGTTGATGACACAACAGTACTAGCCTCTGACCCTGATCCTGTGGATGCTTGAGACATATCACATGTAAAGCAGATTGTGAAGACAATGGAAAATGAAGATAAATGAAAGCAAGTGTTCCATGCCACTTTTATACTCAAAGCAAACCTTCTGTCACAATATACCACAACAATGTTTCTCTCCACAAATCCGACTGTGTTTGTTACTTTGGGTTCCACCTAGACTCACCTTTAACATGGAATCAGTATACACGAATAAAATGACAAGGCCTAAAAAGACGGTACGATCCACTGTACACAATGTAAAACTGTACACTGTAGACAATCCAAGCTATTGCAGAAAAACAAACTTACAGTCTACAAAATGCTACCAATGGTATAGAATTGTGGAGAACCACTAAACCTTCCAATATCCAATCGTTTCAATCTAAAGTTTTCATATCAATTTATAAATGCTCTGTATTATGACTCAAATGCTAGCCTGCACAATGACCTTAAAATTCCATTTATCCAAAAATTATTTCTTCAAAGATTAAAGAAGTTTCACAATAAACTCTAACCCAAATAGTTTTGCCCATGTCTTGCCCAATAGCCCATCCCCACGGTCCCATAAGGCACCTCAAGAGGAAATGGCAACGCGACCTCCGTTGTGAGGAATAGGTAGTGAAGTTTCATTAGTGATGTGTAGAGACCATTAATCGATAGTTATTCAGATATCGTGAGATGCGGTCGGGTGTGATGTAGGTTTCAGAAAAGCCGGGGCACTCTCAACACGACACGCAAGGATGGCACAATTACACAGAAGACAAACACTTTGAGCCCTGAAGATGATCTCAATAAAAGATCGAAATGTTGGCACGATAAAGAAAATGTTTTTCTGAAACCTACATCACACCCGACCGCATCTCACGATATCTGAATAACTTTCATTAGTGAAGTGAAGTGGGGATCCATTGATGATATGGTCCCCCTCATTGTAAATGTGTAAATAGTTTTATTTATATCTATGCGTCCTCATATGACATGTAATTTGAAATTGCTGATTGTAGTAAAATATGTTTTAAAAATGCATTCTAATGTTCTTCTTTATATTCAAAGAATACATCATAGATAGATAGATAGATGTAATAATTCAGGGTATGGTATACTGCGCCCTTTAAGAGCTATTGTATCCCCTGTGCTCTGCTTAAAGCACATCGGTGAGTCCTATTTCATCAAGAAACTTGATTAATAGGCCCGGTTTCAGTGGTTGTAGTTCTTTTATGGTCACATCGTACATCCCAAAACACTTCCTCCTGCGGGCTAGTGTAGCTCCGCAGTTTGTTAGTAAGTGTGTTGGTGTCTCTTCTGCTTCTTTGCAGAATCTACATGTGCCATCTTGGATTATTCCAATTTTCTTTAAATGTCCATTTAATCTACAGTGTCCTGTCAGGAATCCTGTTAGGATTCGCAGTCTGTTCCTGCTTCCTTTGACACATTCTGTGATTTCTTTCTTGCCAAAGTTGGTTAGAAAATTCTTGGATTGTCTGTGTCCAATAAGTGAGTTCCAAAGTTCGCTCATTCTCTTTTTATCCTTCTGTCTGAGGTATTCGTTGATAGTGTGTGTTCCTATTCCACAGAAGGGTTCAGGTCCTATTAGCGGTGTGGCAGCCCCTTTTCTTGCCAGGGTGTCCGCTTCCTCATTACCTTCTACTCCCATGTGTCCTGGGACCCAGCAGAGGCTGACTTTATTCTGCGAGCCTAATGTATTTAATTTGGTTTTGCAGTTCAGCACCATCCTTGAACTAATGGTATTTGAGCTTAGTGCTTTGATGGCTGCTTGGCTATCTGACATGATAGCTATATTCTTGTTTTTGTATCCTTTATTTAGGTTGAATTGGATACATCTTTCAATTGCATGAATTTCTGCTTGGAAGATACTGGTGTGCTTTCCCATGGGTTCTGAGTATTTGGTTCCGGGTCCGAACACTCCTGCCCCCGTACCTTCCTGTGTTTTAGATCCATCTGTGTACCAAAGGATGGTGCCATTTTTGAGGGAGTTATTTCCCTCTTTTTCCCATTCCTTTTTGGTGCCCAGATGTATTCGGAATTTATGGTTAAATTCAAACCTCCTGTTCATGTCGTCTCTTGGAGCCATGAGTGAAGGATGGTTTTTCCACAGTTTGTTTCTGTCTCTCCATTTCAGTTTTATTCCTGTTGGAGGTTTCTCTCTAGTGAAGAATACATCATTGTGTGTATGATGGGGCTATTGACAGCTAGGTCATTTATCATGAATGCACTAAAGTTTTAAAGCTAAATATTCTCATTCATTTTTAAAATTATATACATTCTTAACTATGAATGCAACATTTGCTTTAGTTGAGCGATAGTATTGCCTTTATGCAAATTACAAAACACTACTTTTCGTTTCCTACTATCTTACTGTTTTTACCCTGAACTCATGGTGGCATTTCTACTGACTCACTATAGCCAAATACAATATTATCATTCGTCATTTTTTAAGAAAAAGAAGTATATTAATTATAAAGATATAATGGTAATGATGGAGGAGTATACTAGAAAGCAGGGGGTTTGGTATTCCTCAAGTATTGCAGTCTTGTTGTTTATTATAATGATAGTCCCTGCAATTCTTTCCCTAGATCATCTTGCTTCTCTAGGTTATGCCTCCATGGAGCGGTTGCTTTGATTAAATGATGGCAGTTTCTTCCTCCTCATTGCATAACCTACAAATGGGGTCATCGTTGAATATAACCATGTTATGTAGATGTTTTCTCAGATGTCAGTGACAGGTACTCCTATATCTCCTTTGAGTTTAGCCCTCTGTTTTAGGTCTGTGATGGAGGTTCTATGTTGGTTTTTGTTATACCAAGAATAGGTCCAGGGTATATGGTTTTGCAGATCCTCTTCTGGCTAGTAGGTCTGCCTTTTCGTTTCCTAAAATTCCCTTGTGTCCTGGTACCCAAGAATGTCAGATTGTTGTGTTTCCTCAGGTTTTGGTTATTTTGAATGCATTGGGCTAATTTATGTTACTTTTTACATGCTAATGCTTTAATAGCTGCTTGACTATCGATCTTATGAGGATTTTTTTTTCAATTTCTTTTAAGATTTTATAAGCACAAGTGTTAGTATTTCAGTTTCAAAGACTGAGTTGTACTTTCCTAATGAGTTTGTTTGCTCATATTTCGGGCTTGTACAGAACACCTGATTCCTTCATTTATTTTGAAGGTTATGATGACATACATGGCACAATTGGATAGGTAAAAAAAATCTGTACGGTTTTTCCTTCATTATCGAACATCCGGGTAGTCACAAACATTAAAAACCTCGTCCAGATCGCATGAAACACAAAATGTTTTTTCAGATGCCAGTGACCGGTAGAGCTCCTATAACTCTGAGTTTTACCCTGTTCAATTGTAGCAATGAGTTTGCCAGTTTTACTCTTTGCTTTGTGTCGAGCCATTCTGAGATGGAGGAATGTTGGATTTTGTTATCCTGATTATAGGTTCTGGACTTGTAGATCCTCCTTTGGCCAAGTTATCTGCTTGTTCATTACCAAAGATTCTTTTGTTCCCTTGCACTCATGCTGTTAGGCTGTTATGATTTCCCAGATTTTGGATGTATTCTGGATGTTATAATATGACATGCCTTTACATCTGATCTCATGAGAATTTCTTTTACAATTCTCTTTTAAGATTTTCTGTGCTGTCATTAATAGCATGTATTTCAGCATAAAATTACAAGGTGTGCTTCCGAAGTGAGTTTGATTGCTCGTATTTCCAGGTTTGCAAAGAAAATTCCAGACTTAAATTGATTTAATGCTCTCCTGATTTCTTCTTCTTCTCATTTATAGCCTGTTAGAACTTTATGGGTTGTGAAGAAGCTTTCCAAGATAATATTTCTTATTGCTTTAGGTCTGAGATTTTCAGTCTCCATTTATTTGTTTATGGAGTCTGTTATGATCTTTTGCTTGTTACTTCTTGGATTCCAATTGATTTAGTAGTAGTTCTAAAGAGTTATCATGTAGTTGTTTTTTCTCCTGTGATCTATAGTTTTTAATATCTCTGTACAATGCCTAATTTTTGGGTAACTTATTTTTGTTGATCTTTCATCCATCTTCGCCTCCTGGCTTCCCTTTATTAAAACTTTAAGAGAAAAAATTGCAATTGTTCTACATTCAACAGGTTGAAATTGTTATTGTTGTTAATCATTTGAGTCCCTAATTATCAGGTGTTCCAAACGAATCCGCTTTTAAAGTATGCATGAATCTTAAACAGAAAGGAGCTTGCTTGTATTATAATCAAGTCCAACTGGAGTGTACCCAAAATTTAATTAACACGGATAATTAAAATGTGTCTTGGAATAATTCAAGTTCTGCCATTTAAGAAAGAGTGGCGCGGTCAATCACGATGACAAGGGTGGAAGTGTAATTCATTTCTTATATGTAGTAATTTATTGTTACACAGTTATAGAGTGTCCTCTGCTTCAGGGTAAATGGAGTTTTTCTTAAGTACTCAAAATTATTCAAAAATACACTGACAGGCAAAAAATTCCACCCAATTGATTTTTTTTCGTTTTCTCGATAAAAGAAAATTCTGACGTTAATTTGTCTCATTGTTTTAACCAATAAATATTTGTTTATGCTGTTTTAAATTTGGAATATCAATTAGAGGTAAATACACTTAATCCTTAATCCAAAACGAGGATAAAGGATTTTTCAATGTTTACTTTCTACTGAATTTGAAATTAATTAATCTTTATGTAAGGTATTGGTTGAAATGAAAAAATCAGTGACACGAGCGGAATTCGAACCCACGACCTTCGGCCGCTGTTCTAACCACATGAGCTATCGTGACTTCGATCCATTTGGACACCAACTTCCCATATCAACCTACAATCTTTCGAATTTTCCCTCCTTTTTGCCATTTTTTCAAATGTAATCAGGATGCGATTCTCGGCGCAAATGAAATGGCCACGGAGAGCTTGAAGATATACTTCATTTTACTTATTAAATCCATTATATTTCGTGGTCCGATCGATCAAATAACTTCTTTCACTTATCTTAAACTTAAAAATGCCACTAAGTGCTGAGGATGTTGCGCGTGGTGTGGCGCTTACTGACGATGGACGTTCCATCAGGTGAATTATTAAACGTTAAAAAACCTGAAACATTATTATATAAAAATATATACAAATCAAGTTATATTAAAGTGGGTGGAATTTTTTGCCTGTCAGTTTAGAATAACAGTTCTCTTTCGTGATGACATGGGGTTTCCAGTCGAAGTTTAACTGTAGCCAATTTATATTTATTCGAAGTTTTATCGTTCTTGTTTATTCTTCTCTCAATTGGACTCTTTTGCTTTAATTTCAGCATTTCATTTTTAACAAATGCGGTTTATTGTGCTTCTTCTTTTTAAAAGAACAAATTCAAATTCTTAAGAATGTTAAAAATACACTCAAAGATAGGCGATGGTTAATGTTGTAGATGGAAAACCAAAACAGATGGCCAATACATTCAGGGCCCGCAAAATTGCCCGGCCCTTAAGCGCAAATAAGTCCCAACCGTCGAGAAAAAGGCCTGTAGTAAGGGCGAAAGGTGGGTGAAAAAAGGGCGGGCGTATCTTGTACACCTTTCACTATCAGCATAGTTCTACCTGTTCCGACTGAGGTTTCCATTCCACCCGTCATCCTGGCCGGTAGAAGTTCAGACATCTGTTGAACCATCTGTCTCCTCTTTCACCTGATCTTCATTCTTCTCTGATTTTTCCCACCTAGCGTATCTAACGTACGAGCTTGCTTAATTGCTTTTATTCAAGTTTTGTTTTCTGATTTGTTCAATTGGGACTTAAGCAATATAATAATATTAGATTTTGAACGAATTATGCTTCACGCGACTTAAAGAAGTTCTTTTAAAAAAGTTTAAAAAAAAAATCAACCCCCTTTTCATTAGAGTGACAAAGTAAACGTTCTCATTAATAACCGGTCTACTTATTTGAATTAACGGATTTGTAGTAAGCCTCGTTTTATCCCGCTGGCCTCAAGTGGGCTGGACAACATAAATTTCTTTGTCAGCCTTAGCTGATGATGCAGCGACAATTTATCTCCATGCTGACTTCGCCATACCTTCTAGAAACTATCAGTGCTTCGTGCCTAGAAAAATGATCCAATGTGTGGAAAACGCATTGAAAAATAAAGTAAAATACTTGCTCTTTGCGTGAACAGTTTAGGAAAAGAATAGATATTAGACAAGCCTAATAGGACAAACTCATTAAGACGGCGATGCCAGGGAATAAAACCTAGTCGAGAATAAAATAACAGGCTTTGCTGCAATTTCCCTTTGGCCACTGCTATTCTTAGCTTGAAGGTATTGAAAAGACACTTGAAAAGGCATCAGTAAGCACTTCCCTCAAGCAGAATGGCAGAGACAGCCCAAATTAGAAAAAAACCAGCTTCGATTACTATGGAACAAAAGTCCACCAGAGCCCACAACTTCGCGTTCAAATTCAACACATTTATCAATAATATTCCAAAAATTATACAATTTTAAATGTGAAACGTTTATACCAATATATCAACTTTGGTTTAAAAAGAGATTACGTAAAATGATTCCTGTCATAAGGACAATATATAAATAAATAGATTTGAACATGGAAAAACTTTGTAAATCACAAATATCTGCTTATAGTCTTGCTGTCATATGGCCGTGGACATATAATGAAATAACGTCACATTGAAAAAGACGATTATATGAAACTAGACGGTTTTTTAAGAAAGGCGGCCAAAAATCAGGGGAAACACGGTCTCTGCAACAATACATTTGGTAGGATAGGGGATGTGGTTCAAAAAATGTTCTGATGTTGAAACTACGCCAAGCTTTCGGTGTTTGATTTTACCTTCCTCACGGCTGTACAACGGATACATATACATATTTTATCCTATTGTAGAAAGTCATCATGATGAAGAGACGAAGAACCCCTGTGATCAATGACACATCCTCTATATGTATCCGTAAGTCACAGGTCTCTTCAGTCAGAACCTCGACTCACCTCGCCTATAGTCCTGCCATTATCCAAACAGACTGTGCTCTCTTCCTGGCACATATTTTTAAAGAAGGACATCTGAAAAGAGATGAAAAGCAAAACAGAAACGTTGTCTCGTTGCTCCTGCAAAAGCTTTAAAAATTGAAGGGCTTTGAACTTTATCTTACCCTGCTTATAACTATGTTGATTTTCCAACAGACCTATGCTTTTTCCTGGCACATCATATGAAAGAAATTCACGTTGAAAAACACTAGCAGACTAGGTTTTTTTTTTTTTTATGGAATGAAAATCATGGGAAAACAGAACAGAAACGTGATCCCATAGTTCACGTAAACCTTTTAGAATTGGTATGAATCTGAGCCTGGCCTTACACTGCCTATAACCCTGTTGAAATTCCATCAGATTTATGTTCTCTTCCTGGCATATCTTTTGAAAGAAAGTCACCTTGAAAAAGACGATGATATAAAATCGTTTTTTAAGAAAGGTAACCGAAAATGAGGATAACAACAATCTGGCTGGTTTTTCAAGTAAACCTTATATAAATAGAAGGAGTCAGAACTTTGCCTCACCCTGCTTATTGTCCTGCTATTACCCCATCAGACTATGCTCTCTTTCTGTTACATATTTAAAGAAAATATCTTGGAAAATGATGATGATGTGAAATGAGAAGGTTTCATTTAAGCAGACCATCCGAAAAGCAGGCCAAGGCAAAACAGAAACGTTATCTCGTTGTTCCTGCAACGTTTTGATTCTTGAATTTTGCCTCACCTTATTTATAGACACGTCGTCCTGTCAACTGATCATTCAGTTTTCTGCGAAAACACAGTGACAAGTACAAGGACGTGAAAATAGGATGTAAGATTTTCATTTAATCGAAGCCAAAAGATGATGACCTATTGCCATCTAAATCCAAAATGCTGGCTTATAAAAAGAAAAAAAAAACCAAAAAGAGTGGGATAATAATATTTTGTATTGCTGACGAGTAAACCATGTACGAAACTAGTCTTAGAGGGTAAATTGATTTGTGAAATTTCTTATTATTTTTATTAGTGAGAAAATTTGTAAAATCGCGATGAGTCGAACTCCTTGTGTGTTTTGAAAACAACGATGATTCACGAGTGAATTCTTTTCTGAAGTGGATGTCGGTCGTTGGCCCTCCCTAGATCTACCATCGAAGCGATCTTCTACTCTTTTTTTCTTCTTTGCTGTTCCGAAGGATAAAGCGAGGCTCGACTCCAGGAATGTAAATCAGCGAATTTAAATGTTCAGAATAGCCGTGGCTTTAAATATTATACACAGACTTTCTAATTTGTTTTAACGATTTGCGTATCTTTTTTAAATACCTATTGCCTAATTTCAAAAATTGAGTAACTTCGAATCTGTATTTTAAATTTGAGTGTAGTTATCTAAGTGTGTGGACTTTGAAACGTCAGAAATCTATTTTGAATCTATTTTATCGTCAAAGCCATTATTTAGACAATTTTCGCACAAGCTCAAAAAAAGCCTATTCAAGAAGATTAACCATCCTCCCGTGTAAAAACACATGATATTGTCTTAAATCACGTATTTTATTATTGTAATTATCTTTTTCGTATTCATATTTATCCCCTTTTCCTATCTTATCTTTTGGTGGACTGCCAAACGGCTTGGCGTCAATTATTATCGAAAAACAAACACAAACATCAATGAGAGAAAAGTGATGGAACAGATAAACAGGCGCATAATGCTCAGCCTTCGTGTAAACACTGTCACTCCAAAAGCACGTCTTTGGTCTTTTTAATCCCGCTTTTGTTTATTAAAAGATTAAAAAACAAAAATCAAATTCTGCGTAGTTTTTATTAAACAAAGTAAACTGTTTCTGCATAACAAATTAGGCTTCAAAAAACTTCTACAAACTGGTGATATATATACGAGATGGTAAAAAACACCGTTCGGGAAAATTGCAACATAACATATATACAATAAACCTTCATGTGTCCAGACGCAAAAAAAGATTATTTTATTTTTATACAATTAGAATAGTATCACTTTATATTTAATATATAACAAATCTTATACTTTTACATAACTTTTTCATTTCGACCAAAAAATCGTACATAAAAAGATTAATTATTTGAAAGAAGTAATTTGGTCAATAGACCAGTAAATATAATGGATTTAAAATAAGGGTTTAAATTAATATCACAAATAAGAAGTTTAAAGCAATACAACAAATAAGATTTTAAAGTAATATCACAAATGAGATTTTAACATAATATCACAAATAAGATTTTAAAGTAATATCACGAATAAAATTTTAATGTCATATTGTATCACAAAATCGGCTTTAAAGTAATATCACGAATAAGATTTTGAAATAATCACTAGTACAGTTTTAAAGCAATATCAAAAATAAGAGTTTAGAATAATTCACAAATAATATTTTAAAATAATATCACAAATAAGATTTTTAAGTGATATCACAAATAAGATTTTAATGTAATATTGTACCGCAAAAAGGTTGTAAAGTAATCTCACAAATAAGAGTCTCAAGTGATATCACAAATAAGTGTTTAAAGTAATATCACAAATATGATTTTAAAGTAATATCACAAATAAAATTTTAATGTAACATTGCATCACAAAAAGGTTGTAAAGTAATCTCACAAATAAGAGTTTAAAGTGATATCACAAATAAGTGTTTAAAGCAATATCACAAAGAAGATTTTAAAGTAATATCACAAATAAGATTTTAAAGTAGTATCACGAATAAGATTTTAATGTCATATTGTATCACAAAATAGGTTTTAAAGTAATATCGCAAATAAGATTTTAAAATAATCACTAATACGATTTTAAAGCAACATCAATAATGAGAGTTTAAAGTAATTCAGAATTAATATTTTAAAGTAATATCTCAAATAAGAGTTTTAAGTGATATCACAAATAGGATTTTAATGTAATATTGTATCACAAAAAATTGTAACGTAATATCACAAATCAGTGTTTAAAGTAATATCACAAATCAGTGTTTAAAGTAATATCACAAATCAGTGTTTAAAGTAATTAATAAGTTATTATTCTTTTTTTAAAAGCAGTATTCCCGACTCCAGGTCCCTATTTGCAGCGGTCGTTCAGGATTATAAGGCGTCACATACATTGTGTCCGTGGCAAGACATACTCCTTACATTTATGTGAATTTTACCTGAGTCAAATGCAAACTATTCAAGTGTAGTTGACATCTTTCTTATAACCCTGACCAATGGGAACCAGCCATAAAAGATGAACAAACAAGATCAAATCAGCTAAAAAAGGGAGACTAGTGTGATCGGGGATAACCTAGCTAAAAAATGTCTTTAAGACCAACTACTTAGTACATTTAATATTCCTCTATAAAGCAGTGTTCTAGTTATAGGCATCCATTTTCAGCGGATGGTCAGAGATATAAGCAGGGTGATGTAACGCTCCTTTCATTCATATGAATTCGCATCACTGAAGAGATAGTCTCTCAAGCGTCTTACAGGCCAACATAGCGTGGATTGTCAGAGCAAAAATGATCTGTATGTGAGTCTGGAAAAATATATTCGCCAAAGATGAAGAAGTACCAGAGAAAGTGGTTTTACGAAACTTGATGTTTTTATAAACGATTTGTACCTTTTATGGCTCATAACTCCAGCTAATAAGGATAATCGCCTTTGAAGATTGGATTTGATATTCTGTTATAAATACAGACAAGAACATAATATTTACAGTCAGGGAAAGGGCAATAAAAACTAGTAGAAGCAAAATCTGCAAAACAGGCTTGATAGTCTGCTAATCACCTGAACTAAGGGGCAATGAAATCTCGTTTGAAGACTTGATTTGAATCGACAGTAAAAATAATTAAATTAGCTTCTGATTGCGACAGTTAACACATCGTTATGTTAAGGTACGTAATTGCAAAAAAAATATCTTTCGTCATGTCGAGGGTCCGAGTCAGCGCAGAAGAACGGGTTTTGGGGTGGAAAATCTGTATTCAAATTTGTGCGACCTGACGTGCGACGTGCAGGTACGAGGGCCGAGGTTCCGAGGAATTAAATGCAAACAGAACACCGAAGGGGATGGTCGGTCTAGCCTAGCCAATGGATTTATTTACCGAAGGGGGAACGCGGCAGGTGCACGTCCCTTTTGCCTTCCTCCTTTTATGCCTGTGTGGGCATTTTTAGAAAAGGCGCCAAACGGCCCATAGCATCGTCCAGTTCCTCGATTATCATTATATTGACTACGGCAATTGTGACGAACCGTCGTTCGATCTCCTTTTTCAAGGCTAGACGGAATAAACTGTCACGAAAGCCTCCTGCTCTAATCTTGGGGGGTTCAGATCACAAAACTAATCTTATAGAACATTTTTCACAAGTAATATGTCAGCACAGGTAATTTGGTACTTTTGTCAGTATTAATCTTCTCCTATTCCGATGAAGCAAGTATTCCATTTCATCGGATTCGCTAAACCAGGTCCAGATGTTTAGTGATATGCATTATTTATGCTTACCACCTTGCCTTTTTATCGACATCATTCATTCTTGATGTACCAATGACGTCAAAACGTCTAGACTAATGCTCATTCTTAGTTGGGCAAAACAAGCTTTTCAAATATCGCACACCAAACACACGCACTCACTTTCTCTCACTTTTCTCACACACACTCTCATTAATTGTCACTCTACTCACCCTCTTTCTCTCTCATTCATAAAAACTTCAAACTCTCACACTCGCTTTCTCTCTCGCTCTCTCTCTCTCTCTCTCTCTCTCTCTCTCTCTCTTCTTTCTCTGTTTTCTCACACAATCATTCATTCTTTCTCACTGTCTCTTTTTCTGTTTCAGTCGTGTACAAATCACTCTGTCGAAACTCTCACACTCGCTCTCTTTCTTTTCTCACGCAATCATTCATTCTTTCGTACTGACTCTCTTTCTGTCTCATTCACATACACAAACACTCTTTTTAAACTCTCACACTCGTTCTTCCTTTCTCTCTTCTCACACACTATCTCATTCCTTTTTTCTAACTGGCTCCCGTTCTCGGTAATTCACACACACACAACCGCTCTTTTCAAAATTGCACATTCGATCTTTCTCTCTTTTCTCACACACTATCTCATTAATTCATTCTCGCAGGCTGTCTTTCTCTCTCATTCATAAACACTTACTCTTCAAAACAGCACACTCGCTCTGTCTCTCTTTTCTTTCCCTTTTTTTACACACATTCTTTCTCATTTATTTTATTATTTAATTCATCATCCACTCTCTCATTCATTCTTTCTCATTCACAAAAATAAACACTCTTTTCAAAATCGCACATCGCTTTTTCTCTATTTTTTCATATACACTGTCATTCATTCTTTTTCACTCATTTACTCTCATTTACAAATACATGCTCTCTTCAAAATAGCGCACTCGCTCTTTCTTTATATTTTTCTTTTTTCACACATTCTCTCATTCATTCTTTCTCATTCACAAAAATAAACACTCTTTTCAAAATCGCACACTCGCTCTTTCTCTATTTTCTCATATACACAGTCATTCATTCTTTTTCACTCATTCTCTCATTTACGAACACATGCTCTCTTCAAAACAGCACACTCGTTATTCCTTTCGTTTCTTTCCCTTTTTCACACACTCTTTTATTCATCCTTTCTCATTTACAAACACAAACGCTCTTTTCAAAATCGTACACTCGTTCTTTCTCTCTTTTCTTACAACTCACTCATTCATAAACACATCCGCTCTTTTCAAGCTTTCACACCAACCCTTACTTTTCTGTTTTTTCGTTCTCTCTCATTCATTCGTTGTTGCTGGCTCCCGTTTTCTCTCATTCACAAAAAATGCACTTTCTTTAAAATAGGTCTCTCTTTTTCGCACAATCTCCCATTAATTCTTTCTTACTCAATCACTCATTTCACATACACATACACCTTCTTAAAAATTGCACACTCGTTCTTACTTCCTCTCTCTCTTCTAGAGAGAAAGAGCGATCATTATTTCAATAAATTGGTTTCTAATTTGGATGTAAAGTGGGTCGAGATGAAAAATGAGTATAACGTCGGGACTCGAACCCACGACTATCAGCGCGAAACGCCGGTGATCTAATCACTTGAACTATCGTGTCTTTGATCCTCCGGGACACCAACTCATCATCCGAAGCTACAACTTTTTCAAATATCTTTCTTGTTTTATTTATGAGTTGATTCGATTTAGTTGGTCCAACAATTTATATCATATGTATTCAAATATCGTGTAATCGGATTCGATTCTCGGCGACTCGTGAAGTGGACACGGGGAGCTGTTAGCGAAGTGCAAGTACTTCAGTAATAATAATTAATCGGTATGTGTTTTAGTAGGTCCTGTTTAACCAAAGTAATATTATTCATACCAACTACACTTTACATAAAAATTATAAATCAATGTAAATAAGTACTTTGGTTAAATAGAAAAACTAAAATACAAATGGATTAATATATAATTTCAATATTTCTATATCTTGTATGTATTCTTCTTGGGTCTTAGGAAGTAAAAGGTAGAACACTCTGTGAGAGCCATTCGATATCTTCAGAGTGGTTGGACGTTCCTAATTCAAATTATCTGGTGCAGTTGTCAATTCGTTCCTCGTTAACTCTGGTAAAATTGGTCTTTTCTGAAATTCGGTCTCGTCCGGAACTGACAGGTTCGCCACCGACCACCTGTCAACTAATGAACAGCAGACGGTGATTTCCGAACGGCGGACGCATACCTGGGCTTGGTCTGGTTCATAAAAAAATCGCAGTTTTTTTGTTTAATGTTATGTAGTTCTTTTCCAACTCCTAGCCTAGGATACGCACACTAACAAAAGCTTGAAGGGCAAAAATATAGGCTTTGAAATAGTTTGTCCGTAAAGGTACAAATCTGATTGTACTGAGAACATTAGAAGGTATAGGCAACCTTTCTTCTACAGAATTAAGGAAATATGCAAAATTATCAGTGCTAAAGGCTGGATGTCTTCTTTTCTTCTGAACGGACACACATTCTAAGATACAAAGATACAAAAGTTTTATTGTGTTAAGTAAACAAAATACAAGTTTTTTCATTACTTAATCTTTTTATGTAAGGTATTGGGTGAAATGAAAAAAGTTAGTGACTCGAGCGGGATTGGAACCTACGACCTTCGGCTCAACACGCCGCTGCTCTAACCACTTGAGCTATCGTGATTTGGATCCACTCGTAAACCAACTCCCCATCTCAACCTACAACCTTCGAATTTTCCCTCCTTTTTGCCATTTTTCAAATGTCGTGTAATCAGGATTCGATTCTCAGCGGCTTATGAAGTGGTCATTGTTTGCTAAGTTTAGATGCTACAAATTGACAATGTGCATCCCAAGAGTGAATCTATAACTACACCCAAGTGTTTTATCGGTTGGTTGTCTAGACTATTTCTTGAATTAGAAGTTTTCAGAATCATAACCTTTGTCTCCTCTTTGTTTAGCAGTAGACCATTCATTAAACCATGAACCACTTTTCCTGATTGGAGTTCAGCTCATTATTTTGTTCGATCAGCTCAATCTCACTTGGTCCATCCAACCGGAAACTGCAATCATCAGCATACGCTGTAAAGTGAATTGTGGGAAAGTAATTGTAAAGGTCATTCGTCAAAATTATGTACAATATGGGGCCTAGAATGGAGCCCTGAGACACTCCGATTTTTACTCCAGCCTCCGATGAAAACCTTCCATTATACTTTACCACTCTTGTCCTCTATTTTCCAGATAAGACCTTATCATACTTATTGCATCATTACTAAAATGATATAATGGTAATTTTTAAAAAAATAATCTATGAGATACACAGTCGAAAGCCTTATTAAGTCTATGAAAGTTGCAATGGAACAATTACCCTTATTGAATGCATCAAGTGCGAAGTTTAAAAAGCTTAATAAGGCCTGTGAAGTGTTCTTTCCAGATCTGTACCCGAATTGAGAGCTTTAAAACAAACCATTAGATTCAAAATGCTTAAATATGCTAGTTTTTATTACATTTTTCAAGACTTAAGAAAACACAGGCAATAGCGTGGTCGGAAGTTTTCAATATTATTTGGGTCACCCCCTCTATGAATTGGGTTAATTGCAATTTTCAGGCGATCAGAAAATTTATTACATTTGATACTCAGGTTAATAAGTTGCGTCAGGATTACAAGAATGGAGTCACATGTATGTTTTGGAATAGTTACATTCAAGCCATAGAAATATCTACTTTTAGAATTTTTTAAACTTAAAATTGCTTTTCTTACTTCATCAGTATTAGCTTTAGTGAAGTTGAAACTCGAATTATTCGAACTTATTGTATTAGACTGTGCTGTATGTTAATACAATATTAGTTTTAGGGATGTTTTGCGTTAAATTGATAGCTATGTTAGAGAAATAACTATTCAAAACATTTGCATCTACAAACTCACCGGATATATCATCATTTTTACTATTATTATTTTTTATTATTATTATTTTTATCATTTTATCTCATTCTAGGTGTTTTGTTTCCACCTAGAACACTAACATAATGCCAGTACTAAAGTATTTTATAAGGATTAAAGTGCACGATTTTTGATTAATTGTTACACTGAGATGTTGTCATCTTATTAAGGTTTTGATTAGGACATCTTGTGTGTTCTCACATCGTGATGTATTTCAGTTCAGGTCAACGTACTCACCCTGAGGAGGATGTCCGGCGTGTGTGCCAGTTGCTTGATGTAGGTATATCAATCAATATCATATCAATCGCTATGATCGGATCAAATACTGTTTTTTATTTTTTATGTAAGTAAAATATTTGGCTATTGTTTTCAATGAGTAGTCCGTTGAACTAGGCAGAACCGACAGGTTTATGACAAAATTGTCCATTGGTTGTGAACTGTATCGACATTGATTGTAGGACACGCCATTATACACGAGCGTGTCCATATGTCAAAGGATTCGTTGAATATTTTATTGGTTTGCTATGTCCAGCTGTCACTTGTCCAAACACCTGAATATGTCATAAAAAATATATTAATTCAGATTTCTTGACTTGTAGGTATGACATATGAATATCTACTCAGGTATTCTTCATATGATAGATCCGGGCAATTAGCATATGCCGATAAGATTTATTTTCCACAAATTTCCTACTGTTTATGCATAAGCTTTAAAACTCTAAAACTTTTTTTTTTTACTAAACAGTGACTGTTGTCTATCTAAAATTGAATGTAATGGCGTTAGGTGGTATCAGAATCGTCAAGTACAAGTTTATTAATGAGAATGTTAATCAAAGTCAAAAAATGATTCAAACGTTTTAGAAAAATAAGGCAATTTTTGTCGTTACTAGTTCTACAAAATTTGATGATAATCTGAAGGTAAACAGACATGATTACTAGGTGGTAGCCTTGAAGAAAGAAAAGAGAACCTTTGAACACTGTAGTAGATTTTCGATTTATTTCGAATGTCAAGATGATTCTCATATTGTAAACAAATAAGGCAACTCTGGACGTTACTGAATTTGCAAAATTTGCTGATAATCAGGTAGGCAAAATATAATCAGGCTTTGGTCTAAATTTGAGTAGTATCAAATATACAAGAGAAAATTGAATTTTTAAACCAATTTTTAACATATATGTCAAACGAACATTCTAATATTGTCTGAAAATAAGGCAGTTTTGGACGAGGCATTTGTCAATTTATGCTAAGACTTTTGATGGTAAGGAGATTTCATTAAACATCGGCATTGATCCATTTTCCTCTTGTCTATAAAAGAAAGAAGTATACCAAATTCTCAAACAACGAGGTTGGGTAGATAAGTAATAGTAGATTAATAGTAGTTAGAGTTCTTCCTATTTGCTGACGTCGTGAAAACTAGTAGTAGGTGCCTTCTAGGGAGTAGGTACTCATACGTTAGCTAATGTTGAGTAGAGTGTCTGAATTCATGTCATAACAGGAACATCAGTAAATCCTATTTCACGGTACTAAAGTGGACGATTAAATCTCACCAAATTGTGGACTCCAGTCGTATGATATATCAGTCGTCGTAAGGCGGCCACACCGGTGAACCACATTCTAAGATTAACACCATGGCACTGTACAAGGGTGTAGTCCTGGTGTGTATATTATGAAAGTTTTTGGTCTATTTATGAAACCAAGAGGCTTTCTTTCCAGCGAACAATTCTAAGATTGGACAATACGATCGATAGTATAAACACCATGAGAGAATGACATGACGAGTTTGTGTAGATTTTCACTACGTCACCGAATAAGGAGAACTCTGCTCCTTCAGAACAGAGTGAGATGTCATTTAGGAAAATTCTGAAAAGAAATGGTCCCAGTCGAGAGCCCTGTGGTACACCTGAGGTGGCAAGAAAATGGTGACATGTTGCAGATTCTGTTTTAACAATTTGATATCTTCCTCTACAGTCAGATATCCACCCAGAGTTCTGGACCTCAAGTTTTGAATAAGCAATTGATGATCTACGTTACGGCATGCCTTAGAGAAATTTAAGTACATAAACATCCACGTTATGACCAGCTACAATTAATTTAACTTTTGAAAAATTAGAACATATGCTATGATGAAAACCATGTTGTTGGGGTATGATAGCTTTATCCTTTAAGAATAAACGTAAAAATAAATCCCAAACAACGAGACCACCTCACTGTTGTTGTTTTTCTTCCAAAAACGCCACGTTGACAAAACGAGCATCTGTTTAACGAAAGTGTTAAGGGAAAATCCTTGATTATTCTCGTTTCTTTGGCAGATAAGGCAATTATTGATATGACCATACGATGCTTCTTGTGACTTGTGCTTATAGTCGACAGAAGGTAAGCAAGAACAGCAGGATGACTCGGTGAAATCAGTTTCCATTTGTCCTTCCAATTAAAAAAAACAAAAGGATAGTCTATTCGGCCGAATTGTCAAAACAGTGATTTCCCTCCAAATCCCAAACAAGGAGGAACCACTGTCCTTCAAAACGCGCCGAGCTGTCAAAACTAAACAACCTTCTTTTACTGATGTATTTGGTAAAACTCCTTGGGCTAGAACCATTGGTGGGGATGTTCCGTGCAGTGTTGTGTTATCCTGATGCACCTGATATAGAAGGTCGCCAATTGTTATAGTGCCGAAGAGATTTGAGAGAGAGGGACGAGGGTAAAGAACTCAAAAGGATGTGGTGGGAGAGCAACAGGCCATTGTATCCACCATCTGGAACAAACACCTGCTCGTCCCGCACGGATTCAGTTCACCCTCGGCGTCTTTCTTTCCGTCCATTCTTTCCTTTATTATTTCCCTGATCCTGTGCGAAACGAACGCAATGAGTCCTCAGACGACCGTTATCTCCAGCTCAGGAGCGACAAACGCCCTGGCGATGCTGAGTCCTTTGGGTAGAAAACCGGTTTACGTCCGTGTCCTATGTTTAAAACCCATTTTTCTAAAGGAAGAGGAAGGACGGGGACATGCCATTGTTTTCGCTCGGGCTGAATTACAATCTCCGGCTTGCATATTTAAAGATAAACTAATAATCTTTGACCCTAGCAAAACCCGCTTTGCCAACTGATTCGAGAATCAGTGTCCATTTAAGTAGCGCGGGTAAATTATTATATATAACCATCTAGTTTCTAGACTTTAAATGTTAATTTTAGTACGTGTATCAAAGCAAACGAGAGGCGAAGGATTGAAGGCAAAAAAAGGTGACTTTCATTTCCAACTAGGTGGACAATATCAAGCTAAAAATGGGACAAATTTTGGACGTTACTAGATTTCCAAATTTTTGTGATAATCTGAAAGTAAACAGACCAGATTACTCGGTTGTACCCAAGAAGAAGAAAAAAACAACAACACAAAAAACGAACATTTCAACCCTGTAGTAGATTTCGACTAATTGTGAATGTCAATGTGTCAAAAGATTCTAGTATTGTATGAAACTTTTTGGACCAGGTAAAGGCTATTTTTAAATACATATATCAGTCTTAGGTCTAAATTTGAGTAATATTGAACAAAATATTCATAATTTACGAGTAAAATTTGAATTCTTTAAACAGATTTTCAATAAATATGACAAAAGAAGATTCTAATGTTCTCTGAAAAAAGGCATTTTTAGACCAGGTAATGCTATTTGCTATATTTTCCCAGATATTTGAATGTAAATTGACCTGTTTATTTAAATTTGCCAAAAGAAAAACCTAAAATTGTATGAAAATAAAGGATTTTTGGACCGGTTTTGTGAATATTTGCCCAGTCTTTTGAAATTAACCAGATTTGATTATTTGGTAGCAAAATATAATCATGCTTAGGCCAAAATTTTAGTAGTATCGAATCAAAAAAACAAAATTTACAAGGCGAATTTAAATGTTTTAAACGAATTTTCAACAAATATGGCAAATGTCTTTTTATTATCCTAATTAAATAGAAACTGGTTATATTGAAACGACGTTCTCCCATTAAAAAGAAATAGTCCCTTTATTCACCTCGGAAACAGCCTAACTTGCCAACTGCACCGCGGAAAATCTTTAGTAATGTATGCAGTTTAGTCATGTATGATCATAATTCATAAGACATCATATGATGAGAATAGACCAGGCTAAACGTATAGACGTCATACCAAGACGCACAAGAGATTTATTCTAAACTGCACGTGTTTCCCCGCATATTATTCACAATTTTGAAGAGACGGGGGTGGGTCGGCCCAGTGGCAGCCCAAGTTGACAAATAGGCTACGCATATTGCCGAGGGAGCCGGAAATTCGTTACGTATTTTTGGACAGAATAACAAGGGGGAGGAAGTGCAGCCGGCTTCGATATTTCCTGCCGCAGCACTGATTTTTTTCCTCTTCCTCCCGGTATGTATTTCTAGACTTCGAAACAGCTGGCACTTGTATTTATAACCCTGTTGTAAATTCATGGTGTACCCAAGTTGTTACATATTCGGTTCGATCGGTTGTTGGCATAAAGAAAATACCCACGGACATAACTCTTTGATTTTTTATATCTATAAGAGCTAGAAATTTTTTTTTTAGTTGTACCCAATACATACTAGGACATATTAATCTGATAACAATAGGTTTTTTCACGTGGACACAGCACTAACACTAAGGCCAGCGCCGCTCCCGGAGGACACGTCATGAGAAACCATCCTGGCACTCAGTGTGAAGGATTAAGTGACTAGGAGGTCTCGAGGCGGGTTCTCGGGATGGGAATGTGTAGAGAATGCTCAAACAGTAGGAATATAGGATGGGTCGATAGATTGGTGTGAAGCTTTTGGAATCGGAAATGGATCAATTCGTTACAAAAAGAAGGTTAAGTCGTTGCGGACTAGTTCGTGAAGTAGTAAGGAGATTCGACTATTTGTCTGAGGACTTTTGATAGAAGGAATTGGATGACCCGGATGTTGGATGGTTTGGCAAAATCCCACAGTTCCACTTCATATGCCCAACGTAGTCGCAATAAAGCCTTGGATAAGATTAGTTTAGTTTTGACGATCAAGGCGGATTTCGGTCATAGAAGTCTTCGTAATTGTTCAAGTCTTCTGTCAAGCTGTTGTCACTTAGGTGCTGTGTGGGGATTCAACGTCACTTGACTAGGTATAATCCTAAATATTTGACATGAATGGAAATCGGTATGTCTTCGTTCCTGATGCGCAGTGGAGGGCTAGATTGTTTTTCAATGTGAACCTGAGTATACATATTTTCGTTCACTCAGCCTTGTCACTTTTTGCACCAGTCTCCGATAAGATCAAAACAGGACACAATAGCGGTACCGTAGGTGGTAATTTATAGGTAGGTCCGCAGTATGAACGATATAAAGTAGCGGACCTAGAATGCTCCCTTGTGCGACGTCGTCTTGTATTTTTCCGCCTTCCGACAACCCGTTGCCGCACCTCACCTGAAGCCTGGGATGCCTATCAAAAGCCTTTACTTCATGTAGGTTCGCGCCCAAGTAATATTCTTTATTCTCTAGAGCAGACGAGATAGTGTGGATAGCCCTTAGTCAAGGTTTCGAGAACTACACATCTTCATCAAGTCTTTTTAAATATTATTCATAATTCACAAGGTTAATAAACATAAACATCTGTTTAATCTTAACCTTTTGGATTATTGATGATGAAGGTGATATATTATTCGAAAGCTTAAAGGAAGTGCGTGCATTTTATTATTTCAAATTTCAAGATTCCTAAAATCAAAGACCAAAACGACCAAATACACATATAAGTGGATCCACATGGTACTAGCGAAAAAAGGAACAAAGAGAACAATTTGTATTAATTCACTAAAATCTGATCGGTGTTATAAGCAGGTTGAGGCAAGAGACCTTCCACTGATGATGGAAAAAAGCCGAAACGCGTCCGAAAGAACAATGTTTTTGCACATAAATTGAACATATACAAAAATATATTAATCGACTTTGCCTGTGAACTTTTAACGATGACCCTGTGTATCCGAAAGAAAAGTAGTTTGTAAACTAAACATTTACAAGGTGAACATTGTTGTTGAATTTCAAAGGACAATAACAGTTCCTTAGTGTTGATTATTTATTAAGATTCACGTTTTTCGCCAGTAAAATAATAAACAAAAAATATGATTTCATAAGCAGGCTCGTTTTTCTTTCTACGCCCTGCCACTAACGTGCCAAAATTAAAATACGAATCGTATGGTTTGGATGGAATAGAAAACTTCTTTCAACAGAGGTTCGAGGAGCAAACTCTGCATGAAAGCCAAAAATCATCTTACTTTGCAATAATTACATGATAGTGACTTTTCAATTGAACCAATAAAAGTGTGTAAAGTTTTAAAATAGATTGAAAGTATCCTTGTGATTTAAAATTTTGGCTTTTGTTTCAGTTTTGCGACTGGGTCACGTGAACATCGCCTTTTTTCGTCCAGCATGTAAAACGCCAGTGGGGGAAAATATCGGGGTTAACGGCCAGCGAAGGATAACGAAACTACTCATCGGGGCGGATTCATGCACAAGGCCTTTCCCCTTTGGCTGACGTGGTAAAGTCGATGTAGAGATAGAACCGAATTCGTAAGATGACAACGCACCACGCTTACTAAGAGTGTTGGTCACACGATATTCCCAACTGATACTGGATTCGACGTGATGTCGTCATGAGTCAACGGTGAAGGTGTGAAATCATAAGTAGACGAGAGAATAAGCACAGGGTTGTGTAACAACCAAGTCCCATTGTAAAAATACGAAATTTCAACAAGCTATTCCCTACTCTCACATATTTCATCTAAAAATGAAAACGCAGCGCTCTCTCAATAATCCAAACTACTAATAGCTGCAGAGGAGTGAGTATTCGGATTACAGAAAAATTCGGATTATAGTGTGTTAAAAATGCTAAAATACTCTAAACACTCATTAAAAAATACTCTCTCACTCATTCACTGACTCACACATTCTCGCACCCTCACTCTCTCTCACTCGCTCCTTATCTCGCTCTCTACACACTCACTCTTCTCATTGAGTGACTCATTCAATCACTCTAACTGTACGCCTGACAGACTGATTCACACACCGTCACTCACCTGACTCTTTCACTCACTCACTCTCTCTCACACTCTCACTCACTCCCTCTTTCGCCCTTACATACTCACTCACCCTCTCTCCCTCTCTCACTCACTCCCTCTTTCGCCCTTACACACTCACTCACTCTCTCTCCCTCTCTCCCTCTTTAGCCCTTACACACTCACTCACTCACCATCTCTCCTTCTCTCACTTACTCCCTCTCTCACTCGCTCCCTCTTTCTCTCTTACACACTCACTCTCCCATTCTCTCTCACTCACTCCTTCTCTCACTTACTCCCTCTCTCCCTCCCTCACAATCTCACTCACCTGACTTTTTCACTCACTCACTCTCTCTCACACTCACTCCCTCTTTCGCCCTTACACACTCACTCACCCTCTCTCCCTCTCTCACTCACTCCCTCTTTCGCTCTTACATACTCACTCTCTCTCCCTCTCTCACTTACTCCCTTTTTCGCTCTTACACACCCACTCACTCTCCCATTTTCTCTCTCTCTCTCTCTCACTCCTCTCATTTACTCCCTCTCTCGCTCTCTAACACACTCACTCACTCTCACTGAGTGACTCACTCACTCTTTCTCTCTCTCTCACACACTCCTTCTCCCGCTATCTCACACACTCACTCACTCATCCTTGCACCCTCTCGTCTCTCTCTCTCTCTCTCTCACACTCTCTCTCACTCACTCCTTATTTCGCTCTTTCACACACTCACCCACTCACTTTTTCACTTGTCCATCATAATCTCTTTCCTCACGCTCACTCTCGCTCCACTGAATGACTGACTGACTCACTCACTCACTCCCTCCCTATCTCTCTCTCCATCTCTCACTCAACCACTCTTTTATTCTCTCTATCATAAACATTTTCACTCACTCCCCCTATTCTCTTTCAGTAAGGAGTGTATTAAATAGTAAATAATAGTAGCAATACATAGTAATAGCAGTAAATAATATGATGGAACAGTAATTAATCACAATAATAGTGCAAAATGTATTCTGGTTGTACCTGTAATACCTGTTGGCTTTATGATACTTGAGAAGAAATTTTTCATTCCCCGCAAGTAGCGAGAAAGAACGGACCATTACTTCCAGGTCAAGTAACTACTGTATAAATAAGGATATCATTTTTAACATACGTTCATACGATACGGTATATATTACTAATATTATTACATAATAATTTTATTATTTTCGCCGCGGTATTAAGTCGCTAATCTGTCAATATTCTTTAAACTGGGATGGAGCAGAATTTTATCCATTTGTGTGAGGCGTACTTATTGCCTTAGAAAGTTAAAAGGTGTTTTCGACCAGATTTCTTCTGAAATTTTAGTCGGTAACTCCGAGATCCCAGCTCCAATCTAAATCAGCACCTGCTCCGAAACAGGCGGGAGTTTCTTTGCCTTGAGATGGCAGATGTTGTGGTACCAATTTATGGTTGGGTCGGGGCGCGCGGTTTGACTCCAGGGATTTATTTAATCACGCCTTCCGGGGGTTTTCACCCTTCTGCTCGATTCTACCAAAAAAATCCTACAAGCCTCGAGCTTTTTTTTCGTGACCCATTACATGTCGTTACACCTTTCAATTCGTAATCTGTCAAATTATAAGGGTACGAAATCATACTGTAATTTCACCGGGAGCTTTTAGTTTATTCAGGCTAAAGAAGTTTTTCCCGCCAAAACCCGTTTTACTGTTACATTTTTAAGCTCACTAAAATATTATCAAGTTTAGAAAAAAAAATTCAAATACATCGCTACGTCAATATACATAAAAAGATATATGGTTAAGGTAAAATATATATAATAATGCTAGAGTCCGTAACTTGCCTCACCTTACTTATATCCCCGAATAACGACTCAACTGATCGAAACCAATCTGACAGAATACAGCGAAGATAGGAAGACCAAGATGACCAGAGACGACCTACCTGGAAAATTTCATAAGCCACCGGACACCATCTTCATTGTTTGGTCAGGGCATAAGAGCATAAGTAGGGAGACCAGGTTGACCGGAGACAATCTAGCTCCAAAATCTATTTAAGACCAAAATCCTTTGGTTATAAAGACCGGGATGATCAGGAACGTCCCTGCTAGTAAATTTCATAAGAATAATACGAATCATTCGTTCGTCATGGTTATAAGCCAGCTGAGTCAAGACACCGACCCTCTCACTTATATAAATTTCACCTTAGTCATGTGCCAACGACGTACATACATCTGTACATCAAAATATAAAGCATAAGCCATGCACAGGCATTTTGTGGAGGTAAAGTGATCATTGTGAGATGCCATTTTGAACAAACTGATACGTAGTATTGGAACAAATTGAGATATTGCTCTGTGAAGTCTGCAGAGTATTGGATTGGACGTTTCTGATCAATTCAGGTCTGCCTAGCAGTTTTGATCTATTAATCCAACGGCGTTTTGTCATCTTAAGTGGTAGGCGTCTGATACAGACAAAATCGTAATGGTAAGCATTCAGTGACTCCCCTCACCCTGGTATATTCCTGAATAAACTGAACTGACCGAAACCAGTCTGACAAAATCAACGGATATAGGAAGACCAGGATGATCAGAGATACCTGGAAGATTTCATCAGCAACCGAACACCATTTTCAATGTTTGATCAGGGTACATGGATATTTATGCATTTTTCCTGAGCCATGTACAAACGAAGTAAATGTGGTTCTCACTCTGCTTATAACTCTCCAATAATTGTCAAACATATCAGTAGGTCTTGTCTTTTTGTCAAAATTTGTCTTATCAAATTTTGTAGTCAGACTGTAAAAATAGGATGGAATGATCGTAAATAACCAAGCTTGATGTTCTTTTTCAACTCGGAAAAATATACAACAGTTGATTTTTTTTTATAGTGTCCATTCTGTCTTTATGGACCTCCATAATAAGTTGATGGGCAGTATGAAAATTGTCTTTTCCACGATAGGCATTTATTTTGTCAGACGGGTTTCTGTCTAATATAGACCATCTTCAGGACTTTTTTGAATTGGACGATTCTTGACAGACTACTCACGACGTTCATAATCATCCTGACATCCACTTTTAAACTTATAACTATGTGAAAAACCGTTAAACTACTTTATTTAAAACATTCGCTAAAGGTGTTCTGTATTAGACCGAAATGCATCTGACAAAATAAATGCCCATTATGGAAAAGACAATTTACTTCCTATCCATCAACATATAACAGTTGAATTGAACCATTATGCCCAAAATGTGTATAAATAAAATATTGTTTCAAGGTTTTATGTAGAAAACCCGTATCTCTCATTTTGGTCGATTGATAAAGAAAGCATTAACGTCTACCTAATACGAACATTGGAAAATGGACAAAACTTGGCCAAAGTTTGACAACTCCTGTACTACATAAAAATAAAGTAGAAATGATGAATGATGGATTGAGTGCGATGTTCAATCCTTTTTAAAAATAAAGTTGTCTAACGTCAAACACGTTTTATTTTTCAATTTTAAACGTTTTCAACTTCAATGTTCACTCTTAATGACCAAGATTAATACAAAGGAAAAATAATGACTGTTAGCCTTTCTTAAATATTTCCTACGTCCCCACTCTGTGTTTAACATTTTGTTCGTCTTTCTTATGACCATTCACACACACACACACACACTCTCTCTCTCTCTCTCTCTCTCTCTCCCTGTGTGTCTCTTTCTCTTATTCACTGAAATATAATAAAGTTGTTTAACGTTAAACACGTTTTTTACTCTTACCTTTTAAACGTTTCCAACGAGATAGGTGGTCAATGTTCAAACTCTTAATTACCAAGATAACAATAAAGTGAATATAATCACCCTTAGCCTTTCCTAAATTTGTGGATATTGATTCTCTCGTTCCCGCCCTGGGTTGTTGTTCAAATCGTCGAGTGAAATTTAAGTTTTCCACTTTCACGTAGAGGTCACCTGTCCACTAATGGCTTTTACTGGGTCAAATTGCGGAAACTGTCCGCTATGAACTATCGCCCTGTTTCAGGTTCTTTTTCCAGGCTCGTATTGCCCAGTCGAAATTCGTTAAACCGTTCAACTTTCCCCGATTTACTAAAAATCTCAAATATGTGCATTTCTGTGTACGAACCGAATTGAAAACAGAAACTTAGTCGGCCTTGGTCAAACGGGTCAGTTAAATTCTTCTTCGGACAAAAGAGAAATTTTCAATCAACAGTTAGGACCATAGCGGTTTTATTTACAAACAAACGCAGGAAAAGTCCCGGTCAGACTGGTTTCTTTTCGTTATATCTATTTATGACTCGTGACTTCACTAGAGAGGGATGTGAATATGAAATCGTAAAATCGTCTTCAACAACACCAGGCAGAAATTTACGAGCAGTGTGAATTTGTGAAAGTCGACATTCATTAACTAATCACACAAGATTATTATTTATTTATTATTATATATAATTATTTTCAATCCCAACAGAAACAAACAATTTTCTCTCNTCTCTCTCTCTCTCTCTCTCTCTCTCTCTCTCTCTCTCTCTCTCACTCTCACTCTCACTTTGGCCTGAGAGCCGTTGAACGATTTTACGAACTACTGAAACGCGTCAAAACGAAGATAAGAATAAGCTGACTACGACAGGACAGTCAAACCGTTTCAACCATCAACGCTCAATTTTTTGTTCAGGAATCTGGCTATAGAACTTATGAAATTTATCCCTGTAGCCCTGTAGGGGTCGCATCACCGAAGAAGCGATGAGGTTCTTTTTCGTCCCCACCTGGTACGTGGCCTTAGATGTTTGTTGTTAACAAGGAGGGAGGTGAAAGAATTCAGCTTACGAGAAAATTGTGTTCATCTCGTAAGTTCACATGTAGAAAAATGTCTCAATCCCTGGGGATCAAGACGAGTTTCTTCCCGCTTACCCTTTCCGTCGGGCGGATCAGCTCGATGCGACAGACGGCGAGAAGCTCAAAGGACTGAAATGGTTTCTGTCCGACCCTCCCGGCGTGCTCGCGACGATGGATTTGGACGTTCCATCAACCCCGAGGGGTTCCTCCAGCTAAGAACTTTCGAACGAGAAGATTACTCCAGCCCTCGGAGAGCCCAGCCGTTCGATAATGTTTTCTGACAACAGCACCACCTGAACGACAGCATCAAAACATAGAAGTCGTAAGCCAAGCTAAGAGCTTGGAACTGATATACTTGCCCCTTTAGTTCAGTTAGTCATCTTCGACCCCATCTTTTCAGACAGGATCTGGTTCTCTGACCCACCAGTGAGGACTGATGGCGGACCCTCCGTTTGCCCACTGGCAATTTCTTTCACCATTATACAAATACAGTTTGTGCTTTAGAGAGTTTGTCATGCTTTCTTGGCTAAACGATTATTTTCCTCCTGAAGACCCTTGTTACCAAGGGTTGGGGCAGGGTGTTCAGGAGCATCATCTTAATCTTCTTAATCACGCAAAAGATTGAGAAGAGGTTATCTGTGAATATGAAGCACACCTTTTCAGGTTGCGTCCCACATCACGATTATTCTTGTCTATCCTCTGGATGTGATAGCATAAATTATTGTTTCAGGGAAGAGACTATCAACTATGACTGACTTCAAGCATCCTTTTTTTTCCATTAGAAGTAGAGAGCTTATTGTTTACACAGATCATAAACCTCTTGGTGAATTGGATTTTATCTCCCAATTTATTACAGACATCAGGCACGTACCAGGCAAAGACAGTGCGATCGACTACTTACTGGAGGAACTTTCTGTCATTGACCTTGCCAATATGGCCAAACGACAAGAAACGGATAGGGAATATTTCATAAAGAATCAAGAAGTTACCTTACAAAGAAATCTGTACCTGTTCTTGGTTTTGCAATCATCGCCTCTTCATACACAACTTGTCGCATCTCCGAACACACCTCGCAACTAGTTAAAGATCGACTTGTGTGGCCAGCAGTCGGTTAAGTTTGTCATCAATGGACCAAGAAGTACCTTAATTTTCAGCGAGCAAAAATTAATCGTCACGTCTACATTTTGGAAACTTTTCCAAAATTGGATGCGGTTGCGAGCATATCCATATGGATCTTATACGTCCAGAAGTGACTTCCGATATTGCCTCACCATCATTGATCGCTCACCATCATATAAATTGTCAGCGGATGAGTGGATTTCCTAAATTACAGATTTTTCTCTTAGAGAAGAAGACGGCAGACTAAGGACAACTATGACCAGATTCCATATAAAAAATATCATAATTGACAGAACGTACAATCCCTTTTACAGAAACTTGGTTATGTGAATCCTTAAACTATACAACAATGTTTATTTTTGCTATTGCATTTTATTTTGTACTGTTTTTCTATGCTTCTGATGAATTTTGAATATATACGAGTCTGAAAAGACATGACATCAAACTTGCCACATCAGGTTGCTCTCGAAGTACTCGATCCTCATCCTTTTTTCTTAAACCCGGCAAATCTGCTCATAATCTTCCTACCGTCTGATTATTCTACTCCCTCTCTTCTCAAAAATATTCGAGAAAATCCTTCTATTTTTTTCCCCGAAGCAATGCTGCCTTTTGGCTTATTATACTTGCCTAGTCCCTTAGTTCAGTACAATCGACTTTATCATTCTCTTAAGGGAGTACTAGGTCATTTTCCTTGCTACAATTCCCTAGATTTTCTTTGAATCCCTGGAAATGTCTCCATTGAGTTGCTTCTCATTCTAAGCCATGGGTGGGTGTTTCTTCCTCCTCTTTGCATAACTTAAAAATTTGAATCATGGAATCTTTTTTCAGGGCAAGGAAAACATCATTGTCCTTGCAATTCTTTTTCCCGGATCATCTTGGTTCTCTAGGACAGGTCTCCACGGAGCGGTTGCTTTGATTAAATGATGGCAGTTTCTTCCTCCTTGCATTACTTAATGCATAACTTGCAAAAGGGATCATCATAGCATATACCCAAGTTGTGTAGATGTTGCCTCAGATGCCAGCGACTGGTAGTCATGTCATTCCTTCGAGTTGAGCCCTCTCCGTAGCAATGAGTTTGACAGTCTTGGTGAGGGTTGGTTTAATGTAAGCTTACTGTACCCACCACCTCAAGAGTTTATCCACTTTTGTCTTTTTTGGTTGGAGGATTTTACCATCCCAAAAATAGTTTCAGGGCATATGGTCTTGCAGAACCTCCTGTGGCCAATGTGACTGCCTTTTCGTTGCCCAAAATTCCATTAAGTCTCGGTACTATTCACGGACTAACTTTGATGTGATTTTTTACACAATTATGTCTGCTTGGCTATCGTATCTGAGATTTCTTTTTTGTCAGTTTAACTTCTTTTAATATTTTCTAAGGCACAAGTGTTGATGGCGTGTATTTCAACTTGAAAGACCTTTGCATCTCTTTGGTGAGCTATTTTAATGTCGAGGCGAATTTTCCCCTGACTAATATAACAATGCCATCTGCATAGCCTTGGGCATAGATTCCGCTTTCACTTAGTTTGCTTATAAGGGTGTCCACAAACACATTCCACAGCAGAGGTAAGAGTAATCCTCCTTGCAGACATTGTCTCGTCACCACTTATACTTTCCCATCCTTGGAGGCCTGCATTTTTCTGCTTTTGAGTTTTTTGTATTTTATCCATGTACAGCAGGTTTTGTCAGTTCCTCGCTGCCTCAGTGATGTGATCATTGCTTCAAAGGAGTAGTATCAAATGCTCCTTCAATGTCCAAGAAAGTTACTAACGCTATTTCTTGGTTGTTCAGTGAATCTTCTGTTTTTATAGTTATTTTATGTAATGCTGATTCACAGGATTTTCCTTTTTGGTAGGCGTCTTCGCTACACTTAATTCTTTCAACCTTCTCCTAGACCACCGACTTGGCTTTCGATCTCAACACTCCAACAGACGTGTCACAAGCTTTCGATGGCATGAGGGGTCTCCTGTACAAACTAAATCGCGTCCTTCCAAACACCTTCACACAAAATCCTTCGACGATTCTTCCGAGTTCGCCAGGGATCGGACTAATCCGACTACATCCCTGTGGAAGCGGGGTGCAACAAGGCAGTACGCTCGACCAATCTTGTACTTCCTCTCCACCTAAGACATCCCAATTACACTTCTACCCTACTTGTATCCTTGCCGACGACCTGTTTTCATCTGATTCCAATCCTGCAATTGACCGGAGGAGCTAAAGGGTCACGTCGAACGAACAGCTGAATGGAACAAACTTTGTCGGATGAATATTAATGCACCCATGTTACTGGCTTTTCGTTGCCCAAAATTCCATTAAGTCTCGGTACTATTCACGGGCTAACTTTGATTTGATTTACATTTACTCTCTGAAACAAAACCACTCACGCAATATTCCTCAACAACCCTAAAACCTGTGTACGCTACCTTGGATACTACCTTGATTCTCGTTTAACCTGGAACCGACACACGTAAATAAAAAGTCAGTAACTGAACATACTCTATAAACTACTACCCGGGACCTCCTTGCCAATGATCTAAGTTTCCATGGTTCTAACTCTTGTGTTCAACATATTTATAAAACAATTTACTGTGCCAATGTGATTTATAAATATGTATCATAATATTAATGTAAAGATGGTAATAAATATTATTTATTTAAAAAAAATATGTTAAATAATATACCCAATAATTGATTAGTAAGTTTATATTGTAACTATTTTATTTATTTTGTTCATCCCGCCTGTACGTTAAAAAAGTTTGTTTTTCTTGAAATTTCTGACTCGCGAGCCTTGTAAAAACGCTGATAAGTCTTTCAACAGCTTGGCATATAACACAGTTGTTTATATCATAGTGCACGATCAGCACCTAAATTATTTCACTAGCCATAAAGTCATGAGAGTATTTTTTTCAAGGCACAGAACCCATTTCCTTGTATAAACAAATATACTAACAAGGAAAAAATTCCACCCAATTGATTTTTTTTCATTTTCTCGAAAAGAAAATTCTGCTATTAATTTGTCTCATTGTTTTTACTAATAAATATTTGTTTATGCTATATTTTAAATTTGGAATATCTATTAGAGGTAAACACACTTAATCCTTAATCCTTTCCCTTAATGCAAAACAAGGAAGTATTTTTCAATGCTTACTTTTTACTGAATTTAAAATGTTTATTCAGTCTCATTTGAATCTGAAGCAATAAACTGTTTAGTTTTCATCTTTATTTTCTTAATTTCAATTTTTAAGCTTAAAAATGCGAGGCAAAAAATCCACCAATTGATTTTTTTTCTTTGTCTCCATAAAAGAAAATTCTGCACTTTAAAATGGGAATATCAATTACAGATAAACACACTTAACCCTTAATCCAAAACAAGGGATTTTTCAATGTTTACTTTTTACGGCATTTAAAATGTTTATTCAGTCTCATTTGAATTCTGAAGCAATAAACTGTTTAGTTTTCATCTTTGCTTTCTTAATTTCAATTTTTAAATTTAAAAATGTCACTTAGTGCTGAGGATGTTGGGCGCGGTGTGGCACTTATTGACGAAGGACGTTCCATGAGGTATGCGGGCTATTGCCATCGGAGTTCCCACGAAACTTGGGAACGCCGTTAGACATTTTCGACAAACTGGGTCCTACCATCGAAAGAATGGTTCTGGACGCCCTAGGGTAACAGAACCACAGGATGACCGTTTTTTGACTTTGAGAATTTTGCGAAACCGGCACCTTACTGTTGTTCAAGCGATTCATCAGGTCCAGGAAGTTCGAGGTGTCCAAATTTCTGAACGCACTACTTGAAGAAGATTAAATCAGTATGGACTGATGGCTTTTCGCACCGTAAGAGGACCAGAATTGACCAGAACACACAGCGTTGCACGGCTTTGCTCGAGAACACAGCCATTGGTCTTTGGACGATTGGTCTGCTGTACTTTTTACAGATGAGTCTAGATTTCCTCTATGATCTCCATATTGGCGTGAAAGAGTGTGGATAAGGCGAAGTGAAATACGAAGCTTGTAGTATATTGTATTTTTCCCAGAGCGAACCTTTTCAATGTAGCTCAGTGGGTAAGGGCAGAACTTTCAATGGTGAGCCGCACAGAGTTGGTTGTTGTTCTGGAGGGTCTTTGACGGCCATTCGCTATGTGGATGAAATTTTGGAACAACATGCGTTGCCTATCCTCGATGACATCAGCAACAATCCTATTCTAATTCACGATCATCCCATCAAACATTTACGGGATAACCTCAAACGACGAATAAGAGCACGTCCATTACTTCCTGATACTGGGCTAACCTCCAGCTCAGACAGGCATTTCCAGACTGGTAGAAAGTGTGCCGAGGCGTCTTCTAGATGTAATTAACGCAATAGGAGGAAATACGAGGTATGGAAATGTGAATTGAAAAATCTAATACAAAATTAAAACAAATTTTATCTGTCCGTCTTTTTTTTTCATTTTCTTTAGCAATTTACTCTTTTAGACAAAGACTCAATTATGAAACATTAAAAAAACGTGAAACTTTGACTAATATATAAAAATATATAAAAATCAAGTTATATTACAAGAGGGTGGAACTTTTTGCCTGTCCGTTTATTTATACCCATCATAAATTTATATTTAGTAAAAATGATTGATCTTTCGGAAAAGTTGCAGGTGACGAGTTAAATCGGGCTTTGCAGTCAAATATTGAAGATTTGAATAAAACATCGGTTTGCAATTTTGAAGGTTATCGATGAATGAATGAAGACGATCTTCGACGACAGAGAAATAACGTTGGGATTGTTATGGCTAACTGTTTTTTTATTTCTTCCCACAAACCGTTTCTAAACAGATAAGCAATGTTTAGTTTGATCACCGATGATCACGCGTAGCCAACATTTCAATTGGATGGCTGGTATTTTTTAATTTCGTACCGTTTCGAATATACTACACCGGCTTATCACGTAAGCAAGACCGGCGAAGTCGATTTGTACAATTAGTATTATTATTATTTCTCCTTATACATTTTATTTACACAACATTCAATTCGTTCGCAAGACACTACACTTGACGAGTATATTTTTATTTATAGATTTTCTCACGTTATATGATGGACCAGTCTGAAAATAAATGAAACGGGTAAAAAAAGGATGTTGAGCTGTAAAAACATATATTAATATGCAACAAAGAGATCTTCTGTTCTCATTAAATGGACTGACTCGTTCGTTTTGGTTGTTAAAACATTTTGTAGCTAGGTTGTCCCCGATCATCCTGGTCTCCTTATTCTCGCTCATTTGATCTTGTTCGTTCATCATTAGTGGTTGGACCTCATGGGTTAGGGTTATAAGAAGGGTGTCAACTACACTGCCATTTTGCCGAAATTTGAATTATCCAGTTTTGCCCCGAGGGAGCAGAATTATCTTCGACCCCGTTTGTCGTTCAACAATAATTGCGTCGTCTTGTTTTTAAAATAAGAGGGATTTAAACTCTTAAGCGAACTTTGTTCTTTTTGCAGCGCCTCCGGCCGGAAACTGGATTTCGGATCCCAATTTTGAAATCAAGGCCTAGATGAATGAGGGGGCATGAAAGACCGAAAAGAACGGGCAAGATTTCAAGGACGGTTGGTCAATGATCGCAGAGGTGAAGAATACCCTCTATCGTATACCAAACATAACATCAAAAGTATACAGGAAGTTTTTATTCTGCTTAAGTCTTCAAACGGTCAATATCATCCGAAATAAAGACCTTTCTGCAAAATATGAATCTTTTTAAAGGTAGCTATTTGTTTTGAGACATCATGGATTTGTCATATTATTCTGATTTTGTATTCCATCCTGTACCGAAGAAATGAAGTGTAGGGATGTATTGATTTTATGACCGGTGCAGCTGATGTGTGTAAAAATCAATACGGGAGGGTAAATCACCGTTGACTACCCCGTCCGTACTAATCAATAACTCCCACCCAACGAAAATTCACATTATGTTGACTGTCCTTAGTTTTGAAAAAGGAAAGGACAGTGACAAAACATGTTTAATATTATTTCTTTCCTGAAGAGAAACTAACTCTACAGTTTTCTGTCGTTTCCGAATTGGGCGACCAGTAAACCAGCGAGGATAGACGGACCAGAGTTTATAAAACCCTTAAAGTCACATTTGGCCAAATTCACATAAAATCCTAGAAGTCTACGTTTTGCCTCTCCCTGCTTATAACCCTGGCCAACCAGTAGAAAGACGAGCACTTCAACCTCGATAGATAACTATTGTTTTTGGTCGTTTCTGAGTAGGCAAACTAGCGAGAATAGGCGGACCAGAATCTGTCAAACCCTTAGATTTCAGCGGTTAAAAGCAACGTCCTTAAAAGGCAACTGTCATGCACATCGTTCGCATTTGACATAGGAAAAGTTCACATAAAATCCTAGAAGTCTACGTTTTGCCTCTCCCTGCTTATAACCCTGGCCAACCAGTAGAAAGACGAGCACTTCAATGGCAGTTAGGAAAGAAATATCTCTATCTAACTTTTAAAAAGACCTAGATAAAAAATTTAAATCCTTACCTGATTAAAGTGAAGAAAGGCATTTTGAAAACTAACAGTAGACATAATTCAATACACCATTCAGCACGTATAGTTTCAAACAATCATTCTGCAAAGTTAAAGTTATTGAATATAATACAACTTTTACTTTTTAAGCAAAACAAATTGAAAATCGTAATTGTGATGCTGACACATCCCCTGAGGGCTCGGAATAAGGATGGGTTGAAGAGAAAAGTGCGCCAAAAATTAATGACACCTTGGAATCTGTGGGCCAGTGTGGCCAGATGTGAGACTTTTCAAGACACCTGTGCACCTAGAACGACGATCCCTTCAGGCCGTGGGGGCAAATCCTAGCCTTTATTAGACCGATCTCTGTTCCAACGGGTCGAAACGACCTGTAATCTTCTGTATAAAAAGATTTAGAATCATCTGCCGTCCCGTACCGAAACGCACCTTTAAATAATTAGTCCGTGCCCGGTTTTTGGGCCGATTATCGTTTTATCTTTACCATTTGTCTAAAAGACCTTAACCGCGGTTATATAAGGTTTTTTTAAGTTAAATTTCTAAAAAGTTCCGTGTACAAACGAGGTGAGAAAATACAATTTAGAAACGTAACGTAAAACCCAGGCCATAGATCATCTTTTTTTATCCACATCTTGCCAGATAGAACTGAAATCCCGTTTTTTTAAATTAAAGCAATAGTGATTTAAACTAACGTGCGATTAAATTTAGAAGTGTTATCTTGTTTATTCATCGTTATTTAAACTAAAATAATAATGCTTATATCAATGGTTTTGACATAGATGAACAGCCTTTTAACGTGATAACATGTTGTCTCACCTGGTGAGTTCGGTGAAGAGATAAAAATTTCGTTAATGAAGAAACACGCTGCCTCGACTTTCGAAATCTACTTTATCTGAAATGCATGGACTATTTAAATAAACTGTGTTTATAGAAGCTTTGTCATAGCTTGGGTAGACGTATACAACAGATTGTCGGTTTGATTTCCTGATCAGCGTCTTTACGGACGTCTTGTGTACTCAGTTCCTGTGAATATACCGGCTGAATTCATTTCTGATTTTTGATTTTTGGCGTGTTAACAATTCTATGCCGATAAAGAACAAGTAACACAAATGGAATTTTTCTCACCTCAGTTATAACCCTGAGAAGAAAAAATGTCGAGTGGCGTCTATCAGGGAAAAAAATCGGCGGATCAGGATGATTGGGTGCCAGCTTCAGTCATGAAGATAGGACATAACGCAAAATTCACATAAATATGTCTCTCTCGCCTCACCCTGCTTACAACCCTTAGCAGCGCCATTTGAGAGACATAATTCAGATACATGGACGATTTTTCGCATCATCATACCTATATCCCTGAGCAAGCGCTAAATGCATGACAGAGGAAACCATTTATAACGTCAGGTTGATCGGAGGCCGTATCGCTATTTTCTTAGCTAATTTTATGTATGTATGTTTGAATTGTAGGTGAAAAATTAATTATAGGGGAGCATATATTTTATAATTAAAACTGATTTTTGTATTGGTTTGTTTTCAACGAGTCCCCTTCCCGGTACATGACCTACATGTACCTACATCCAGCCTTCTCATTTGACGTAGATTAATTAATTGAAAAAAGTAATTTGGTCAATCAGGCCACTAAATAAAATGGATTTAAGAAAGTTTTACGTTTGTCAAACAACAATGATCAAATTTACTTGAATCCATTAATGAATTTTCTATATGACTGGAATGCCAAAACGATGATTTTCCATTTGAGTAGAATTTTTAACCGCCCACAACTGCCTCTGAGTCGCAGGAACGAGCGGATATCGAACAAATCCCAACTTATATCGGGCTTGTGCAAAAATACTGCAGGTTTGGAAAAAGCAGACAAAATTATTTTTAAATTTATAAAATTATTATTATTTATAAAAAAATGGGGACCGCGGTAGCCGAGTGGTTAGCATGAGAGACTTTCACGCCGCGGTCGTGGGTTCGATTCCCACCGTCGCCTCTGGCCCTTTTTTCCCGATAACCCCCAATTTGAACACACAAGAATTCGTACTATGGCTAATATGCAAGATCATAAGGCCAATAAAAAAAAAAGTAATCGAAATATTTTCCATCACAGTCTATACATGCTAACGTGTAATAAGAGTTTTTATTACTCTGACATAAAAATCATTATTCCGATCGACAATAAAATCTTGGAAGTCGTTTTCGGCTTCACCGCGTTTTCTAAAGATTTTATCTCTCAAGAAAATAAGATAAAAATGCCTAAAAAAGTGGAAGTTTGTAGGCGAGATTTCGGCTGAATATGGTGGGTGCGGTAAGGTTTTCATATCCGTAAGTCCTTAAGCTTTCGCAGGGTTGGCGTTGTGACATGTGGCCTGGTGTGAAGAAAGATACCCTTACGGTTTGTCAATGTTGGACAAAGAAGTTACAGTTTTTCGAGCAGTTGATCAATTTCTCGGCAATATTTCTCTGTTTTCATAGTTTTATCATATTTCAGGAAATTATAGTGAACAACCTCAGCAGTACATCAGCAGTCACCGTAACCTTTTTAGGGTGCAGATTTGGTATCGGGAAGTCTTTTGGCGCTTCGTCCTCGTCCAACCACTGACCTGTACGCCTCCTGTTATCGCACAGAAGCCATTTCTCATCGCAAGTGATGATTCGATCAAGAAATGATCATTTTGGTGGCGCAGCATAAGAGACGTGCAAATTTCAAAGCATCGATTTCTTTGTGCTTCGGTTCGTTCGTGCGGTACCCACTTTTCGAGCTTCTTTACTTTACCAATTTGCTCCAGATGGCGAACAACGGTTGAGTGGTCAACACTAAGCTCTTCCGCAAGTTTCCGATTTTTCATATGTGAATTTTCTTCGATCAGCGTTTTGAGTTGGTAGTCGTCCACAACGGAAGGCCTACTCGCGACATTCCATGTCTTCGAGATCGAAATCTCCAAGACGAAATCTCTGAAACCATCGCTGCACCGTGCATTCGCTAATGCTTCCTTCCAAACTGTATTGGTATTACGCGGGGTTCGGGCCGCACTTCGCCTAAGTTTAAATTCGAAAAAATTAAATACTAAAACATCTTTAGTAGTGATTATTTGAGAGACGTAATTTACATAAGTGGAAGGTTTCTCGCCTCACTCTGCTTAAACTCCTGAGGAACAACATGACAAAATCCAAAACGCGTCTGACCGACAAAACCATCGATAATATGGTGGTTGACTAGAACTCCCTGTCTTACCACGAAGTTGGCAAAATGCTGATACACTTCTCTTAATAACCTAACAGACTAAGATATCAGTTGTGGGCCAATGACACACAAATTCCACATAAATTCTAGACGGTGTCTTGCCTCACCATACTTATTTCCCTGAGTAACCCTTGGATATGTCAACATTTCGCAACGCTCTGTTCGAGACAAAGCCAGCGATAATAAGTCAGTGGTGAGCCACGGACCACCAAGTTGCGGTTCGGTAGGTCGGACCTGAACAAAATATGTCATACTTGCTTTGATTGAGGCTTCATCAATTAATCCGGTATAGCATAAAAAATATGAAAGTCAATTAAAGGAGATCTTCCGATCGGTGGAATAGGCATATTAAGGTGGGTTTATTGCAAAATAGATTCCCTTTAGACACTTTACAAGGGGGTTGAAGGAAGGCAGGCGCTGGTTTATTATTTTCGAAATCGTTTTCGTAACCGCAGGTGCGACGCATTTGTGAACGGTGCTTAGCACACAACAGACTCCGGAAGAAAAGAGGCGGGAGGAAGTCGGATGAGTACTCTATCAGTGAATCCTGGCTCCGTCGACAAACGTCCCAAAAGATAATGCAAAAAAAATGCTCTATACATTTTCGCCAACGGAGATTTTGACAAACAATTTTTTTTATACGTGCCCTCGAGTAAGGAAGACGAACAGGTACGACCGACCGGAGCCGCTTGTCATTTAGGTAGTCGGTGGCCAGTAGTTCCAGTAGCTTAAGTACTTAGATAACGACATACCGAGCAGCCCTTCTTTTTTCTCCACATACTTCAGCCAAAGTACCACTTGATTTACTGCTGGAACAAAATTCATTTTAAACGTTGCGCCTTTTCACTCAGTACTCTTCTCATTAAAACACCGGTTAAACGCGTATTAATACTAATGAACCGGTGCCCACACATAACTAAAATTTATCACCCAGTCTCGCAATTAAAAGGAATTAAAGTCCTGAATTTCACAAGAAGCATAAAAGGATTGAAATAAGCCACAGATATAGAATGCATTATCGGCGATTTTTTTAAAATAATGCATTGTCATTGAGAGGTATTTAAACGCGCTGTCCCTTCTACACGCGATACGGATTTACAGATATTTTTAATTGATGTCAATAATTGTGCAGAGTTTAAAACATTTACGAACTATTCACTCAAACCATAACTGAACCGTTATCAATTGTAACCCATTTATTAAAAAAACGATAAGATTAATAAACAGAAGATATTCTTGAACTATTTTTTTCACTTTGCCTTTGTGATGTTTGCATTAAGAAATAATATATAAATAATAACTGTAACCCAGTGTTTTTAAATATTGGTAGGTTTCTAAAAAATTTTCTTACCAAATTGAAAAGACGAGCAGTCGATAAGTCCATTGATATTTTGTCGTCAATATTATATATTATTTTCAGTTAATTAATTTTTAATTAAGGTTTTGGTTGAGATAAAAATGTCGTCATGAGCGGGATTCGAACCCACGATCTTCGGCTAAATACGCCGCTACTCTACCACTTGAGCTATCGTGACTTCGATCTACTCTCGTGACACTGACTCTTTTATCTCAACCAAAACCTTAATTAAAAATTAATTAATTTAAAAGAATTTATTTGGTCAATCGGACCACGAAACCTAATAGATTATTATCATATTTATATTCTATATGTTACATATATTATTATATATTTAATTTACATTTATTATATACATACATTATTTACATATATATTATTATATATTTTATTTACTATTGCTTATATTCTATATATTATTATGGTATCATTATTATCATATTTATCAATATTATATATTATTAAATCCATTATATTTAGCCGTCTGATTGACCAAATTACTTCTTTCAATTAATTAATCTTTTTACGTAAGGTATTGGTTGAAGTGAAAAAGTTAGTGTCAGGAGCGGGATTCGAACCCACGACCTTCGGCTCAATACGCCGCTGCTCTAACACTTGAGCTATCGTGATGATAAAAGTGGTTAGAGCAGCGGCGTATGGAGCGTAAGGTCTTGGGTTCGAATCCCGCTCGTGACACTAACTTTTTCATTTCAACCAATACCTTACATAAAGATTAATTAATTGAAAGAAGTTATTTGGTCAATCGGACCACGAAATATAATAGATTTTATTAAAATGTTCCATCTAAGTGAGTTTTCCAGTGGCAATACACTGTCGAAAAGCTTATAAAAGGCAATTCTACAAGGAAAAATTTGGCAGAAAAACCAAGCGTAAAACAATAACAAGTTTCAGAAATTCAGAGAGGATATAGAGATTTTCTGTTGTTTACTTCCAATTGTTTACATATTATAATTAAGCAGTTATTAATCCTCCACTTTTGTTTATAACTATTTATTTATAATGAGCTCCCCAATCCATTACACACTTTTTAATATACCTCCAAATGAACATGGAAACACGCGATTTTCGTGTAATATTCCTTTGCGAGTTTAAACCCGCTGAAAAGGTTAAAGAAAAGAAAAGGTTAAATTGAAGTTAAAATAAGTTAATTTGAAATAAAAAAACCGTTACTTTAAGTTAAAAACCGCCAATTTGACAAACAATAAAAACAAAAGTTCCTTCTATTAATTCGAGATTTTTTTAAACCAATAAGATAATTGGTCTAATTTATTTAGAAATCGTGAGATGCGGTCTGGTGTGATGTAGATTTCAGAAAAACATTTTCTTTATCGTGCCAACGTTTCGATCTTTATTGAGATCATCTTCAGGGCTCAAAGTGTTTGTCTTCTGTGTAATTGTGCCATTCTTGCGTGTCGAGTCGATTTAATTGGTCTAAAATAATTTGGAAGCAATAAAAAAATTTCAATTTTTAAACTTAAAAATGCCAGGCAAAAAATCTACCAATTGATTTTTTGTCTTTGTCTCGATAAAAGACAATTCTGCACTTTAAATTGGGAATATCAAATAGAGGTAAACACACTTAATCCTTAATACAAACAAGAGAGTTTTCAATTAGGCTCCTTCATTAGCTGTTGTTATCCCTCCATTTAGTTTTAATTCGGTTGGACGTTTCTCTTCAAATTTTCTCCCAAATCGGTCAAAATGGGGACGAATCAATACTGAAAACATGATCGGAAACGACCAGACTACAGATTCATCACTCCGCCGTCCTCATGGAGAAACTTCGTAAAACACTGGCAGGAAAAAAATTCCGCCCCATTGATTTTTTATCGTTTTCTCGACAAAAGAAAATTCTGCACTTAATTTATCTCATCCTTTTTACCAATAAATATTTGTTTATCCTGTTTTAAAATTAAATTAAATTAAATTAATTAATTTAATTAAATTGGGAATATCAATTAGTGGAAAACATACTTAATCCTTAATCTAAAACAAGAATAAAGTATTTTTCCATGCTTACTTTTGACTGAATTTAAAATGTTTATTCTGAATTCTGAAGCAATAAACTGTTTAGTTTTCATCTTTGTTTTCTTAATTTCAATTTTTAAACTTAAAAATGCAACTTAGTGCTGAGGATGTTGGGCGTGGTGTGGCTCTTATTGACGATGGACGTTCCATGAGGTATGCGGGTTATTGCCATCGGAGTTCCCCACGAAACTTGCGAACGCCGTTAGACATTTTCGACAAACTGGGTCATACCATCGAAAGAACGGTTCTGGACCCCTTAGGGTAATAAAACCACGGGATGACCGTTTTTTGAATTTGAGAATTTTGCGAAACAGGCACCTTACTGTTGTCAAAGCGATTCATCAGGTCCAGGAAGTTCGAGGTGTCCAAATTTCTGATCGCACTGCTCGAAGAAGACTAAATCAGTATGGACCGATGGCTTTCCGCCCGGTAAGAGGACCAGAACACACGGCATGCAAGGCTCGCGTTTGCTCGAGAACACAGCCATTGGTGTTCGGCCGATTGGTTTGCTGTACTTGTTTACAGATGAGTGTAGATTTGCTCGATGATCTTCAGATGGGCGTGAAAGAGTGTGGAGAAGGCGAAATGAAATAGGAAGCTTGTATATTGTATTTTTCCCAGAGCGAACCTTTTCAACGTAACTCGGTGATGGTGTGGGCAGAACTTCCAATGGAGAGTTGGTTGTTGTTCTGGAGGGTCTTTGACGGCCATTCGCTATGTGGATGAAATTTTGGAACAACATGCGTTGCCCATCCTCCACGAAATCAGCGACAACCCTATTCTAATGCGCGAAAATGCCCGTCCACATGTCGCTCACATAGTAAAAACGTACCTTCAACAGCATAACATCACGCTCTTATCCTGTCTAGCCCGTTCTCTAGACTGGACCCTCATCGAACATTTATGGGATAACCTCAAAAGAGCACGTCCATTACTCCCTGATACACTCCACCATCTTGAAAGGACTCTTCGTGAAGTATGGGCTAACCTCCAGCAAAGAGGCATTTCCAGACTGGTAGAAAGTGTGCCGAGGCGTCTTCTAGATGCAATTAACGCAATAGGAGGAAATACGAGGTATGGAAATGTTAATTAAAAAACCTAAAACAAAATTAAAACAAATTTTATCTGAACGTCTTTTTTTCATTTTCTTTAGCAATTTACTTTTTTAGACAAGGACTAAATTATTAAACATTAAAAAACGTGACACTTTGACTAATATATAAAAATATATACAAATCAAATGATATTACCAGTGGGCGGAAATTTTTGTCTGTCAGTGTAGTTCCTGTTTGCAGTGATGTGTACATAGATACAATATGATGTAATGGCCCAAAGAGTTGATATCCTTGCATGTTAGTCACGCGGAAATAAATAAAAATTATAATCGGAAAAGAACGCGCCATATTGCACTTTATGAAACGTGTTGGGATTTTTCTTTCAAAACTCTTTGCGTCCTATTCGTGCTGCATGTGGGGAGAGGACGGATACAAAAGGGGCAGTACATAAGACAAGTATTTTAGATTAAAAAATTAGTTCTTCATCGTAATTTACTAAATGTATCAAAATATCCGGTAGTTGTATAAAGGTCGATTAGGCAAAATATTAAGTCTTAGGATGATCAAAGACAGACCCACGACAGCAGACCATCTATGAACAGGGCCTTCCCCTGTTTATATCCTTGACCCAACACTGATGTCGGCGAAATGCCATAAGAGGTCAGACATACCAAAATGATCGGAAAATATGAGTCATGGAGTTGAGGTTGTAAACAGTAACAGATGAACAGCAAAGAGTAGCAGCAGTTGAATCAATAAAAAGATGAAACAATAGAGGACCAAGAGGCGAGCCTCGAGGTACACCCAAAGAGGCAGAGAATGTTTCCACCTTCTCAAAAGTCCAATCTTATCTTTATCACATTTTTTTATAACAGTAGGCTTTTTTTACAAATAAATTAATGTTAATAATAAGATTAAGGTATAATGAAAGCCAAAAGGAAATAAACTGGCAATGTGAGGTAAACGACGTTTTTCTATAAAATATTTAATCAGCATAATTATGCAAATGTTTCGGTTTTGTCAATGTTATGATATATAGATTTGTTTTTGTCTTTTTCGTAAAATCGCGATCCGACCCACTTGTGGGGCGGATTTCAGGGCGAGGGTGGAGGAGTTAAAAGGACGAGATTCGGATTTCAGGGATTTTTGATGACAGGCGTCGACACAAAGGCGGAAAACGTGCGTTCTGCTGCCAGGCCCAATTTCGTGGACGGATGATGAATCGTCAAAATCGGCGGATAGACGAAACGTAAAAAATGTATTTGGTAAAATGGTGGGCTTAAAATTGAAATGTTTTTAAAATCTTTTGTACGTCTAATAGTGCTATTTAAATATTAGAACGCAATTTCTCTTTTTTATATTTATTAGATGAAACTGTAAATCGGCGGATAGAGGATGAGTCCAAACCTGGACGGTTTCGTCGGGTTTGTTGTTCAAGGCCGTAAATAACGTTGTTGGTGAGGGCGGGGAGGCGAAGGAGAAAGGGAACGTTTGAATGTGAGGGGGGGGTGCTTGCGTACCGTGGGCGGCCTGGCGGGGGTGACCGTGCATCTGCGTCGCCCCTTCCACGTCGTCCCCCACCCCGTGTGAATGCGAACGACGTGCCCTGCCGGGTCGTCCGTCCGTGGCGTGTCAATCTGACTCAGTTCACAGCCACCCGTCTCCTTGTCCGGTGTCCGTCCGCCTCTCGCAGCCGACCGACAACGTTTCAGGATACCGATCGTTGCGGTCCCTGCCCCTGCCGCCACACCGACCATGAGCGCCGACATCAAAGAAGTCTTCAAGAACAACGAGATCATCCGCATCCTCAAGTACAAAATGGAGAAATCGAGGAGGGACCCGCTCGACGAGGAGCTTTACGGGCGAGTGCGGCGCAAGTTGACGTTCGGCGAGCCGGATCCCTTCCTTCAGTCCGTGGGTGCTGTACGACGCGAATTGGCCTTCATCGCCGAAAAAAACAGGACCAAGTGGAACTTCGATTTCGAGAAAGACCGCTCCGAAGACGGCCGTTACAGCTGGGAACCCGTCAAAAGGGCCAAAAACGGCTACCCCGTCCAAAAGCGTATTACCGGTGAGTGATATTCAATTAAATATATTCGACGCTTCCTTGTTTGTTTATGCGATTAGGGTTGCGTTAGGCACCGGCCGAGAGGGTTAGGCTTCGGCACCGTCGGCCGTGCGGGGGGAGCGGCACCTCCGGCCTCGCCTCTCCCCTCTTTTAAACTTTAAAAACCATCCACGGTTGCCGTCCTTTTTTCCAACTTAAGACCTTTATTTCCGTCTCGGCCCTGGTATTCAAAAAGTCAATTTAGTCGAAACGACCCAGTATACAAAAAATAAAGCGCACTGGGTTCGAAATCGCGAAACCTCCCAGAGGGAATTATGTATTATTGTTGTTGGAACATAACCCCCCCACCATTTTGCACATATCTTTGAACATCATTATTTAAGAAAAACAAAACAGCTTTTGTCAGGCGTGGGTGTTGTCAAAAAACAACCGTTTTTACTATCATAAACCCCAATCATAGCAAACGGTTCATTTTGGATGGACAAAAGTCCATGCTCTTTGTCACTGACAGCCCTAGGACGCGGTTTCATAAACTTCGGCCCGTCTGGTCTATCTGCTTCATTTACATCCATCTGTCAAAAAATATTGAAACAATCTATGAGAAACTACTTAACAACTTTTTTGTCGTCAAAATTGAAGAAAAAGAAAGTTATATTTAATTAAAAACTAATATATTACTTTTTTAAAATAAACAAGTAGCATTTCTTTAATTTACAATTTAAAGCGCCCCCTCTATGGAAAATACTCGTGTCTTTCTCATTCCTAAAAGCTCATAAACCTCCCAAGTTCATACAGACCTATCAGCTTTCTCCCTGCGATCTCCAAAAACACTCGAAAAGCTCCTTTTTTTAAAGCGCCCAATATCCATAGAAAATTCCCATCGATCCGACACGGTTTCAGAGGTGTCAGTAGTTCTGCTCTAGAGGACAGAGAGAGAGATTGGGTGCGTTCCTAGATGTAGCACTGGCAAGCTGGCACACATAGGAGGTCACATAGTTTGTCTTCTATACTACCAATACCATCATCACCGATACATACACAACTTGAATTTTGTCCAAGCTCCAACATCCAAGAACACCTTGAGCTCACTGAACACATTGAAGGCTGAATGTTCATAAATGTACTCAGGTTCGCATAGAAAAACTGTCTTGTCCTCTGTACCTCAACAACAAACAGACTTCCATTTAAGTCAAATACTTAGGACTATACTTTGACAGCTGAGGTGGAATCCCGAGACAAGAATTGAGAGATAACAGAACACCTCTAGGACCGTCAAAATTAAAGTAATCTTATCCAAGACTGTACTACGACCACTTTGGACGTAGGAGTGGAACTGGGGTTCCGCTGAGCCATCCGATGCTTTCAATCGGTCCTGAGACAAATTTCAAAGTTCCTTATTACATCACATCACTCACTATCCGCAATAACCTCAACATGCCTTTTGTCAACAAACTGTACCTCCTGGTTCCAAAAGTTCTACACCAATCTCTCAATCTACCCTAACCCTACTTGCTCGAGCATTCTTTACACTTTACCATCCCACGAACCCGCCTCGAGATCTCCTAGTCCCTTAATCCCTAATACTGAGTGCCAGCACTGGCTAATTTCTCATAGCATGTGTCCTCCAGGACTGGTGCAGCTCTGGCAATGTTAGTGCTAGTGTGATAAAACGGACTGATGTCATAATGTTCATTGAGTAAAATCTCATTCATTGAAAATTATTAGTTAATTTTTTATTGATTGAATCAAATGAATAGAAATGAGACTGTTTCAGTACTTGAACCACCTTATTTCTTAAAAAAAAAAATAATAATAATAAAAAACTAAATAGTATAGAATTGTGAATCGAAAGTTTAATTGGATTTTATTTCTCTGTTGCAGAATTCCTTGGTAAACGGAAAAATTTCCCTTTTCCGCCAGAGTCAAACTGTGAAGCCGAAAAGGAGAACGAAGAAGCAGTGGTGCCGACTCTGAAAAAAGGTCGATTGCCGACTGACGGAAGCTGTGTGGTGTATCCTTTGGATGAAGTCGAAGACTAAAATCAAGAATTACACCTGGGGGAGGGGAGGTGGTTGTCACCCTTTTAGGCGTTTTTATGTGCCATGGCTTTGAAGATGTATAAATGACTTTTTTTTTATAATTTTTAAAAAAATTTATTTAACGGGATTTCCCCCCAAAAAAGAACAGTTTTATAAACCACATGTGATTTGTTTTATTTTATTTTATTGATTTGTTTCATTTTATCAAATGGAAATTTAAAAATTACCAGAATTTTTTTTTTTGATCTCTTATATGTTTTCAAAGCCTATTATTGATGGAAGGAAAAGGACTTTTGAAGATGGACAAAAAAAAAAGCTAATGTACTATATTTTAAAAATCGTTATTTGTATAAATGCCATTTTATTATTATAGTATTACAAAACAAAATTATTTATATATTTAAATATTCTAATACATAAAAAATTGTATTAACTGTTAATCTGAGAGAGTATATTTTTATAATGAATTATTACTTTTGGTTTATTTTGCTTTCTTTTTTTTTTTCTCTGATCTCTTGGTGTTTACAGGTTTTACCTTAATTGATTTCTTTCTTTTAATGTATTTAATTGTACATTTATCAAATTATTTCATAACGCCCTGAGTACATACACTGTTGACACAGTTCCTGATTTTTTCTTTCATTCTTATAGAAACAAAGTTGTTTTCAAGTGTAATATTAAGTAGTAATATTTTATCTATTTATTCAGAATTATATTACATGAGTGTTGGTGAATTTGTAAAAAAAATGTTGATTTTACAAATTCAAACTGACGTTAAGTTCTCATAAACAGATCTCACACAAATCCGGGTCCAAAGATGTGTCCTTTTTTTTAAAAAACTAATTTTATTGTTTCTAATTTTTTTTAATAAGCCAAAGTTTTCAGAAAATGAAAGATTTTTAACCTCACACGAGTTTTTTTTACTTTTTAAATGGATTGTTTTAAGTCAATTTGTTGAAATATGTGGAACATCACATTGTTTAAATTTAATTTGAACACCATCCGTTTTCTTCTTTTTTGTATTATATAAACAAGCATCACTTCCTTCATTTTAAGGATATTTCTCATGTGTGAGGTGGAATTTATAAAATAAATTTTCTAAATGCTATTTCAAGAAATATTTCCATGATAAAAATATTTTATAGTTTTTATATTGTTGCTGTGATCTTTTATAAATATATTGATCTCAAATTGTATATTTTCTTTTCTTTTCAAATAAGGGTGTACCAGCTTTGAGCAAGCAATACCCTTTAAATCTGTTCTTTTTTTTTCATTTTGAGACTTTTAAGTCTTGTACATTGCTTTAACTGCTTGCTGGTTATACTGCTAAATACTGCAATGTGACAAATTTGTTCAAAATTTCGAATAATTACTATTTTGAAATAATTCGACTTATTTTTTTTTCTCCTTGTATATTTTGCAACAAACCGACATTGTACATTTAGCAGTAATTAATATGCGGAGGGAAAGCAATACTGTTATGACCAATTGTTTGTTGTACATTTTGTAAAAAAAAAAATAAATAAACTAATTCTAAATGTTTTCTGGCATAAAGTTGTCTGTTTAATTAAGAAAAAAAATATATATAATACAAAAGTACTAGTTCGTTTATTTCAAAAGGGGTATCTTGGGGAAAAGCAGCCCCTATTATACATGGCCTTTCACTACCTCCGGACCCTTCCCTCCTTCACTCACCCTCTGTAACGGTCAAAAACCATACATAGGAGAAAAATAAACCCCCTCACTTTTTTCCCTTTTTTACCTCCATTGGGAAACGCATCATGTGATAATGGTTTGTTCTTCACCAACGGTCCAAAGATCTTAGGGGCTTTAAATATGTAAAATTTAAAGGACAAGTTGGGGATTAAAACAGAAAATTGCCTATTGGCTATATACGGCAGTTAGACGGATCCTAGAACTACAATAACATGTGAAATAGTAACGTAGTCGAAAAAGTCCAAAAAATATTGGACAATAAATGTTAAAACCCTACACGGTGCAATAAAAATTTAACTCGCTCAAACTTCTATTGAGCATCATCAATAGCATCATGCAAACTTAAATACAACCCCAGATTAAGCAGTCATAATTGACCGCTGTAAATACCTTCGTTCTGATTTCATAAGTTAAGTGAGGCTCCAATTAAAAATGAATTTTGTAAAATTTGTCTTACACAAACGAAAAAAATGCCCAGACTTAGAAGGTAAGTAAGTGTTTCCAAATATACTTTCTAAGTCTGGGAATTTTTTTCGTTCGTGTAAGACAAATTTTACAAAATTCATTTTTAATTGGAGCCTCACTTAACTTATGAAATCAGAACGAAGGTATTTACAGCATGATTTTCTTATCAGTCAACAAAATTAAACACTGCTGTTGTTTTGGTGTTAATTTTGATCAGTAATGATTTTTACTGTTTTAGGTTTTCTCGTTCTTCTTTAATCCCAGTTGTGTTTATAAAGATCAATCTGTAATTTTCCATTAATAAATGTTAATTGTTAAATGCATTTTTTAGGTGTAAATAAAAATTTCTGTTCTGTTCTAGAAAAGATCGGTAAAATCGATCAATTATATTAAACAATATTTTTACCGTTTAGGGGTTAGTATTTAATTTCAATTAATTACACTTATCTAAGGTCTCGGTTGAAACGAAAAAGTTAGCGCCTCAAGCAGGATTCAGACCCACGGCTACATTAAGTCGAAGTTCGGGGGTTCGAATCCCGATCGTGACACCAACTTTTTCATCTCAACCAAGACCTTAGATAAAGGGTAATTAATTAATTGAAATAATTAATACGGTCAATTATGACTGCTTAATCTGGGTTAGTATTTAAGTTTGCATGATGCTATTGATGATGCCCAATAGAAGTTTGAGCGAGTTAAATTTTTATTGCACTGTGTAGGGTTTTAACATTTATTGCCCTATATTTTTTGGAATTTTTCGACTACGGCCTGCGGTGTATGGACATATATTGAACATCCTCTCGGAAGCTTTACGCCGTGTAAATAAATGAATAAATAAGGAGGCGTCCGCAAACTGATAAAAATGTACACCCTCAGCGATCTGTACGAAGCCTGATGCACTTTAAAAATAAGAGAGAGCCATGTATGAAACCTTGTGGTACTCCATACTTCATTGGGATCTAAGAAGACGTCTCCTCACTGAATTATGTTTTCTTGTGGCGACCACCCAGATAAGAGACAAAAAGATCGTAAACAACACTCCGAATCCGTTATTTTCCATGCGAGGTAATGGAAACTACGTCGAGAACGTTGGTCCAAGAATAGTTTATTCCATTAACGTACCAATTATTATTATTCTACTCAGAGCATCTGCCCAAAGTAATTTTCTAAACCTAAATCGATTTACAGATATAAATTCGATTTTTTTAAACAAATTCAAGCAATCTATTGTAGAGTACCCTTTCGATGACCTTGTCAAACACCGGCAGCAAAGCGATTGGTCTGTAATTGGCCATATCCGACGTCTCATTTTTTGAAAAGTGGTCAAATCTTCGCAATTTTTAGCTCTACTGACTAAATGCCTGTACAGAAGATTAGATTCACTATATCAACCAATGGGTCCGTCAGCTCCGATTTACATTCATGAAGAAATGTACTAATTGTCCATCAAGTCCTGCGGAGTGTCATTTTTTAAGAGTTTTAATAACACCATGAAGTTCCGACCGTGTGCAAGGGTAAAGAAAAATAAAGCATAGTTGCGCAAAATATTGATTTGAGACGAAAGAAGGTTTCTGTATAGATATTTAAGAATAATTTATTAAAAACAACCGAAATGTCTTTGAGGTTAGTTACTCGACTGCATCACCAACCATAATCTATATAGGTGTAGATTTACTTATTTTTTATAACCAATTTCTTTGCAGTCACTTGCCATATTGTTTTAATTTTGTTGCCTTACTACTTAAGTATTTGTAAAGCCGAAAAGCGTGTTCAAACCAACAATAATAGACAGACACGCGAAAGTGATCCGTGTCGATAAGTTCACCATCTTCCTTTGAGGTTAGGTGATGAGCCTCTATTTCTGTCGTTTACGATCATTTTGGTTACTTCATTGTTTTGATCTGACCTCTTATGACATTTCATCAACTTCAATGCAGAAACATCTCTTTTTGAAGCCTGTGGGAAAGTAAACTCGTTTGGGTTCATGTAGGTCTGTCCATCCTTTTTTTGGCCTGCCTGATCCACTGTGGCATATCAGGACTAAATATCGTACACAGATATTTAGGTATTTCGCATAATTTATTTGAATATTTTTTAACGATATTTGCGCCATATATCCAAGAATTAGCCAATTACCTTCGTTCGATGTTATTTGTCCTCTTCTGTTCTGGGAGAAGTTGTACTTGCTGAACTGTCTGTTCACAAGGAGGAATACACTCGCCTTTGCTGTGAAATGTGCTTGTGGACGCCCTCACAAGCAAACTAAATGACAGTGGAACTACACCCAAGGCTACAACATCCTATAAAGTCTCAACTGACTACGAAGGAGAAAAGAATTCAGAAGGAAATCAGATACAATATGGTATACAGATGGCTCCAAAATGATCGGGCTTATTCTGTACCCACAGAAAATAAAAGCAATCAAATAAGAGAAATACATCTCGGTCTTACAAGCTGAAATACATACCATCAAAGCTTGTTCATTAGAAAATCATATAAGAGAACTGTCAAACAATCTTCATAAGGTCGAATAGCCAAGTAGCTATTAAAGCATAAGCATGACAAAAAAAATTACATCAAAATTAGTCAGTGCATTCAAAATCTGGAGGAATGCAACAGCCTGATGATTTCATGGATACCAAGACACAAAGGAATTTCGGGTAACTAAAAGGCAGACACTGGCCGGAGGGTATGCCCTTAATACATTCTTTCAATAACAAAATCAATCACAGAATCATCACAAAATGGATCCAAAAAATCCAAAAGTGGATAAACTCTAAAGGCAGTAGACACAGTAAGTTAAAACAACCCTCAACAAGACTGGCAAACTGAATGCTACAAAGGAGTGATTGGTCCACTAGTCACTAGCATCTGACAAAACATTAACATAACATGGGTATATAATGATTACCCTGTAAGTTATGCAATGAAGAAAAGAAACAGCCACCCATGGCTTTGAATATGAACCAACCGTTCAATGGAGACATAACCTGGGATGCAATCAAAATAGGTTACCTTCAACCATCGTCAAAAAAATTAAACGTAAATTATTCAGAAATCGTGAGATGCGGTCTGGTGTGATGTAGGTTTCAAAAAAACATTTTCTTTATCGTGCCAACGTTTCGATCTTTATTGAGATCATCTTCAAGGCCTGGGATTTACAAACAAATACATTTAGCATGTGGAAAAGTGAATTTATACAATGCAAAATATATTTTTTTATATTCAATCAAAGTATTTCTACTCTCTCAAAGTGTTTGTATTCTGTGTAATTGTGCCATTCTTGCGTGTCGTATTGAGAGTGCCAGAGAAATTTTGCTGTTTTTATGTTTATATACGTTGGATTTTGAAGGGGTGGGGAAGGAAGTCGATAGAGAAAAGACATTTTTGTATAAGGCTTCTTTGAGGTGAAAAGAGCCGACGAAGGGAAACAATGTGTTGGTAATGGTAACAAGTTGGTTGTAAATCCCAGGCCCTGAAGATGATCTCAATAAAGATCGAAACGTTGGCACGATAAAGAAAATGTTTTTCTGAAACCTACATCACACCTGACCGCATCTCACGATTTCTGAATAATTATCGATTAACGGTCACTAATCACCACACATTAACCGTAAACGCGCCCCTCAGACAGTATTGTTCAAAGATTGAAACATCCCATATTTCAAAAGCTGTAAAAAGATAAGAAAAGAGCGGCGTACGCCGTTTCTCCAGGAGAGACACTTCTAAGCACACAAACGATAAGGAGAGGTCAAGAAACTTGGAACACGTACTTCGTTTACCTCACTTCGTTGTACATTGTACTACACCTTTGATAAGCTCATCTTATGAGACGAAAAACATTTCGATTCCTACCCTAATAAAAATTAATGTTTAAATAATGTCTTTCCAACTGATCAAACTTATTTTGTTTTATTTAAATACCAGAGTGAAAGAACCGACCATCGTTTGGTTATTTATGCGAATTTGAAAAGTTAAAAGGCATCTTCGTATTTATCTGCATTTACCATTTTAGTTGCATAAACTACAAAACTCATGATGAACCGGCATTGGGTCACTTGTTGGGCTCGTTCTTCACTCGCGGGTTTGTTGAACTACTCAAACGCGTTTTGGCATTGCGCCTTCTTCAGTGATTAACTCTGAAATCATGAAACGCCGAAACGCGTTTTAGTAGTTCAACAAACCCGCGAGTGAAGAACGAGCCCAACTAGTGACCCAATGCCGGTTCAGCATGAGTTCACCGACTCGCAGACCAATACCCAACATCAATACTAAAAATGTGGAGAAACCTTTAGCCCACGTGTATTTAGAATATTTAATTAACCCTAATATTCTAGGTATGGTATCGTTTTGACAATAGACTTGCAACAGACAGCCAAAAAGTCTAACTGGAGGGGGTGAAAATAGCTAAAATATCGTGAAAGTTAAATGGAGATGTCACTAATTGACCACAGACAGTGGTCGAAGATTGTAACTTGCGGTAATTGACCATACGACCATACACGGTCAATGAAAAAGGCATAAAAAATGAATCTCCAAATATTATTTGAGCAACCACTGATCGACCATAAATTTTCATGGCAGGTAGGCGAGAGTATAAAGGGTGTCCTTTTCACATGGCTCTGCTGAATTTCTCTTGAACCAATGACGCTATTAAAACATATATTAACATTAATATTTTTTAGTCTAGTTTCAAATTTTTACCTTTTTTCGCCAGTACGGATAGTAGATAGTTGTCCCCTCTCTACTCTTCCGACCACATGTGAACCGTTTTGTCATAAGGTTTTTAAAATGGGCTTTCAAAATTCTGAGGAAGGCGTCAAAGACGGCTGAAAGCTCGACAACAGAAACCAATTTGGTTGTTTTTTTACAGTCATGGCATCCCTGGTCTCATATTTTTTTACCTACATTTTGTAAGTAGGGTGGGTCACTGCATCAAGCCCTGCCAGATCATAACAAAGACACCTTCGTTTTTCTTCCAGGGCAGAGGAGCAATGAGGAGGATACTGGAAAGTACGATGACGACATACACCAATTGGCCCTTTTGCGGCATACCAAATTGCCAAAAACGCAGTTCCATCAGACAATGGGTTAAGAATAGATCCTCGGTTCAATGGGAATGCATTCCAGGAATGCGAAGGCATCAAAGAACCATGGCAAAAACTAAGTACAAAAGTAGAAGTACTAGATACGGCAGGCTACGAAGGCATATGGATAAGTTCGTAGCAGAAAATAGTGATAGAAAGAAAAACCAGCGGAACATGTCTGTTGGCTGGCTGAGATGCCTGAATTCTGGTAGAGGAAAAGCCAAGGCTTGAAGGATACTTACAGAAGCCCGTAATAAATTTTTTCGAACTGGTAAAAAGCCTTTAGCTTAACGAAACGACAATGGTGGTTATTCAGATATCGTGTAATATATCTGAATAACTATCGATTAACGGTCACTAATCTCTACACACAATGGTGGAGATTGCTCAAGTGACAATTGATCGTAAGTGAGCGCAATGAGGGGATTGAAGACGAACCAGTCAATCCGTCTGGTAGAACTTTTGTCTTTAATGACGACGAATTGAGGGAAGCTATCGAAATTGAACGGGACAAACATGTCAGGAACTTACCGGTGTTCAAAGTAAGCTATGAAAGCATTAGTGTTATAAGGGCTTTGAAGATATCGTACATTTATAGGGAAAATCGTATCTAAATTAATTTTTTAGTTCTTGGCCGTGATGATTTATTGTGATAATTTTGTAATTATTTTTAAAATCCAATTGTATTAATTTATATATAACTCGACGTGACTACATACTATGTATGATACGACAATAAATGATTCTATCCTGCTTTAATCTACTATATTTGTTCTAACTTATATTGAATTGGGAAGACGTGGCAGAAGGACAAAGCTTTTCCTCATCAATTAACTGACGGCAAGCTTCAACTTCTAAACATTTGCATTCACAAGCTTTTTGACCGGATTGTCACTTGTGTCAATAAACTGGATCCTGTACCATTGACGCAAAAACCTAAAAACCCAACGTTCACCACCAAAAAGTGATGCTTTGTGTTTTGTGGAGCAAAGGCAGGGGGTGTGCATTATAAACTGTCTCATGATCAGACGATCACCGCAGAAATCTTCTCAGGCCAACTGCAATAGTCTTGCCCAGGTCAGAAACAACTTGCTCCAGTGAAGCGTAATTTTTCAAAAGTACAACGCGAGACATCGAACAGCCAGAACTACAAAGGTGGTGATCTACTGCCCAGACCTGGTGCCATCTGACTTTCATCTTTTCTTGGCAATGGGTATTATGCACTATCGAGTTCGATAATCGCCAATTGCTGGAAAACGAAATAACTTTACATTTTAAGTCCCAGGACCAAAATTTTTATAAGAAGGGTACAACTGACTGAGTAACTCGTTGAGAGAAGGTTATAGATGCTGATGGCGACTATTTATCTGGTTGCACCTTTGCTCTGTGTTCATTATTTTAGTTCAAATATTGATGGAACTTTGTCTTAAGAATTACTGGAATGGACAGCCTACAAACGAAGACGAGTCGCAAATTGAATGGCCGAGTACTCAGGCGTTTTCTCGCCTTCTGTTTTCAATTGGAAATCGTAGAAAGTTACGACCGAAGAAAAGCTATTAACATATATATACACTAACAGGTAAAAAATTCCATCCACTAATAATATAATAACTAAAATAATAATATAATAACTAATATAACTTGATTTGTATATATTTTTATATATTAATCAAAGCTACACGTTTTTTAACGTTTAATAATTGATTTTTTGTCTAAAAAAACTAATTTAAAAAATTGTAAATTGCTAAGGAAAATGAAAAAAAGACGGACAGATAAAATTTGCTTTAATTTAAACTAACATGCAAGGATATCAACTCTTTGGGCCATTACATCATATTGTATCTATGTACACATCACTGCAAACAGGAACTACACTGACAGACAAAAATTTCCGCCCACTGGTAATATCATTTGATTTGTATATATTTTTATATATTAGTCAAAGTGTCACGTTTTTTAATGTTTAATAATTTAGTCCTTGTCTAAAAAAGTAAATTGCTAAAGAAAATGAAAAAAAGACGTTCAGATAAAATTTGTTTTAATTTTGTTTTAGATTTTTAATTAACATTTCACTATCGCGTATTTCCTCCTCTTGCCTTAATTATATCTCGAAGACGCCTCAGCATACTTTCTACCAGTCTCTTTGCTGGAGGTTAGCCCATACTTCACGAAGAGTCCTTTCAAGATGGTGGAGTGTATCAGGAAGTAATGAACGTGCTCTTATTCGTCTTTTGAGGTTATCCCAGAAATGTTTGAAGAGGTACCAGTCTGGAGAACTGGCTGGCCAGGATAAGACCTTGATGTTATGCTATTGAAGGTACGTTTGTACTATACGAGCGACATTTTCGGGAGTGGACGGGCATTTTCGCGCATTAGAATAGGGTTGTCGCTGATTTCGTGGAGGATAGTCAACGCATGATGTTCCAAAATTTCATCCACATAGCGAGTGGCCGTGTTCTCGAGCAAATATGAGCCGTGCAACGCTGTGTGTTCTGGTCAATTCTGGCCCTCTTACGGTGCGAAAAGCTATCAGTCCATAGTGATTTATGACCTTCCATCATTTCAGAAATTAGGACACCTCGAACTTCCTGGAGCTGGTGAATCACTTGAACAACAGCGCCGGTTTAGAAAAATTCTCAAATTCAAAAAACGGTCATCCTGTGGTTCTGTGACATTAGGGCGTCCAGAACCGGACCTTCTATGGTAGGACCCAGTTTCTCGAAAATGTCTAACGGCGTCTCGCAGTGTTTCTTAGGGAACTCCGATGGCAATAGCCACATACTTGATGTTACGTCCATCATCAATAAGAGCCACACCACGCCCAACATCCTACAATTACACACACACACACACACACACACACACACACAAACNTATATATCCATTATCATTCATTCATTTGTTCTTTAAGAAAAATCCTGTTGTAAAAACAGTAATATTTGTTGAAAATTCAAGCAAAATTCAGTCAGTCTTGCACATTAAACAATTTAAATCGATCTAGTCATAATTCTACAAAAAAATTTTGCAAGTTTTGATTCATACCATTTATTTTATCCAATTGCTACCATTTTTAAAGGTAAATATTTTCTTACGTTTTTGTACTATTTAGATTATCAAGTCCTTGGCTACTCCATGGAAAAAGGACAAACGATAAATGGGCAAATATTTTAAGAGACGATAAAATTGGAATACTATTACCACGAGGAATATCCAGTATTCTGGGATAATAATTTATTAGCGTGAATGTAATTTATGAGCATGAATGAAGGGTCTTATCCCAACTTACCACGAGCAATATCGAGTACTCTTGAATCATAATTTATCAACGTGAATGTAATTTATGAGCATAAATTATGGGACTTATCCCCAATTATCACGAGGAATATCGACTTCTCTGGGATTTAATTTATTAGGGTGAAGGTAATTCTTTTAGTATAAATGTAGGGGCTTATTAATTAATTAAGGTTTTTCGCTGAGATAAAAATGTCAGTGTCACGAGCGGGATTCGTACCCAACGTCGCACTCGCAGTTGTGGCAGGTCGACTGGCTGCGGATGGTGATGGAAAAGCCTTCTCCGCAATCAATGGGATTGAGGTCTGGAGACAATGGGGGAATTTCCCAGGTTTTCTAAAATTTACTGAACAACTCTGCCTCTATGAGGTCTGGCACTGTCATGCAGAAAACGAAAATCCCTCCCAATGAGATCCCTGGTTTGCGGGATGTATAACTCGATAATTTCTTGGATATGACGGACTGCGGTGAGGTTGCCTTCAACAATATGGAGTCCAGTTCGTCCTGCTGTGTAAATCCCAGCGCAGACACCGCCTCCTCCAAACTGCCCTGAAGAGAGCACAAACTGTACGCATCCCCTGTTTACCATCTTCGAATGCAAAGCAACCGCTCAATGGGACCTGGGATACAAAGAAAATCCAGGGAAAGGAATTGTAGCAACAACAATGACCTAGTATTCCTCAGGAGCAGGATCGTGCCGAATGCACTGAACTAAGGGACTAGAAAAATCTCCAGAAGGCTGGTGTGCTGGTTGACTTCCGACTATCCACCATCATCATCACTCTAATTTTGTAATGTTGCAATGTTTGAAAGTAGACCTTATTCTAAAAACATAGTGTTTAAATTTTTCTTGTAGGTTGAATAGTTTTTGATTGAATAGTTGAGACCATGGGGGACACTAGTGTGTTGACACCCTGCACAGTCATCCCCGGAAACCACATAATTATTCAGAAATAATAATTTAAAATATTTTATTTGCAGTACATGTACTGGTTAAATCCAAATTATCATTTATTAATTTATTATTTAAACTAGAATACAAATTTTGTCGGGACTTTTCACGTGTTTGTTATGTCTAAAAACTGACAGATCTTCCCCCAAGTGAGTCTGGCTTGTTTAAACATCCTTGACAACAATTGTTTTGTGACACATTTGTATCGGGTCACGATGGTGTCCTGTTGCTCGGCCTCGTGAGCGTACTCCAGCAGTGGTCAATCAAGTTAGTGGACGTTGCAATAACAAAAAAAAAAGTAAAGAAAAGACCGTGACCGGTTCTGTCCTCTGACCTCCGACCTTCGACTCTCTGTGAAAGCGACCTTTGCCATTGACGTTTCTGCATGGTTGCGCCCCTATCATTTTAGTTATGACGTGCGCCCTTTCGATCCCTTTGATTCTCAACAATAAGCCTTCCGCTTCTTCGACCCTTCCCAACACCCCTTTCCTATTCATTCTGACACCTAACGACACCCCCATTACACGGAGTTTCGGATAAACCGTTGTAACTCCTCCTCACGTTGATCCCAGTCACGAAATTAAATACAGTATATTTGTTTGGAAATCTGCGCCTCTATCTAGATATGGAAAAGATGTAAGGGTTAAAAATTTCACGTTTGCCCAATGACGACCTAAACCTAGTTTACACTGGCTAATGTCTTAAAAGACGGGGCAACCTGGCGGGAGTTTTTTATAACAAAACTGGAATTAGTTCTTTAATGAAAGGTATTTTGAAAGAGGAAATACACAGTAAGGACCATTGGTTATCTTGCGAAAGGTTTTATACTGCAGAAGACAAATATCCCAACTGCTACAAATTGCCAGACACCGTGCCAGTGGAAGGCAGAAAATACCAGAGGTAGAAACCGTGAAATATTGTACTTGGGAGTATTGCTCGACGATAGACTGCCCTGGAACCAACACTTCGTCATTATGTGCGAAAGAACATCCGGTTAGTGAAGTCTTGCGTGCCAAAAGAAATGTGGCTAGATTAAGAAGAGCACAGACTGATGTTCCTTCAAATAATCAGTTTTCTGTACAATATCATTCGAGGCCTGCTACATTATTCCTGGATATCCACCGATCGACCTGTATCTCCAAAAGAAAGTGGAAATCAGCGAAGTGTGGCAAGTTGAAAATGAAATTAGGCCAGTATACCACAAGGATGCGCAGGATCCATCTAGTCGGTTGCCACATTCTGCAGACAACCACAATTTGCTAACTGAAAGACCCTAACTGGTACATGGTGGTGTATATACACAGACGGTAATAAAATTGATGGAAAAATGGGGTGTTCATTTGTGGTGTATTCCGAATGAGACTTTCCCAACCCTTTGTATTTCTACCACCAATGTGTGATGGTCCCTCTGTTATCAATAATTTCCCCGTTAGCTAATTGATAACGCCATTGTGCAGCTGTATGACGCCACGATGTTCGAAAATTGGCGTAAAAAAAGGGCAAATTTAAATAGTAGTCAGTTGAGATGAGGAGCGTGTTTCGAGGACCGAAGTCACCATAACTCAAGTGGTAGAACCGCCGAGGTACTGATCCGGAGGTCGTGGGTTCGAGTCCCGTTCGTGACACTATTTTTTCATGTCAGCCTTCTCTACATTACATTAAAACTAGTTTAAATAACTAATATATAATTAATAACAATAATTATAAATGTTCTATTAAAATACCGGGACAGTATTAAATTATATTAAATATCGCACACCTATAAGAAAAGTGACACAATTCAGCAAAACAAAATCTTACAGGAGCGATAAACATAAGTTTACTTTTTTTTTACTTATGTATTAAATAATTATTAAATACATTACGGTTGTTGACAATAAAAACTGTCATGATCCATCAATTTTGTCTTTCGTTTCTCCAAGACCCAAGCGAAAACACAAAACTTTAAAACTCCATCTGTACTACCCCTAAAAATCTACCCCGTTTTGAGTTGTGACACTATTCTTGCATACATTGGCTCTCAGTAATTTAAGTTAGTTTGTTTGCTCGAACGATAATAGTGTTCAATGTATGACTATATGGGTATTAATTTGTTTGTGGTTGTAACAGACAACATACAAACCTAACAAACGAGCATAAATATCCATGTAGTAAGTTTTACTAAGATTATTTTTGGCCCAAATGTGCTTTCCTTCTGGAGTCAGGGCTAATTAGTTATTTAAAATACAAAATTAATTATTTAAATAAAGGTTGTATTGATTATTAAAAATAATATAACTAAAACATTAAAAAAATCATTGAAATTATAAAATAATGTAAAAGTGAAAAGACAACATTTTTAACAAAAATTTAAAAAATATTGTAATTAAGAATGTTATTACAATAAAAGAAATGATACTAAAATAATTCACGAACAGTATAGATCAATGTATGGTCTTGAAGAAAAAAGAAAATTCAGTTTTTACTTCCAAGGTTTCGACCTATTTTAAGGTCATCATCAGGTCCTATTTAATATCACATTAGGGAAAAATATATTTGTACATTCACTAATTTCGTGGTCTTCTTGACCAATTAATTTATTACAATTAATTAAGGTTTTTAGTTTAGATAAAAAAAGTCAATGGCACGAGCGGGATTCGAACCCACGATCTTCGGCTTGATACGCCGCTGCTCTACCACTTGAGCTATCGTGACCTCGATCCACTCGGACACCAACTTCCTATCTCAACCCCACGACGTGACGACGGTCACGATAGCTCAAGTGGTAGAGCAGCGGCGTATCAAGCCGAAGATCATGGGTTCGAATCCCACTCCTGCCATTGACTTTTTTATCTCAACTAAAAACCTTAATTAATTGTAACATATTTGTTCAATTGTTTTTCATAATGTGAAAAGAACATAGGCCCTTATGATGACCTTCAAATAGGTCGAAAGCTTGAAAGTAACAACTGAATTTGCTTTTTTCTTCAAGACCACCTTCATCTAGAGAGATCATGAGTGAAAAGTTGATACTTCTAACAATGAAAACTAAAATAATTCTAAAATTATTACTACTTTGCTGTTACAATGAAGATAAAAACGTAGCATAATAATAACAATGCTTGTAGATTAATTAAGAATATGCATTTTTTTCGCATAAAATATAATTTTGGCCATTCAGTATTTTGATTTTCTGTAATTTTTTTTTAACCTGCAACTTTGCAGCTGAGCATTCATGCTTCCCAGATTTGTAAGTGAGATCTGAAGAGCCAGAACTGTCAGCATTATAGGTTTTAGTTTTCTACTTATTACCCGTTATCAAAGTGCAACGAGAAGATCCAATATCCATAATACTTCGCCCCAAAGTAATTGCCAAATAATTACTGACAGACTTCCACTTACCATTATTGATGAGAGTTTCCTTCTTGTTGGTTGTCACCAAATTTAGAATCAGTTTGTCCATGTGATGTAAAAATAATTTTTACAGATTATTCATACACCTTAGTTTTAAAGCTCTATTGAGAACTGGGATAGGTCGCTTTTCGTGAATGGTGACAGTACGTTCCCGCCAATTCAAAAGTGCTGCCTAGAAGCTAAGAGTCCACCTACAGTTATACCATCCAAATAAACCGTAAGGTAATGGCATCGTGGGAGTGAAGTTTTAAAATAACGAACCCGTGGCAGATGATGTAAAAATCATTTTTACAGATAATTCATACACCTTAGCTTTAAAGCTCTATTGAGAACTGGGATAGGCCGCTTTTCGTGAACGGTGACAGTACGTTCCCGCCAATTCAAAAGTGCTGCCTAGCAGCTAATAGTCCACCTGCAGTTGTGCCATTCTTCCTGTAGCATCGCACACCCGAATACTTCTGAAAACTAAATAATCCGGTTTTTATAATTTTTGTGTGCGATACAACAGATTTTAATAATTCATAACCTATTACAATAATTGCCGTAGAACATCGAAACTGTCAAGTTTTGTTCAACTATTTCGTGCCAGGGGTTTGGTGAGATTTCGATAAATTCGCAACGATATTCCGTTCTGCATTCTAGCAGAATACGCAGCGTAGGTAAACGGCAGAAAATTTCTTGTGCAGCAATGCAACAGAAGGATTTCATTGAACTGGAATTTGACCTTTTCTCCCGACCTAGCACATTTTTTGTCTTCCTATGCCTTATCGAACTCGAATCTACTATCTATCGATAGAGATTTAATTCTGCGGATAACACCAGGACATCCAAATACACCGTAAGGCTATGGTATCGTGGGAGTGAAGTTTTAAAATAACGAACCCATGGCAGATGGTAAACACCTACGCTTAATCACCCCTCGTTCTTCTTCTCCCACACTGAACTAAGTGACTCCCACACGCGTGCATCTGCGCTAATTTAATGCAGTTGAACGTAATTACAGAAATTCTGCACCTGCATACAGACTGGACCGTCTCGGCTGTCTGTTCGTCACCATGAAAATAGTAAAACTAGAAGTGTTTATGGATAATGGGCCGTCTCTTAGAGCCAGCGCTATAAAAACAACTTCGTAGTAAACAGCATTAACAAATCATAGGCAGAGATGATACGTTTTTAATTCATAAACGTTTTAAAGCTTTTTCAGAACGAACAGGTGTGAATAGATAGAAGTTGTAAATTTTATTCTTATTTTTAAGGTCAGTCTCTGACACAATCAGTCGACCATCTCAAAACCACATTTCAGCTTGGCGTTAAATTAAATTTCCATCAATAAATAGTAGATTCGAGTTCGATTAAGCCTAGAAAGACAAAATAATGTGCTAGGTTGGGAAAAAAGGTCGAATTCCAGGTCAGTGAAATTCTTTTATCGCATTGCTGCGCAAGAAATTTTCTGCTGTTTACCAACTATTGCAGACACAGTCACGTACATAAGAACCGAACGTGCAATCTCGTTCCTGCTCATTTGATCGATTTATTATCATTAAATTATACGAATACACACAACTCGGCTGTACAAAAATCGTTGCAGATTAAAGGTTTTCTCGACGGAAGAAATCACCTTTCCTACTGATTAAGTCAGTTGGTCGATATGTTGCACGGACGATGAAACACGCCACTTGTATTGCTTCTTCATTTGATCCAAAGTCCAGTTCCCAACTGGGACAAAAACATTTGAATCAAAATGATTGCATTCTCTCTGCAAGCTTTGACTCGGAACGCGGAGAAGCAACTCCAAAATTTAATGGCAAAATGACGATCGTATCTGACTGGCTAGACTTGGGAGAATAGGAAGGCCAATATAATCCGAAACGTAGAGCAGAACGAACGGCCGATCTTTCATAAAGGAATGCAAGCATCTAGATGTAGATGAATCATTCGGGATTTGTAATATTCTGCGCCATTTAAGAGCTATTGTATCCTTTATTATATCAATCTTCTTCATAGCCCATTCATTCTGCAGTGTCCTGTTAAGAATCCTGTTAGTATTCGAAGTTTTTCCTGCTTCTTTTGATGCATTCTATTACTTCCTCCCTTCCAACAGTTGCTATAACGTTCTTGGATTGTTTGTATCAGGGCCAAATATTCCTGCCCCCGCAACTTCCTGCGTTCTAGATCCGTCAGTGTACCAGCAGATGGTGCCGTTCTCAACGGAGGGATTTCTCTCTCTTTCCCATTCTTTTTTGGTACTAGAATTTGTTTCGAAATTTTGGTTGAACATAAACATCCTGTTCATGTCGTCTCTTGGGGGCTATGAGTACCGGATGTTCCTGTATAGGCTGTTGCTATGTCCCATTTTAGTTTTAATCTTGTTAGAGGTTTCTGTGATGATGTTAATAATAGCCTTTTGTGCTGTCCTCATTATTATATGGTGGAGGGGGCTAATCCCAATATTTTTTCCATACCAGCATGTGAGACATGTCCTCATCGCCCCCGTTAAGGAAACGCATGCGAGTCTCTGCATTTTCGTGAGTTCTTTCGGTTTTGTTATTTCTTTTACGTTATCGGCCCAAACTATTGCGCCATATGTGAGGATAGATCTCACCATGGTGTACATCCAGAGCAGGGTTTCCGGTCTGCTTCCTAAGTTTTTTCTTCATATTCTTTTGCATACTATTGACACTTTCTTAATAGGGGTACGGGTATGTTTCTTAAATCCAATGGAAATGGCAGTAATTGGCCATTATGGCGTGAAGTCAACAGCAGACTTCAGAGTTGCCCAAGGTACATAATCAGATGGTCGCGAGGCTGCTCTTCAGTTTTCTATGAGGGTTGGAAGGAAGTGATGAGCTGGAATCAAAGCCATGAGAGTTTGGAGTGAAATTTAGTGTAGGAGGCGTAGGCCAGGTTTGGGGCGTAGGGTATGTTGAGATCGAAATAGTGAGTATGTGTGGTGATTCACTTTTCCACATCCTAAATGTATTTGTTAAATGTGAACAATGTTTGTAAATCCCAGGCCCTGAAGATGATCTCAATAAAGATCGAAACGTTGGCACGATAAAGAAAATGTTTTTCTGAAGCCTACATCACACCAGACCGCATCTCACGATTTCTGAATAAATGGTGAGTATGATTGATGACGAAGAATGGAGCATCAAGTATTGTACGACGGATTTTGGATCGAAGGGATTGGATTCTGTAGGTCCAAATTGGGGCGATTAGGTTAGTGTATAACAGTATTTGTTAAGTAATGTCAGTGTAGATCTTTTGTCAATCTCTTCAGCATTTTACATCTGGGGGTTACAGGCAATTCGTTTTAGTAGCGAGTGTGCATGATACGATGCAAGTCTTTTGTCCAAGTAAAGTACAAGATATCCTATACTATCCACTGGTGAAATTGGGATGCGGTATAAATAGACAGTTGGGAGCGTGTGACTAAGTGTGAAAAATATGTATTTAGATTTTTGATTATTTACTTTGATTCTCCACTGTTGAAGCTATGGTTCAAGAATAAACAGATGAGATTGGAGGTTGCGGAAGTTGTAGGATCGATGTGTCATCGGCGTATGTGAATGTTAAGATGTTGATTGGTCGATCAGCTGTAAAGAAGGAATGAAGTAAGCGTGTTAAAATTGAAAAAAAAAAAATAGAAAAGGAAGAGCTGTCTTTAAGGGTTACTAGGAAGCATGGGTTTGCTAAGAAGGTTTTTGAGGATAAGGTAGTATATAATTGGAAGGCTGCCTTTTAGCTTCCACAACAAGCGCCATACCCGATCAAAGAGATGGGATATGTTTAAGGAAAACATCCGGGCAGGATTGTTAGACTCAAGGAATGTGGCGATTGCGTGTCAATGAGGGGGTGAATAGTCGAGTGATAGCCGCGGAATACGAATTGATTAGGTGATTAGGGATAATATTTATGGGTTCGATGATGATGTGTAGGCACAAGATTTTTTCTCAGAATCATTTGTTTTTTTCTTTAACTAAATTTAAATGCTGCATGGAAAATCCGGAGGTATTCACTGCTCATAATTAAGCAAAGTCACGTAGTGAATGTGTCTTCTCGCTCGTTTCACGGCTCATCTCCGCCTCCCACCTAATGGATTTAACACCAGTTGTGTCACTATAAGCTTTTTTCCTGTCATTTTTAGTTTAAATGTAGTCAAGTTTTGTTTATAAATAATATAAACGTCAAAAAATTATTCAAAGGGTTTAGAAAATGAAATCCATGACAACCAAATATCTCCTCTTTCCAAGTCCCTTTCACTCAAAACAACGACTCCTCCAGAGGTAAAATTAAACGTAAATCGGATGCCGAACTACAAGGCCTCTGGCTTTGACCTCATCACGTGCCGAATCCTCGGTGAATTGTCCAGAAAAAGCCATCACCTTACTCACATATCTTTACAATAGTATATTCCGCACCACCAAGGAATTCAAAAAACAGGGGAGTTTCGGAAAAGGTCTGCCAATGGGTGGGAGAAGGCCTAAGAAACAGGATAAATACATCCACCTTATGTAAAACAGCCAGAGGAGGGGCCTACAAGGAGGGATTCTTCATTATTTCACCATTATTGTTGGTGGGTTACCATACCAGTTGGCAATACTGGTAGACGAACTCCTATAAATGCTGGAACAAGAAGGGTTCTACTGTCTAAGCTAGGCGGACGATCTTGTCGTATTGGTAAAATGCTGCCATGCAAAGATCATGGTGGATAACGAGGTCTCAACCTGGTGGACAAGCAGTTTAAAAGGGAGGAGCGATTTGTCAACCCTCACAAAATCTTAATGGTTCCGTTCACAAGGAAAAGGGCCATGAGAAGCCCACGAATTCCAATGAAAACCCACAAACAAACCAAATGTATAGGGGGTCACACTTGACCAGAGGTTCACATGGAATCTACATCTAATTAAAATTACCCAAAGAGCCAGAATTGACTGGAGGAGGTGCAGAAGGCTCTGTGCTAAAAGGCCTCTTCACCTGTGTCATAAGACCAATGTTGACATATCGTTCGGTGGTGTGGCTATGACACTATGAGTCACCGCTAAACCTTCCAACATACAAAGAATACAATCCTTCCAATCCAAAGTCCTCAGAGCCATTGTCACGCTTCCTACTCATTTCCAACACTACCCTTCACAGTGACTTCCAAATATTCTTCGTTAAAAACCGTTAAATGATCCAAAAAATATTGAAAATTAAAAAACTAGATTCTTGTGACTTCCTGAAACAGACACCAGCCTTCGTGTTGAGATACGTTTTTCATTGTTATCGACCTGTTCAAACGAGGACGACTCGGTTGACAAAAGCAGCTGTCAGTGGTGATTATGATATATACGTTCCAAGCACCGTAGTCGGTTCATATCTCTGGTTCTGAGGTGTTTAACGGTCCTCCTGCACTCCTTATCTCGGACCCAGGTTTATAAATATTGAAAGATTCCTTACTCTTTAAAAACCCTGATAATATTTTACGCGTTAAAAAAATACTGTAAGTTATGTCCTTGTAAAATATGCATCATATTTATCATCATCATTATGAGGATTTGTAAATAAAGAAACTATGTTTAATTGTATTTATTAGTTAAAATTTTTCGCTCCGATGTTATAGTCTTGCCTGAATATATAGACCCAACCATCGAAGGTAGACAGACCAAAATGACGGAAAACTATTTTAATCCAATACAGTATTTAATTTCATTTGGCATGGAAATATGGGCATTTTATTATTCTGTAAGGTAAAATGGAAAAAACTGTGTTCGTTTAAAGTTTCAAATGATTGTTTTGTGAGCTGCATCTTATATAGATCTTTTTATAAACCTAAAAGCTGAATTTGGCCGAATGCTAGAACGCTTCAGATTAAAATAATAATTAAGAGATTTTAACTAGCCCCTGGTCGTCTTGAACTTCCTATTCTAGCTTTTTTTCGCTGTCAGACCAGTTTCAGATTTTCGCATCTTTATCGATTTGCCATGGGTGTAAGCATGATGAGCCCATCGGTCGCATTTGACGCAGGTGACGTCTAGCGAAAGCAAGACAATCATTTTGAATGATTTTTGAATTTAGCCTACATAGGCAAACCAGGCAGAACATAAACGGCCAAACAACAAGTACATCAACAATTAACATTTTAGGGGATTATGATATTTCTGGTTTACGACTGCAGTATGAAGAGTTTAGAAATTGCAACAACTTGGCCGTTTCAAATCACCCTGGAATGCCTAGACTCGGTGGTTTTGTCGGTCAGATACAGTTGGTTCAGTGGTAGGTCTGGAGTATAACCAGGGTGAGAACCTTGATGCACATAGTTCACGTTTGACGCAGGTGACCTCTGGCAATTATCTGTGTGAATTTTGACAGTTAAGGCAAACCGGGGAGACCGAAAACGCCCAAACCTTTCATCACCCAGCAGAACAACAATCCACACAATTTTTTAATGAAAAAACTTTTTAGGGCCTTGTCGGTTCTCTTATTAATATCATTTCATAAATTACATTCATTTGCAAAGACTTTGGCTTCGATGTTGTTGAGTTTTCTGTGTGGATCCCTAGATTCCTGCTTCGGCATGGCAGAATTCAAAGAGACCGTATGTCTGTTTGTGATTTGCTTTCAGAGCGCCCAGATAACATCTAGTTTCTTAGAAGATCGGAGGATTAAAAGTGGAATTTTGTATAACAATTTACGCTAAGAACAATTTACGCTAAGGAAGAAACGAACTATTTTTGCAGGAAAAATAATAGCTATAAGACACCTCTTTTGGTGTGAGAAATGTCCTACCGTAACCGCGGTAATGCTTTATAGTTCACAAAGGATGCCGATGTTTCTGGTTTCTCCTGATGGAGTCGGCATGTTTCTGCCTCTGCTCTGTCCAACGTCTTCAGATGATAGTGAAGAGGGCGATGGCCGGTATAGAAGCCTATAGATGTTTTAACATATTGCATGCTGTGAGAGAGAAGTTCCTTTTCCTTCCTTCATAGATTGTTTGTGTCCAATGAGTGAAATCCGATGTTTCCTCATTTTCTTTTTTTCCTTTTGTCTAAGGTACTCATTGCTAGTGTGAATTTCTATGCCACAGAAGACCTCGCGTCCTATCAGCGGTATGGCAGCCCCTTTCCTTGCAAGAGCTGCCGCTCTCTCGTTGCCCTCTACTCCCACATATCTTGGGAGAAGGTGACTTTGTTTTGCAAACCTAATCTGTTTAGTTTAGGTTTGCAATTCAGCACCATCTTTTAGCCAATGATGTTTGAACATATTCCTCTGATGGCTTCTTGGCTATCTGACATAATAGTTCTTGTTTTCGCACCCTTTGTTCAGACTGGGTACATCACTCGATTGCATGGACTTCAGCCTGGAAGATACTGGTGTAATTTCCCATTGGTTTCGAGTATTTGGTTCCAGGGCGGAATACTCCTGCCCCCGTAACTTCCCACGTTCTAGATCCGTCAGTCTACCAGCGATGGTGCCATTCTTAACGGAGAGGTTTCTCCCTCTTTCCCATTCTTTTTTGATACTCGAAAATTTTGATTAACTCGAATATTCTGATCATGTTGTCTCTTGGGAGCCATGGGTATCGGATGTTCCTTCATTAGGCTGTTGCTATCCCTCCATTTAGTTTTAATCCGGTTGGACGTTTCTCTTCAAATTTTCTCCCAAATCGGTCAAAATGGGGGCGAATCGATACTGAAAACATGATCGGAAACGACCAGACTACAGATTCATCACTCCGCCGTCCTCATGGAGAAACCCCGTAAAACACTGGCAGGCAAAAAATTCCGCCCCATTGATTTTTTATCGTAAAAGAAAATTAATTCTCGATAAAAGAAAATTCTGCACTTAATTTATCTCATCCTTTTTACCAATAAATATTTGTTTATCCTGTTTTAAAATTAAGTTAAATTAATTAATTTAATTAAATTGGGAATATCAATTAGAGGAAAACACACTTAATCCTTAATCCAAAACAAGGATAAAGTATTTTTCAATGCTTACTTTTTTCTAAATTTAAAATGTTTATTCAGTCTCATTTGAATTGTGAAGCAATAAATTGTTTATTTTTCATCTTTGTTTTTTTAATTTCAATTTTTATACTTAAAAATGCCACTTAGTGCTGAGGATGTTGGGCGCGGTGTGGCACTTATTGACGATGGACGTAACATCAAGTATGTGGCTATTGCCATCGGAGTTCCCTACGAAACACTGCGAGACGCCGTTAGACATTTTCGAGAAACTGGGTCCTACCATAGAAGGTCCGGTTCTGGACGCCCAAGGGTAACAGAAAGACAGGATGACCGTTTTTTGAATTTGAGAATTTTTCTAAACCGACGCCTTACTGTTGTTCAAGCGATTCACCAGCTCCAGGATGTTCGAGGGATCTGAACGCACTGATCAAAGAAGATTAAATCAGTATGGACTGATGGCTTTTCGCACCGTAAGAGGACCAAAACACACGGAGTTGCAAGGCTCGCCGATTGGTCTGCTCTATTTTTTACAGATGAGTCTAGATTTGCTCTATGATCTCCATATTGGCGTGAAAGAGTGTGGAGAAGGCGAAATGAAATAGTTAGCTTGTATATTGTATTTTTCCCAGAGCGAACCTTTTCAACGTAACTCGGTGATGGTGTGGGCAGAACTTCCAATGGAGAGTTGGTTGTTGTTCTGGAGTGTCTTTGATGGCCACTCGCTATGTGGATGAAATTTTGGACATCATGCGTTGCCTATCTTCCACGAAATCAGCGACAACCCTATTCTAATGCGCGAAAATGCCCGTCCACATGTCGCTCGTATAGTACAAACGTACTTTCAACAGCGTAACATCACGCTCTTATCCTGTCTAGCCCATTCTCCGGACTGGAACCTCATCGAACATTTCTGGGATAACCTCAAAAGGCGAATAAGAACACGTCCATCACTTCCTGATACACTCCACCATCTTGAAAGGGACTCTTCGTGAAGTATGGGCTAACCTCCAGCAAAGAGACTGGTAGAAGGTATGCTGAGGCGTCTTCGAGATATAATTAAGGCAAGAGGAGGAAATACGTGATATTGAAATGTTAATTAAAAATTTAAAACAAAATTAAAACAAATTTTATCTGTCCGTCTTTTATTTATTTTTTTTTCCATTTTCCTTAGCATTTTTTTTGTTGCTTTTTTAGACAGACTCAATTATTAGACGTTAAAAAACGTGAAACTTTGATTAATATATAAAAATATGTACAAATCAAGTTATATTACAAGTGAGTGGAATTTTTTGCCTGCCAGTGTTAAAATAGTTTCGTTTCTTGAAATTTTAAGGCGAGTGAATATTAGTGTTATTTTTCGGATAAAATAATAATTCGTCATTATTCCCAAAACCTTTTTTACTACAAAATTACTATAGAAACTAAAAAAGATTGAGTAGATTAATATCTGTGAGATAAGTGAGATAATATAAACGTTCCCAGAGAAGGCCATTGATGACGGCGGGGGGGGGGGGGTTGAGAACTAGCTCGCACGTGCTTCACAAAAATTTATCTTCAAAGGAATGAAATCCAGGGATCACGTGTACACCAGACGTTCAAGTTATTTATGAATGTGCTACTGCGGTTACGTCGGATTTAAATGACCAACGAAGACCAATAGATTAAGGCATTATCGGTAGACGTGTCGTATTTGATGAGAAATTTAAATCGGTACGAATCGGATTTCTTCAAGGAGGTCGTAAAAATAATACCGGCGGAAGGAAATAGCTGGCAAGGCCTTGAGCTTTAATCTAATCAGGCATTGAAAAATTCGCAGTTCTTTTTTATTGCACTTCGATATTCATGAGAATGCTTACGAGACGTAAAACTCAATTGGACGAGCTTCGTACTTTTAATACTGTCGTCCATTGTTTACTGTTTGCTAAAAGCTTTGTTTCAAGCTTTCCCACCTTTTACAACACTTGAATTTGATTGTTTGCATTTTGTGGTTTTCACTAATTTACCTAAATGTTATTTGTCATAAATTTGTAAGTACACACGGTTTGAATATCACAATATCTCACGTTAGGGCATAAATGACAATTTTTTTGGCAATTTGTTCACGTGTATGAACATTATGTAAACTAATAATTATTCTTTTTATGTAAGATTTTGGTTGAGATGAAAAAGTTAGTGTCACGAGCGGGATTCGAACACACGACCTTAGGCTCAATACGCCACTGCTCTAACCACTTCGATCCACTCGGACACCAACTCTCCATCTCAATCTACATAAGTCGCTGATAATCGAATCCTGATAACACGACATTTGAAAAATGGCAAAAAGAGGGAAAATTCGATAGGTTGTATGTTGTGATGAGGAGTTGGTGTCCGAGTGGATCGATCAAGTGGTTAGATCAGAGTCGTGATCAGCTCCATAGCCGAAGGTCGTGGGTTCGAATCCCCCTCATGACACTAACTTTCTCATCTCAACCAAGATCTACATTTTAAAAAAATTAATTGAAATAAGTAATTTGGTAATTTATCCCACTAAACATAAATGGATTATTGTGTAAACATTCGCCCCATTTTTACCAATTTTCCACAGCGATTTTGTGTGCGATAAGCAGGATGACTTTTTACAACTTACGTGAATTTTGTCTGCCTTACGCATCTTTGAAGATGAAGTACCTTATGATGTGCCAAATTAACGAGAGATTATTGAAGTTTTATGACACTGTTGCGAAAGACGTGCTGTGTCAACATGCTTATAGGTCCAGACCTACCAATGAACTAACTATGTCTAACCGATACAACCAGCGAGACTTGGCATACAAGGATGATTTGAAACCCTGCGAAAAGCTAAAATACGTCTGACAGTGAAAAAAAGCTAGAATAGGACGTCCATGATGACCAGGGGTTAGATACAATCTTCAAGATCTATTATTTTAATCAGAAGCGTTTCAGCAATCGGCCACCTTCAGCTGTAGGTTTATAAGTAGGGTAGACACGTTGATGTACGCTAATTTTATCTGTACCAAGTGCAAGGTTGTCCCCAGCTTATAGTTCAGAACTTCCAATGACCGAACTGAGTCTGATCGACAAAACCAGCGCGACTAGGCATACAGGGATGATTTGAAACGGCCAATTTATTCAAACTTGTTAGTTCTTACCCCGGCAGTCGTCAACAAAGAAATATCACAATCCCCTAAAAAAGTTAATTGCTGGTTGAGCAAAATGCCAGTTTTCTCGGCATTTATTCTGAAAGGCGTAAAGGTAAGCATTCAAATCGTGTTTTTTAAACCTGCATTTGTCATGCGGATAATCGCCAGTAAGCTGTTTTTTTGTCCCGAATGACCGAGAGAATCAAACAAACCCTACCAAGTCAAACCGGAAGGGGAAATGTTTAAACACCACGCAGTGTTGTAATTCTCGTTTCTACAACACAAATAAACAAAATAAACCCCTAGAAAACTGCAGATCGCAGACCTTAAAAATGTGTTGGTCAATCGTCAGCTTAGACATACACTATTATCAATAAGGAAAGCCAAGGTGTAATTATTTAACTCAGACAATGGTACTAAATGTTTGGTTCTCAGGAAGCAGGATTCAACTAATTATTACCAACTTAATTTTTAAACTAGGATTGGCAGGGTCATGATAACTTGAACTTCAGTCATTTCTTGGGCGCCAAATGTAATTAAAAAGTTGCATATATTTTTCGTTTCTAAGCTGAAAAGCTTTTTTAGGTTATGTGTAACTTAAACTGCTTGAAACCGTAACCGGATTTTTCGTAATGTAGCTAAAATAGATCATTATTTTACGACAAGTCTTAAGACACAGCCAAACTGCCTGCCTTACTCTGCTTATAAACCTAACCAACCAATGATGATGTAGAAAGGAAGAAACAGTTTCTTCTGTTCCCACGTTATATTTAGATTATTCGGAGATCGTGAGATGCAGTCTGGTGTGACGTAGGCTTTAGAAAAACATTTTCTTTATCGTGCCAACGTTTCGATCTTTATTGAGATCATCTTCAGGGCTTTGTGTTTTCTGCATTTCAAAAAAAAGTTCTCTGATTGATAGCTGATGAGAGTCTCTTCTCATTGTTGGCGATGTCCTTCAAATACTTTTTGATTGGTGTCCATATGTAGTTGAAATTTGTTCATAGAATCCCTTGTTCTTTGTTCTTCTCGTGTAGAAATGTGTGGTGTTTCGTGACCTGAAGATGATCTCAATAAAGACCGAAACGTAGGCACAATAAAGAAAATGTTTTTCTAAAACCTACATCACACCAGACCGCATCTCACGATCTCCTAATAATCATTGACTAACGGTCACTAAATACCATATACGTTATATTTAGGCACAGCCAAACTGTCTGCCTTGCCCTACTTATAACCATAACCCACCAATAATGGGAAGGAATGCAGAAACAGTTTTTTCCCCACGTTATACATATAACTCACTTCTGCACATGATGTACATATGTTCATACAAACATTTTACCAGTAAGCCGTAAGAATCACTATCTTCGTGTTTTCGCAGTTCGGGGTCAGACCCTTGGTCTTATACGTTTCGCTCCTGAGGCTAGCAACAGCTTGATCATTTGGGCCCCCAACGAATCTGTTTTTAAATACATTCTTCCCTATTTACATACCATACACTACACTAGATTTTATTTATTACGTTTCTTAATTTGTTAAGAGATTATCTGAATAAATCCTTGTTATCTATTTTATCATATTTTAATTACATTGCCCTAATTTTCCTACCAATGTTCGTAGACAAGGCATGTTGGTTTTTTCTCTCGGCATAATGTCTTGTAAATACCCAGGGGAAGGTATCAGTTCGGGTAGTTTTTTCCGTAGGAGGACATGTATTTGTTGAACGATATGCAGCTGCTTGTTGAAATCCCACTTCTTGCAACATTTATTACTTCCGTCTCGATAATGCCTTAAAGGGATATTTGGAAGTTAATTTGTCATTGTTAGGCTTAGTCGAAAACTAGTCCAGGACATTGTTAGTCTAGGGGAGGACGAAGGACAAAAGCGGTCAGGATTTCTACGTCGAGGTTCCCGTTTTGTTATTTCGACGATCGTATAACACGGTTTTAAAAGGGGTTCCACCGAGCGTCTACCCTTTTCTGTTTAGTAATACTATCGGTTCCCAAATGGGGTGAGGCCGGGAACCGATCCCAGGACCCCCCCTTGCAGATACATATATTTTGGGCCTCCTTGTCTCATTGTCGACTTGTGAACGGGAACAAGACGGAGCCGGGTTATTCGATTATCCACCGCAATACACCCAAAGGGGAATAATCTCAAACCAGTCGCGATAACAAAACTACCCACTATAAAAGAGTAGTTCCCTTTCACAAGCTTAACTGCTGCCCTGTACAATATTCCACCTTTGAACTTTTTGTTTATGCTAATTTCACATTCTTGGGGTTTGTCGGCGCCTATTCATTCATATTGTATGTGTTAATTGCTTTCTCGTATAAGATATTTCTATAAACTCCTTCTCCCCTCATTATCGATAACCCTAATTAGAAATGTGTAGTATTTAGTGACCGTTAATTAATGATTATTTGGAGATCGTGAGATGCGACCTGGTGGGATGTAGGTTTAGAAATACATTTTCTTTATTGTGCCAACGTTTCGATCTTTATTTAGATCATCTTCAGGACTCAAAGTGGGTGTTTTTTGTGTAGATGTGACACGTTTGTCTGTGTTGGCCTCTAATTAGAAAATTGAGTTCGATCAAATACCGTCGGTCTGTAACTTAATATCGGTATCATCATGACAACAGTGGTGGCATGAGGTGAATGAGAAGTGCATTATGTTTGTTTATATTTTTATACGCGTAAACACACTATAGTTAGAATGTTAGAATTCAAATTGGAGAGGATTACCAGAGAGATAAGCAGGGTGAAGCCAAACCTTCCTCGCATTTGTGTTTACCTTGATCAAATACAAATGATATACTGGGTGGGTTTATCTCAGACCAAAACAGCAATGATGATCATGAAGATGGATAGTAGGAAGTCGAGGTTTTTACTTCCCCAAGCACTGCAGCTTATTGTACTTTTCTACTTTGACGCATGAACTGGTTAATTTTGTTTTAAAAAAACCTCCCCCTGGCAAGCTATGGAGGTTGATTAACAACCAAAAGCCAGTGGTTTATAAAATTAGGGAACCACGATAGATCTAAGGTCGAGGTGTCCCCTGTGGCCCCTGTTGTCCCGATCCCGAATCCCTTGACATTTCTCAAGCCTTTGGCAGGGTTTTAGTTGGCACTCGGACCTACTGTGAAAACTGAAGGGCATCCTAACCAGTACCTACTGCCCAATCATAAAATCTGTCTGACCGTTACTTCCGAGTTAGACAGGGAATAGCTATTCAAGCTGACTCCCACATGGGAGCATTATTAGACCTCTCCTTTACACATTATACGCTGACATTCTTATCCTTCCAGAAATGATTCTCTCCACTTTTGATGACGAGCAATCCTTTCTACGCATCCAGTCACTGCATATAAATTCAAAACCAATTTAACGTGCCTCGTAGTTTGGTGAAATGAAGAATTCAAATAAATACAACGAACTTCAAACCCCTGTCGAACACGTGCTTTAGTTGGGACTTAACCTGGACAAACGGCCCCCTTAGAATCCGCACACAAATTTAACGAAATGAACTAAACAGACGTTACGAAACTGTATCACCATTACTCGCCAGACGATCCAAACCTCCACTGGACTTATGGTATAGAATTATGGGGGTCAACCAGCATTCCAAAAGTAAGCAAAAGTCCTAAGAAAAATTATTAACCCTCCTTTTTATCTATCAAACCTAAACCGCGATCTTAATATTTCTTTTGTTCTAGAAATAGCGCAAACCTATTACAATAACTTTCATCAATCCCTTTCTACACATCTCAATGCTTTGGTCCATCAGCTCAGTTCCACTACCATACCCTACGTCGTGAAGAAGAAAATTGAAAAAGTGATGTCATTATTTATTTCTTCTGTAGGAAGCTCACCACTGTTCTACTTACAGGCTTTGTTCTTACAGTTTTTTTACTGTTGTAATTGTTCTACAGATGTAAAAATCAATTAAAAAAAGGAAAAAAACACTTTTACGCTTTTAATGAGTCGTCTACACAATCCAAATAATCATCTAGTGAAGGTTCGAATCGTCCGAAATGGACAATTGAGGCCAGTTTGACAAGAGTTAGGGGGGTACTTTAAAGATTTGGACTGATACAAAACCCGACCTTTAGAGATGGGGAAGCCACCCTAACCAACGCAACTCCACTTGCCCTCCTACTCGTCCAAAAGGATTGAGCAACAACGGATGAACAAAGTGTAACCCCAAGGTGACATAAAAGGTCTCGTCGAAACGTTAACCCGAATGTAATATCAACACTAACAGACGAGGGATTCCGATTTGTAATCAACAACTTACAACTGACGTTAAAGCTAACCCTATTTATTACGTAAATAGCGCTCCAGGCGATACTTCACAAATTCAATTAATACCTCAGTGAAGTCTTGGGCAGAAAATCATACTTCCTTAATCTTTTTGCAGTATAAACTAGGGTTTTAGCATGTTTAATACATATTAAATAACAAATGAAAAATATTGTTGTTATTTAAATATAAACAATAACAAACAGACAGACAGATACAGTCACACTGTGCATCGTTTTTTTGTCTATGTTTATATATATATATATATATATATAATGCAGGGTGGGCGACCAAGACCCGAGGGGTTAAATACCTGGGTAGACTCGTACCCCATCCCTAAAAGGTCTGGGACTTGGTCGGCTCACGTGGTCTGCATAAATCTCTTGGACCTGTTCACAAACCCCAAGATTTTGGACCATTTAATCTCGGGGAGTGAGTTGGTGATGTCCTCTCCTTCAAAGATTTCAAATCTAGACCTAGCATAACTATCACACTCTGCGAAGTAGTGCCTTGCCGTTTCTTCTTTTATTTCGCAAAAACGGCAAAAGGGCTCTGGTAGGATACCCATTACGAAGAGGTGTCTTCACAGTGGGCAATGGCCTGTCAGAATACCTTTCAGCCTCCTAATTCCCTGCCTTGAGATAGAGAATAGCCATTTCGATTCTGCTGGTTTGATCGCCTTAACAAACTCTTTCGATTGCCTTGTCCGGGGGATAAATTCCACTCCCTAAGGAATTGTTTCATGCCCCAGTTATTAATACTCTCTTTCGCTGTGCTCATAGAGTGAGGTAGTACCGGTTGTGGTCCGACAAACGCAGTATTAGAACCTTCCTTGGCTAGGCCATCCGCCTTTTCATTGCCATGGTGTCCTTTATGTGCTGGTATCCAAATAAGGGTTACCTTGTTCTCAAACCTGAAAGAGATCCTATTAATAAGATCTATAGTTTCCTCCACCAGGCGTGAAGTTGACAAATCTTTTTGTAATGCCCTAAGACTAGCCTGACGCTCAGAAAAAATTCTAATATCTTTTCCCTTAATTTTATTTTCCATAAGTGTTCTACAACACACATTGATGGCCCAGATTTCCGCCTGAAAACGGAGGTGTTATTGCCAAGAGGGAAGGAGATGCTGATTGCTAATTTTGGTATGTAGATTCCTGTACCACTCCCTCTACTTTTGATAAGTGGTCCATCTGTGTAGCAGTCTATGTTACGATGGTCATCATCCAGACTATAATTATAATCACAATGGGTGACTACCTGAAAGTGCTTTTTCCCCGAAGGGGTTTTAATCTCTTTATCACTAACGCTTAATGATTGACCGTTAACCTTACTCAATAGTTGTGAGATTTTCGAATGACCTATGTAGCAGCAGATTAGTGCTCTGAACTTAACCCCAATGTGAAGAGGTGTGGTGGTACTGGTTATGATTTCAAGTGCTAGGGTGGGTGTAGTTGAAAACGCTCCTGTCATCATCAAACAACCTAGTCTTTAAAATGACCTTAATTTATTACTATTCCATTTGTTTTCTAGACCTTTCCACCATACTAAAGCTGCGAAAAAGAATCTAGGTAGAATAATTGCAGTATATAGCCATTTGGCTATCCATGGTTTGATGCCCCATGTTTTACCGACAATTCTCCTACATTGTACCATTGAAATAGAGCCTTTCCTGTATATGTTATTAATATGACCTTTCCAATCAAGTTTCCTGTCAAGGTCACACCAAGGAATTTGATGGACTCCACTAACTTTAATTCTACGCCCTGAAATTTAGGGTTTTTAAAATTACCCGATGTTCTTCTCCTGCTAAACATTATCAATTCTAGTTTAGCAGGATTAATTGATAAACCTTTGTCACAACACCACCCATAAAGCAATCCCATGGCGTTTTCCATCAGTAATGAAAGGGGATCTATACCTGTGAGCATTACGGTACCATCATCTGAAAATAATTGACTGTAGAAATCTGAATTATTCAGCTCTATTAAGCTGTTTACTGTAATTAGCCATAAAGGTGATAAACAGCCTCCCTTTGGACAGCCTCCTTTGACATTAATTCTAAGAGTGCTACCACCTAAGCACATATTGACCATCCTTCCTTCCAAGTAGGTCTTCACCCATCTAGTAAGGTGATGGTCGACATTGTAATTATTTAATGCTGATATAATGCAAGAAGTATCAGCATTATCAAATGCCCCTTGGATATCGAAGAAGCAACCTAGTGTATATTCATTATTAAATAATGATTTCTCAATCCTGCCTATTAGTGAGTGCAAGGCAGTTACCACTGATTTTCCTGATAAATAGGCATAGGGGGATGTATCATTGTATTAATTCCACAATCATGCCTAAATCTATCTAAAATTTTCTCTAAATTTTTATGAAAATAGAAGATATACTTATAAGTCTATACGATTTTGGTAATTGATATGAGGCCTGGTTTGGGTAAGAAAATTACCCTTATTTTCTTCCAGCATTTTGGTATATGTCACAATGCCAGACTACTCCTTAGGAGATCCCACACTGTACTAGATAGACTAGGTGTATCCTGTTGAAGGAGGGCAGGGAATATTCCATCCACCCCGGCTGCCTTGTATTTCTTGAAGGAATGGACCGCCCATTTGTAAGCCTCCCAGGAAATTACCTCATTAGCCATATCCCAGTTTGGTGTTGGTAGTTCAACCTCGGCTGGGATATTGGCTTTGTCTATGTTTATTTTGACTGTGTATCTTGTGTGTGTTGTATGTAAATTATCAAATACACAAGTTCAATTTATCCAGTTTCTTTTCTTGAAAAATTGAGTAAAGATTCGACAGACGTTACCAAACAATAGTACCAAAAAATATCAGTCTATGTTATCTATTACTAAATCAAATGCCGTTTCAATGAGTTATGATCAGCTTACTTTGTGAAATGTATGACAGAAAGCTTTAGAGACTTGTCAAGAAAATTAATGAAGTTGGATTGAATGGCCGTGAGAGTTAAATGCAAGTCCTTGATGCACAATAAAGCATTTGTCCTTAAGGTCATATCAGCGGATTCTGAATGCACAAGTTGTTCCCCCAGGTATGCAAATCGTAACAATTCAAAATACGATTTATTGTATTTTCTATTTCAAAGACAATGAATGAATGATTTGTTTTAAACGGATAAACATCCTGTGCTTTTAAAATTATCTTGCCACTTGAAACGATGATATTGATTTTTTATTACGTTGGGGGTCGATTAGAATCATAAAAATCTATTCCTCCACTGCGACCTATTACCTACCGAAGTGGCCGTATCGTAACCGGGGTAATGCTTCATATTCACAAAGGATTCCGATATTTCTGGGTCCTCCTGACGGAGTCGGCATGTTTCTGCCTCTGCTCTTTCCAACTTCTTTAGATGATAGTGAAGAGAACGGTGGCCGTTATATTTGCATATACATTTTCTAAAATCTTGCATGCTGTGAGAGAGAAGTTCCTTTGTCTTCCTTTCTGAGAGATTTATAAATCTCTTAGCTTGCTTTAGCGGGTGGTTTCGATGTAGATGTATTAATCGGGGTGGTATACTGTCCCATTCTGCATGCAGCACAGTGGTCAGTCCTAAAGAACTTGATTAGTTGGCCAAGTCCCAATGGTTGAATTTATTCTACGTTAAATTGTTCATCCCAAAACACTTACTTCCTCCTTCAAAATGTGGCGACACAGTTTGTTAGTAGGTGTGTTGATCATTCCACAGCTGCTTTACAGAATGTGCACGGCTGTGTTGGATTACACCAATCTTCTTCAAATGCGTATTTATTATGCAGTATCCTGTTAAATGTTTTGCTAGGATTCGAAGTTTCTCCCTGCCGCCTTTGATAAATTATATTACTTCTTTCCTTGCGGCAGTTGCTAGAAGGTTCATAGATTGTTTGTGTCCAATGAGTGAATTCCTTGATGAATTGTTTCATGAAATGTTTCGTCATTTTCTTTTTGTCCTTTTGTCTAAAGTACTCGTTGATAGTGTGAATTTCTATGCAACAGAAGGCCTCGCGTCCTATCAGCGGTATGGCAGCCCCTTTCCTTGCAAGAGCTGCCGCTCTCTCGTTGCCCTCTACTCCCACATATCCTAGGATCCAGGAGAAGGTGACTTTGTTTTGCAAACCTAATCTGTTTAGTTTAGTTTTGCAATTCAGCACCATCTTTTAGCCAATGATGTTTGAACATATTCCTCTGATGGCTTCTTGGCTATCTGACATAATAGTTCTTGGTTTAGCACCCTTTGTTCAGACTGGGTACATCTCCCGATTGCATGGACTTCAGCCTGGAAGATACTGGTGTAATTTCCCATTGATTTCGAGTATTTGGTTCCAGGGCGGAATACTCCTGTCCCCGTAACTTCCTGCGTTATAGATCTGTCAGTGTACCAGCGATGATACCGTTCTTAACGGAGGGGTTTCTCCGTCTTTCCCATTCTTTTTTGATACGTAAGTTTGTTTAGAAATTTTCATTAACTCGAACATTTTTTTCATAGCGTCTCTCGAGAACCATGAGTACCGGACGTTCCTTCATTAGGCTGTTGCTATCCCTCCATTTAGTTTTAATCCGGTTGGACGTTTCTCTTCAAATTTTCTTCCAAATCGGTCAAAATGGGGACGAATCGATACTGAAAACATGATCGGAAACGACCAGACTACAGATTCATCACTCCGCCGTCCTCATGGAGAAACCTCGTAAAACACTGGCAGATCCGTCAGTGCACCAGCGATGGTGCCATTCTTAACGGAGGGGTTTCTCCCTCTTTCCCATTCTTTTTTGATACTTAAGTTTGTTAGAAAATTTTGGTTAACTCGAATATTCTGATCATGTCGTCTCTTGGGAGCCATGAGTATCGGATGTTCCTTCATTCTTGTTGGACGGTTCTCTTTGGTGATGTTGGTGATAGTTTTCTGTGATGTCCTCATTATCCTATGAAAGGGGTTAATCCTACCTATTATTTATTAATTACCTGCGGCGTTTGTCCGGTGGTTGTTTTTTTTCTCAAGCCATTTTTTCGAGTTTCCACTTAAACACACGTTCCGATGCGCCCAGTATTGGTTCTGATCTCATGGGTGAGAGGGTTTCCCTTTTTTGTCTAGTTGGTTAGAGATTGTTTGTTTTCTTCTAATGCTTTCATGTCCGGGACGCCACTTTAAGGTAATCTTGTTTTAAATTCACTAATTTCGTGGTCCGCTTGACTTAATATATTACAATTAATTGAGGTTTTAGTTGAGATAAAAAAGTCAATGACACGAGCGGGATTCGAACTCACTATCTACTGCTAGATACGCCGCTGCTCTACCACTTGTGCTNCTCTCTCTCTCTCTCTCTCTCTCTCTCTCTCTCTCTCTCTCTCTCTCTCTCTCTTTCTAGTTTCCTCTATCTCTTTTTCTCTCGCTCTCACTCACTCTCTCTCTCTAACTATCTATCTCTATCCCTAACTGTTTCTAGCTTCCTCTCTCTGTCTAGTTGCCTTTATCTCTTTCTCTCTCTCACACAGTCTCTCTCTCTCTCTCTCTCTATTTTGTTTCCTCTCAGTCTCTTTCTCTCTCTCTCTCTCTCTTTCATTCACCCACTCACTCACTCTCTCTCTCATTCACTCCCTCTCCCACTCCCTCTCTCTCTTTCTTTCTCTTTCTCTGACTATCTCTCTCTAGTTTCCTCCTTCTCACTTTCTAGTTTCCCCTCTCTCTCTTTCTAGTTTCCTCTCTCTCTTTTTTTGTATCCTCTCTGTCTCTTTCTCTCTGTCTCATTTACTCACTCTCTCCCTCTGCCTCCCTCTCTTTCTCTCTGTATCTATCTGTTTATCTATCTCTATCCCTATCTGTTTCTAGTTTCCTCTCTTTCTTTCTCTACCTGTCTATCTATATATCTCTATCTCTATCTGTTTCTAGTTTCCTCTCACTCTCTCTCACTCACACTTTCACTCTCTCTTTCTCTCTAATTGCCTTTCTCTCTTTCTCCTAGTTGCCTTTCTCTCTTGCTCTCTCCCTCTCTCTCTCTCTCTCTCTTTCGTTTCGTCTCTCTCTCTCTTTTCTCTCACTAACTCATCCACTCACCCTTTCACTCACTCTCTTTCTCTCCCTCTTCATCTCTATCCCTCTCTAGTTTGCACTACTTTCACCAGGAAAATGTATGTTTTATGAGTAAGGTGTGCATAAGTTTAGCTTTGAGTTAATTTCAATAAGCTCCTGACGCTGTTAGGATGCTGGTTCATCTTATATCACTGTATACCTACCACCTGTCCACTGTTGCCGATATTAAATACAGCAGAAGGAAAGGAAGAAGAATTGCCTGCGTGGATGTGATTTAAAAAAACACATATACAAACACTGTATTGGGACGGTGACCACTAAAGATTTTTTCGAGTGAACAGAAAAACATATAAGAAATTAACTTTCAGCTAAGCAATCTTCTTAAATTACAAAAGATAGTTTGCTTGGTAAAATAATAAATTTTCTTTTGAAACACCGATGCACAGTAGATGTGTCTATGAGAAGAGATTTATTTTTAGAGCATGAATGAAAGTTTTATTTTACCTCAACAGAACGCTCATTGAACTTATCAGCCAACGATTGACGTTTCACAAAGATTGAAACCACAAAGGAAAACGGTAAAATAAAAGAAGAACGAAGATTAGTCAAACCTGAGATGTTTTCTCTTATCGCAGACCTGACTCACTGATTCTGCCAAATAAATTGTACAATAAAATCACAAGGCTTACATTGTATTCGGTATAATGTAGCTGAATGAATCATTTTAAAAAAATTGTAATCAAAAGGAGTTGATTACTCATCAGGCTTCTTTTTTCTTGATTGATGAGAAAACATTTTCTTAAATCGGGCAAATATTGACCGGCTTGACTCAATCCAAATAAATCCTGTATTCAAAACTGTTTTATGTCTGGTTTTACATTTTTGACGTATTTTTAGCGCAGGCGGACGGCGAGAGAGGATTTTTATAGGAAACAGGGCTGTTTTACAGTTTAAACAGGGGCTTCTATAATGGAAGAGCTTCTGGTGACTAATTTCCGCAGCCCGTGGTAGTCCTTACAAGGGAAAAAATTAAATTTACATTTTACTTCCCCTCAGGCAATCTGCCGATGGTGCGCACATATATCATTAACGTGCTCCTGGAAGAATGTTGAGAAATCGTCCATGCGAGAAGGCGGTTTTTTCCCCACTAGAAAGGTGTGAAGGGACAATGATGTAAATCGCGTGGACAACCCCCTTATACGCCCTCGAATATAGGTGCAGAAGGTGAACAGCAGTAGGTTATTAATATTAATAGACTCGTGGGAAGATTTAATAAACAGATTTAAAAAGTTTCTGAAAAAAAAGCACAACCCTGTGCGTTGGATAATCGGCGGAGATTAATTTCCAGCTTTGACATCCCTTTGCCCCTCGAGTATGAAACGGGTTACTTTCTATTATGACGTCCATCATTTCACTTCCATCATGATTTTTTCTCCAACTTCACAACTTGTTTACTCATGATAATTGAGCAAAAGTACAAAAGGCAAAATTTTGTGGAGACTATTGTAAAAGAAGTGACCTAAAAAGTCCCCTATATGAAAAAAAAAATGGAATCTGACAACGTATCCCTATTGTGACGATGAGAATTGCTGAGATAAACTTTGCTTTCGAACTCAGTTTAATCGTCGGTAAAAATTCTGAATGGCCTACATCCGATGGTTTGGTCCGCCGGATACCTCGGACTTTTCCAATAATTGACAAGGGATATTAGAAATGAAGCCAAGACAACTGTACCCTCCTTAAAATTTCCTGAGTAGCCAAAAAGATTGCAAAATGCCGAAAGTCATCCATCAAAGAAAAGTTTCTATTGAAGCAATCCAAGATGATCGGAAGGCAGCTTTAGTTATGGAAATGTGATATAAGACAAAATTCACATAAATGCAAGTCTTTCTCGCCTCAACCTACTTATATCCCTTAGCAACAATTGATAGCGACAATCCTAACGTATCCGATAGACCAAACCACCTAGAAAGGTTGACTAGAAAATTGATGACCATATTCAAATGTCAATCATTTGTTTCTCGCCTCAACCTTCTTATATCCCAGAGCTACAAATGCAGAAGTGTAACTGCGGAAACGCTCTGATACGGTAAACCATCTATAATGTCAGGATGATGAGGCCGTATTGTTTTTGATTCTAGCCACGGGCAAAATTCACATAAATGCAAGTCTGTGTCCTGCCTCACCCTGCTTATATCCTTTAAAAAAACTGAAGATACCGAACATATAAACACATCAGGCATACCTAACGCTTCTGATGACAAAACCAGCGATAATAAGCAGACTAGGAGATCGGAGGCCATCTTCTGCTGTGTGCATTTGACAGATATAAATCTCACTGAAGATTTCTCCTTCACCCTGCTTATATCCCTGGAGGCCATATTCAGTTTTTTGTATTTGACATTGCAAAATGACATAAATCCAAGTCTGCCTTTTGCCTCAGCCTTTTTGTATCCCTAGCCACTCTTGAAAATGGCAGCATGTCAAAAAGCGTCTGATAGACAAAACCACCTATAATAGGTTGACTAGAAGATCGGTGACCACATTCAGATGTGGGTATTTGACAGATATAATTCACATAAATGAAAGGTTTCTCGCCTCAACCTTCTTATATCCCTGAGCTACAAATGAAGAAGGGTAACTGCCGAAACTCGTCTGATAGTGGAAACCATCTATAATGTCAGGATGACGAGGCCGTATTCAGTTTTTGATTGTTTCCACGGGCAAAATTCACATAAATGCAAGTCTGTGTCTTGCCTCACCCTGCATACGTTTAGTAACAACTGAAGAGGGCAAACATCCGAAACGCATCTGGCAGACAAAACCACCGATTTGGCAGACAAAATTCACATAAAAGGAATGTTGGTGTTTTGTGCTGAAGGAAAATTGCCAACATATTTACAAATGTGTGGTGATTAGTGACCGCTAGTCGATGATTATTCGGAAATCGTGAGATGCGGTATGGTGTGACGTTGGTTTCAGAAAAACATTTTCTTTACCGTGCCAACATTTTGATCTTTATTGAGATCATCTTCAGAGCCTGGGATTTACAAAACAAATGTTACTTTAAGTTTGTATATAGATTCAATAATTAAAAATTAATAATATAACTAGAATATATAAAAAAAGCGATGTATTTTTTACAACTTCAACATAATCGAGATGGAACGATCACTGTTAGCTCCCGAATGCGATCATGCGGAACGAAACAGTGAGAACGGGATCTTTAACTTAGAGGTGAGTGAACTCAAAAGAGGGGGCTCTCATGTTCTCCAGCATTGGAAGTCAATAATAACAAATCCTACGCTTAGGAACACGATGAATAGTAAATAGGTACATACAAACATAGTAAACAAAATAGTTGATGAATGAAAAAAGATTTTCAGTCTAATTTCATCATAGTTGTATTTGTTTCTCTATTAATCATCGTAGGAATTTCTAAGGAATACTTCACGAATTGAACGAGGCACAATTTGTTGAATTATAATTGAAATTTTATTTTTGTCGAACGGTAATTCGCATCAGTGTAAGCTACGTGAAGGCCTTTTGGAATTTGGGAGAGGAAAGGTGATGTTTTCTGTAGGTCTTCGGTCTCTTCAAAACTCACTCAGATAAGAACGCTTTGAAGAACAACATACAACTGAACTGACCTGATGGTTCAGGCATTTTGTAGTTAGGTCGGCTCTATAATCTTCAGCCAGGGGTATAAGCGGGATGAGGCGAGTTCATTCTTGTGAATTTTACCCCTTTAAAATACCAGAACTAATCCTCCGATCATTCTGACATTATAGACGGTTTCCTCTGTCAGACGCGTTTCCGCAATTACCCATCTTCAGTGGGTGCTCAGAAAGGGGAGACGAGAAACCCTACATTTATGTGATTGTGTCAGTGAAAAGCCGGTAACTGAAGATGGCCTACGATCTTCTAGTCAACATTTATCTTCCATTTTGTCTGTCAGAAGCGTTTTCGATATGCGCCCTCTTCGGCTATTGTTAATGGTTATAACCAGGGTGAGGCAAGACACAGAATTGCACTTATGTGAATTCTGTCTATGTCAAATATCAAACACTGAATACGGCCTAATCAACCTAACATTATAGATGGTTTCCTCTGTCAGACGAGTTTCCGCAGTTACCCTTCTTCATATGTAGCTCAGGGATGTAAAAAGATTGAGACGATAACCTTCAATTTGTGTGAATTATATCTGTCAAATACCCATACTGAATATGGCCAACTATCTTCTAGTCAACCTAACGGTGGTTTTGTCAGTCAGTCGCTTTTTGAATTCTGCCATTTCCAGGGATAGCCAAGGGTATAAGAGGGGTGAGGCTAAAGACAGACTTGGATTTATGTCATTTTGCAATGTCAAATACCAAAAACTGAACACGGCCTCCAGGGATATAAGCAAGGCGAAGCCAGAAACCCTACTTTTTTGAAAATTGTGTCTGTGAAATGCCCACAGTTGAAGATCATCAGTATTTTAAAGGATATAAGCAGGGTGAGACAAGACGCACACTTGCATTTTTGTGAATTTTGCCTATGTCAAATATCAAAAACTGAATACTGCCTCATCATCCTGACATTATACATGGTTTCCTCTGTCAAACGAGTTTCCGCAGTTACCCTTCTTCATTTGTAGCTCAGGGATATAACACGGTTGAGGCGAGAAACCTTTCATTTGTGTGAATTATATCTGTCGAATACCCACAACTGAATATGGCCACCGTTCTTCTAGTCAATTTTTATCGTCCATTTTGTCTGTGAGAAGCATTTCCGATGTTCGCCCTTTTCTGTTGTTAAAGGGAATAAGCAGGGTGAGGCAAGGCACACTTTCATTTATGTGAATTTTGCCTGTGTCAAATTTCCATAAATGAAGCCGGCTCCCGATCATCCTGGACGACTGCCTCAATGGCTACTTTTCTTTGACAGACGCCTTGCAGCATTTGGCCATCTTCTATGGCTGTTCTGGGTATAAGCAGGGTGAGGCGAAAACCTTTCCATTTGGTTGAATTAAGTTTATCAATACCCACAAGTCAAGATGGCCTCCAATCTTTAACCAACCAATTTTTTCTTTGTCAGTTAGTCGCGTTTCAGACGTTCGCCATCTTCAGTTTTACTAAGGATATAAGCAGGGTGAGGCAAGATCCGTATCTGCAGATAAGCAATTGCCTCATGTGCAAACCTCGTAACTGAAGCCTGTTTTCGATCAACCTGGTCTCCTAATTATAGCTACTCCATTTTCGTAGCTCAGGGTTATAAGCGAGGTGAGGCAACGCATCGACTCATTCCATTGAAGGACCAATTTGGACCTGTGTCAAATGCCAACCATACCCTGGCTACGACTGAAAATTGAGATCACGACACTTCTCGGAGAGTGCGAACTAAAATTGATAGAAAGAGATCAAAATAAATGTTCAGAACATCGGATATCCGAACCGGGTGGTTTAAATATATTTTTTTCGACGCCTTTTTTGGCCCATTAATTCCTGACCAACGACTGAAAGATCTAATCGACGAGGGTGAATGATCAGAAAGGATCAAACTGCAGGTTCATCACCTAGTAGACCTATTCACAGATGGTCGTAACTTGGTTTTTCTTTAACTTCAACGTCAGCACTTTTTTTTTAAAAAAGTAGTCTGCTGATTCAACGTAAAATTTAAGGCGTTTAGTATTTTTTCCCTTAAAAACACTTAAATCTTTATAATATGTTAATTGTCATAGTTGTAAGGGATCATTGAACTGAAGGACCGTATGTACAGGTTGTTCCGCCCAGCTGTCGTCTCCGAAAGTACAATGACTTTGCCAAAAGATCGCAACTACATCCGCACACGCAATAAAACCCTTTGTACTTCCGAAATTGCCGGAAATGAAAGATGTTCATTCTCAGGGGGGGGGATAACTCTTCCCGAAGCGTTGCCCTCTGTAGCGGCGATTCATCCACCTGTCGATATTTGTTTCGATATCCACCCGGAAGTGCTCATGTTTCATAACGCAAGCACGTTCATCCGACTAGAAAAACGACCTCTCTCCCATGGAAGCATCTGTCGACGGACCAAATTGCCGATGCTAAAGTTATTTTAATAATCCTCTGTCATAAGCGATCCTAATTAATATTTTCTGCTTTTATCCCTCTGTTCTCCTGCCTATGTTCTTATCAAAAACCAATTGTCCTGGCGATGAGTCGTCCCCCTATTTTCGTTTGCTCTGTCAAATGACGTTGTTGCCTCTTTCGTCATTTTTTTCATATTCAGATTATATGAACTATTCTGACCATCGTTCGCTTTTGACAAAGGTAGAAATTCACTTAAATGGAATTCGGTCTTCCCTGATAAAACAACTCACAGACCGATTGCCCACAATTACTGTTATAGTGCAGTACATTGAGCTAAAATGTGTCTGACAGACCACAGACACGGCAGACCATCGAAGATTGGCCGACCAGAATGATCAGAGGCGATCAAAACGAAATTTTACCTTAAATCCCCATCATCAGGATGTATTTTCAAATTTAATTGAATTACCACCCGGAGGACACGTACCATGAGAAACCAGACTATGATGGAACTCAGTTGAGGTCGAGGATATCTATAAGTGGGTTCTCGGGCTGGGAATGTGAGGGAAGGGTCGTTAGGATCTCGTTAGGATTGAACGAGAGGTTAGTGTGAAATTTTTAGAATCAGGATCAGTTTGTTGTCTAAAGCAATGTTCAGGTCGTTGTGGATAGTGAGGTTAGGAGTATTGACAATTTGTCTCAGGACTTTTGATTGGGAGGATTGGATGCACTGGTTGGCTGGCTTGGCAGGTACCCACAGTTCCACTCGATATGTCCGAAGTGGGTGCAGTAAAATCTTGTATAAGGTTAGTTTAGTTTCGACGATCGAGACGGATTTCAGGCCCAGAAGTCTTCTTAATTGTTTGTATTCTGTTAAGTTGTTGTTTTAAGTCTTGTCTGGGATCCCACGTAAGCTGTGTAGGTACAGTCCTAAGTATTTGATATGAATGGAAGTCGGTATCACTTTACAGTTGATGTACAGTGGAGGGCCTGTTTCAATACGAACCTGAGTACATTTTTCTACATGCAGCCCCTGACACGTTTAGCACCAGTCTTCAAAAAGGTCAAGACGTTCTTGGATAGGATTCGAGTTAAAGGACAAAATTGCGTCCACGTGATGTAGGTCAGCAATAGACATGATATAAAAATAGGACCTAGAATGCTCCTTTGTGGGACGCCAGCTTATATCCGTCTGATTTCCGAGAACTCGTTGCACCTCACTCTGCAGCAGCGGTCGGTTTGGTAATATTTCAGTAATGAGGAGTTGGTAGGCGTTTAACTATTTAAATATCGGGGTGCCAGACCCAAAAGCCTGGGCTAAATCTAGAAACGTACCTAATCTCTCTTTATTTTCGGGAGCAGTGTCGACAAGTTTTAAACTTTGTTGGATCATGGAATGATGAGGATTTTCTATGGTATTTAGCAGTTTAAAGGGAGTCTTGAGAGGGGCGTCGGTGGCCGCAACGGTTTAGGCGTTGACACGGCGCTCATCACTGTAAGGTGAAGGTCCCAGGTTCTAATCCAGCGGCCCTGCATTCGAAGCCGACATACTTACAAATGGGCTTTTTTTCAAAAACACCGGCACCCCGAGGGTTGATATAACCTCTGCTGTTGCGAACCCTCGTAAAAAAAAAAAAAAAAAAAAAAAAGTCTTGGAGTGTTTTTGGACATTGCAGGCTGAGGGTCTGAAAGAGGATACGTGGTTAATTAATAATTAGCGCGATACTGAGTGGATGTCCTCGGGTGATGAAGTTGTAGTTTGATCGTCTCTGATTTTCCTGGTCACTCTACAAGAAATTTCAATAATGCCGTACTAATAATACAGGAGAAAAAAGGGAAATCCTGTTATTTTTAACTATTTAATCTCTTTAACGCCTGCACGGGTATAAACAAACAATGCACCTATTTACAAGGAAAAGCTTTATTACACTATCTGAGGCAAGTACAATAAATGTGGACAAACCTATTCAACCAAACAAATACCACTTTTTATTTGTGTTTGGAAACGAAAGGATGTAAAACTATTTACGCAAACTAATTTTTGCAGAAAACAAAGATTAAAGGTTTAAAGAAAAGGAAAAAATTTAAATGTTTTTTTTAAATCCTGAATGCCTAGTCTGTAAATAAACAGACAGTCCCGATAATGGACGTCAATACTTCAGTTCATCCTAAAAGTCATCAAATTGGTCTAAAAAGTCCCTATTGTCCAAAGTCTGATTCTCAATTGTATTGGAGATTTTTCACTGTACAGGTTATTTTAACCGAAATTTCCATAAAGTGATGGATTGTATCTCATAAAATGTTAAAGGAAAAATGAAAAGAGCAAGGAAAACCCAATGGATTTTTTATTTTAACTTTTAGCAAACATAGTATAATATTGACGTCTGCTCACGGGACACCTTGGATTCATACATTACACAAAAACTCTGACAGCCATTATCCACAAATTCACTAATTTCGTGGTCCGNTAATTAATTGTGATGATTTAATTGGTCAAGCGGACCACGAAATTAGTGAATTTAAAGAATTAATATGAAGTACACTTCACTAAAGCTCTCCGTGGCCATTTCAATTGTCGTCGAGAATCCAAACCGATTACACGACATTTGAAAAATGGCAAAAAGGAGGGAAACTCATAAGGTGAGGTTGAGATAGGAAGTTGATGTCCGAGAGGATCGAGGTCACGATAGCTAAAGTGGTAGAGCAGCGGCGTGGGTAGCCGAAGATCGTGGGTTCGAATCTCGCTCGTGCCATTAACTTTTTTTCATCTCAACTAAAAACCTTAATTAATTGTAATTATCCACAAATATCGCGCATTATATTCACGCTAATAAATTACATTCACACTACCCCAGAGTATTTGATATTCATCCGGAAATTGATGATAAGCATTTCATTCGCATTACTAAATTACATTCGTAAAATTTAACCGGCTCAAAAACTGATAAAGGCATGAGAGTGAGAGAGAGGGGGGGATAAATCGAAAGACCGAACTGACTTTAAAGTTAGGTAAATACGCTTCAGTTTTCCCGTTTGAAATCGTAGCAATTTAACATGAGCATCAAAGAAATAGGTGCAGATTCTTGCAACTAGGAGAGAAAAAGCCGCAAGCTGGCGAGGATATGGAGGTTGATTAACACCTGAAGCTGGCTAGTGGGTTATAAAGAGAAGCACTACAGATCTACTTAGGTCGAGGTTCAGAAGGCCTTGTGACCGCCTCTTTTATCCCTATCCCAAAATATTTGATATTGATCGGGGCAAGAAGATAAGCCCTGCATTTATGCTAAAAAAAATTACCTTCACCCAAATAAATTACATTTCACCATCCCAGAGTAGTCGATATTCCTCGGGGTAATTGAGGATAAGTCCCAACGTTTATGCTCATAAATTACATTCACGCTAATAAATTATTACCCCAGAGTACTCGATATTCCTCTGGGTAATTGAAGATAAGCCCTGTCATTCACGTAGCGGATGGCGTTTTCGGTGGGGTGAGGTTAAAATAAACTGCTCAAAAATTAATAGGGATATTGACAATTTTGTAGTATTTACTTTCCATAGCATTTTTATTATACATTGCATTAAAATTTATTAGAAATTTTATGTTTTTTACCGAAGGAAAATATAATTAAGGGATTTTGAAAAATAACAAAATAAAAGGTTTTAATTCCATGATTTTGTTTATTGGACACAATAATTTTTTTAAACCCATTAACCATGGGCCCATCGTAATGCGCTGATATCCACTGCCAGTCCCCCTATTGGCACTCGGAATCGGGAGACCAAAGACTGAGAGACGCCAACTGCCTCTGCGATATCCACTTGCCGGTGACCTCGATGACTCATTCTCACAATAATATTGCAAACTTTTGGTTGAAGATGATGGTTAAAGAGAATACAACTGGATTAAAATTGAGAAAAGACGAGAAAGGGTGTTTGTTTACAAAATGAGTAATCTTCATGTTTACTGTTCTTAAGTAAAACCTTTATTAAAAATGAGGAATGCAAACATTTGTTTGTTTTTGGTTTGTTTTTTCTATTTTGTTATCAAACTATCAAGAATTTATCGGTTAATTTAATTCAAATTAATAGAATAAGAATAAATCACAAATATCCCTATTCATTTTTGAGCAGTTTATATAATCCATCGAAAGTTTGACGAAGGAACAAAGTGTTTTCGCAATACTAGGGTCCAAATAAGATTTGAGAAAATTTGTTTACATTATTCGACAATTGTTGAGAAAAGATAGTTGTTTAAACTGCTCACACTCGCCGAAATCAACTTTCCCACAGGCGTCTGTCAAAAGGAAGTCGTTCGGGAAAAGACTAATTGCCTTCGTAGATGGGGTCGTCGAGATAAACACTTAAGAATAGTGCGATGAAACGCCATGAGAAATTAATAACAAGCCCGATACAAATCATCTCAGATCACATCTGTCGACGAAGGGGTTTGCGCCCAAAAACGACCCATCGCCGTTCGATATTTGAAAAGCCACTCGTCTGACATGTGTTAAGCAAGCCAATGAATAAAAAGACGTTTTGAACGATAAAAAATCCAAGTGGGGAAACCTTATACTGGGAAACCTTAGTCTCATCCCTTCACTCGGCTTCATGAGGGAACTAACGAAAAAAGTTTCCTCGATACCACTTCCCTGCACTTAGCCTAGCTTAATTTGGCCTCGAGGGGTTGTCACTTCCCGACGTGCTGACCCTAGGGTACTCAGGGTAATTCACCTACCCCGTTATGCGGCGCTAGTATCCCCCTTGAGACAGATGCCCGGGAGATGGTCGTTTCCCAACCAACTGGGGCTTTGACATTTAGCTCATTTCAGCCCACAACGCATGCAAAATATAATCTAGCCTAAAACTAACTAACTTCTATAATACAGTCGCGCAAATAAATATATTCACATGTATTTACTATGTACATTGCATCACACTGATTAGTTGGTCGAGTACTCGACACTTTTCCATGTAAAATATTTTTAATGTAACCTAAATTAGGGTCGATAGGTAACTTTAACCAATATTCCGTCATCCTCCATAAACTCACACACTCCGCTCACGCTATATTTCACTATCAGCTCCTCACCACTCCCACTAATAAATACACTCAATCAACAAAACCCGACCTTAATTAAAAGGAGATTTTGTAATTTATTTTCACAGATAGATCAATCCATAGGACAAGGAACTCCTTCTATCCATAGTTTGACAAAGTCATTCAACATGACAAAATATTTATGACATGTTGACCGTTTTTAAGTCCCGTCACGTGCTGTTGTTTCTTTTGACTATTAAACCTCCCTGGTTACACCTATTTATCTGATGTCTAGTGGGAGGAGAACGTCTTGACAGTACAAACAATTTAAAAACAAATCATTAGTTTAAAACATTCGCAAAGTCAATTTAGGAAGGAACATTTTACAACCTTTAGGAAGGCCAAAAAAGACGAATATTAACAAATATCGATTATAAGGTGTAATAAAATTAAAAGCCCGTTTTTTAAATTGATGTAACCCAAAATAGCCAAGTTCCCACGTCATCTCGGAATGACTCATGATTACAAAATTGTTAATTTTTCAATTGGAAAAAAAATGACGTATAGATCGGACCAACAAATAATAATCTCTCGGTGCGAGATCTGGACCGTATGGTGGGTGTGACAGGAGTTCGATCCCATGAACAGGAGGGAAGTGTATGGCCAAATATAATTTTGCTGGATAAAAACTTTTTAACTAACGGTTAACCAAAGATGGGTAATATTGGGAAAACTATGAATTATGATGAATAACCCTCTAGTTCTAAAAACGAAGAGATCTTGTTTACACTTGTTACCAAAATGGACAATAACGACCAAATCATAGGTTCATCACGTAGACCAAAATGATCGGTAGTGTTCAAATTATAGCTTCATCGGGTAGACCCAAATAAATGGTAACGACCAAATTACTGTTTCATCACCCCGCAGAAAACTCAGCGAAATCTCATAGCATAGGTGCAAATGCAGCAATCTGAAATGTAGTAACCATCTAGTAAGGTAGTAACAGTAAATTTGACCAGTAAAATCTTTTTTTATCACATGGGCTTTTTAAAGATTTTTCATGTTTTTACCTCATCGGCGGATTTCTGATGTATCAGTTCAAGCACGGCTAACTGTTGTTTTTTTACCTATACCAAGTCTTCTAGTGTCTTTCGTTCTACATATCCAAGGATGTATCTCCAATGTTAAAATTTTGAAACCAGCGCTGAGTCCTGGTCAATAACCTTTTCCCCTTCGGTTGTAATAAATTTCACAGCCTTTTTAGCGCCTATAAAAAATTTTGTTCGAAAATATCTTAACACGCTCACTTCGGGATGTAATTCGTTTGATTTGCTTACCAGGCGGATATTTTCTGAGCGCTTGACGCATATGTCGTTCGTTATCCTCCTGAAACATCTCTCATGATGCCAACGTGGCGTCATTCACAGTGACGCGTTAATGTAATTTTGTGGTGTTTTTTATTACAAATAACTCTAAACTGGGAAATAAGTGGACTTGTGATAAGTAATAAATTCAGATTTTTATTGACAAAGGGCCTTTCATCCGCTCTCTCTTTTTCGCTATCACGTCCGCCTTTTGTCCCAATTGGGGAAGTTCCCTTCCAATTCCAAACTACCTGACTCGTTCGTTTAGAAACCGGCCGAAGAAAGGAGGACGCCAGAGTGCATGGTTCTTTTTTTTTGCTTCTCCTCGTTCAGGTAATTCATCGGAAACGTGAGCGCGATTTTCTTTTTAAAGTGTCAAGTTTGGTTCAGATTTCAGGGTCTTGGGGCAACACAACACGGACTTCACTGTCTGGAAATACGTTAAAGCAAAAAGCGATGAAAAACTTTTATTTAGAAAAAAAATTGTATAGCCTTGTTTGATCCGGTATCTCTTTGCGAATCTATCATTGATTTCGCCACCCCTCACACCTGAAAATCGGTGGTGAAGATGGCGAAAACTGGGCACAACGAGTTATCACACTAGGAGAAAAAAGTTCTGCTTACAAAACTGTTCAAAACAGGAAAATGAATGATCTCCATTTGCGCAATGCAGCCACTTATTTTGACTGTAGAAAATAATACTATGGTTAGTTTTACGGATGGACGCATCTATATTGGGTGTTTTACATACACAAATTGTATCCTCCCTTTGATAATACTTTTTAACATATGTTTTGCAAAGGAAAGAACAGGTTATAAAAAAGGGCTTGTGAAGAGCTGTTGGGGGCCAAACCCAACTTACATGAGATTTGCCGCAGGGCTTTTGCCAAAGAAATGTATTAAGAGTTGAAAGTCCATGATGTTCCGGTTGCGAAGCAATCGTTTTTAATGAAATGTTTTATTGTTTCTAACCAACTTTTTTTAGATCTGTAATCTACTACGTTTATAGAAATGATAAATGATGGAGTGAGTGTGGTGTTCAATAGTTTTTAAAAGGATAGTTCCTACTCACAGTAAGTTGTTTTGCACGATCCGGATTTCGAGCCTTTAGGTCATCATCAGATTGTGGAAGTCCTTCAACCTGATGATGAGCTAAAAGGCTCGAAATCCGGATCGTTGCAAAACAACTTACTGTGAGTAGGAACTATCCTTTTAAAAAGTATTCTACTACGTTTTGTTTGTCTCTGATTTCAATGGTCAACAAGTGTAACGAAATAGTCTCGGTGCACGGGGACAATACTATTTGCGCAGTACGACTGTAACAAAAGCACAGAAATTGCTAAAACCTGTCTGACCAATAAAACGAGATTAGGCGGACCAGGATATTATCTGCTCACAGATGCACTAACGGTTCGCAAGCGGGGTAATGCATTACTCTTGTAGTTTGGTCATTTCCAACAACAAACCACTAATGAAGATGCCGACAGTGGCAAACAAAAACTACACAATTGTTTTCAGAAACGTACACCTATTGCCCAAATTTTAGGAAATGATATCAGAAAAATGAATCTTGATTGTGATCCATATTTTCTTGTTTTACATTTCAAATTTTACTAGTGAGATTTAGTGATATATAAAGAAAATAAGAATGAAGATTTTACTTTCCAAAGAATCAACAATATGGATCAAAGTTTTTATCATGACTACTCCAACAAAATTTAAAAAAGTGAGACTATAAAACCAAGATATTTAAGACAATTTTAAATTTTAACCGAATTACAGGTTTATATGGCAGACCAAAATGATCGGTAGCGATCAAATTAGAGGTACGTCAGGCAGACAAAACTGATCGGTAACTACAGAATTACAGGTTTATCAAGCGGCCAAAAATGGTCAGTAGCTACCAAAAGTACAGTATCGTTAGGCAGACTGAAATGATGGGTAGCTACCAAATTTACAGGATCGTCAGGGAGACTAAAATGATGGGTAGCTACCAAAATTAAAGGATCGTCAGGGAGACTAAAATGATGGGTAGCTACCAAAATTAAAGGATCGTCAGGGAGACTAAAATGATGGGTAGCTACCAAAATTAAAGGATCGTCAGGGAGACAGAAAAGAATGAAAAACGTGAAAAAGAATTCCATGTCGTCACAATTCAAAACAATGTTTATTAACTTCTTATACTCCACAAAGCATCTAGGCGAAGCCAGACACTCCCTTCCAAAGCTCTCTCACTCCACTGTTATTTTTCATTGAAGGGGTTTTCAATAAACCAAACTATACGTTTAAAAAAATTATTAAAGCTATACGAAAGATTTATTAAAATTATGTACATACTTCTTTCATATTGTGTAGACAGTGTACATAATAAGGAGTTACAATATACATATAATAATATAATAGAACAACATAAGACTTTACTACACTATGATATGATTAGCAGTTGTACAAATTCTATTAGGAAAAATACACTTTTTTATAATTATTAATTGTTGAAAAGACCTTCAATCTGACTGATATACTAGTACTGACGCTGTATACAATATTGTACTTGTTAATAAAATAAAATATTGTAATAATCAAGACTAACATGGAAAGACATTTGCACAAATGGTTAATAATAACATTTTAACAAATTATACATAACTGCTATTTACTTAAGTCTTTATTGGTCTGTCCGTTACTAATTTACATTTTATTTGATAATAAGTACAATTTGGGGACCGCGGTAGCCGAGTGGTTAGCATGAGAGACTCTCACGCCGCGGTTGTGGGTTCGATTCCCACAGTCGCCTCTGGCCCTTTTTTTCCCGATAACCCCCAATTTGAACAACATATATAAGAGATTCGTCATGGCTAATATGCAAAGATCATAAGGCCAATTAAAAAAAATAAAATAATAATAATAAGTACAATTTTAAATGAGATGCTTCACTTAAGTCTTCAAAATAATGGATTCTACATTTTTAATACATTCTTTAAAAAAAATGCTCATCAGAAATTAGCCTCACAAACTATATATAATTTATAACAAAACAGGTTAACAATGTAAGACACTAAGTAATAAAGTTAGGTTTAACATTATAAAAAGAAGAGGATTTAATAATGCACATTTATACCCGTATCAATAATATTCTTAAGTTCATTAAAAAACAAGAATATAGAAAGACAAGAAAACACATCATATAGCCATCGTATAGATAAACTTCAATTTTTATTTATATTGAGACAAGGCAGCTGTTGAAACTAGCCTTGACTGCCCAGTCGAAGGAACCAAAGAAATTAACCAAATGTTATTAAATTTTTGCTCAGCAAGGTTAACCATACAGTGTTTGCAGGATTTACAACATAGATGTCATTTGCCCAATAGAGAGGGGGGGGTTCATTATGAAAAATCGTAGTAAAGGGAAAATTTCGCTAGTCGTGAAGAGTGTTGGAAAACTCACCTTTTTACCATAATTCATTAATCAGTATTGAGATCTTGGACTAATAAGCTATAGAACATAACAAACTGTAACTAAAAGTAAATGGATGTCCTTTCAAAACCCCACGCTACCCTCAACATTTAAAATAATATTTTAGTACCTCTGGTAGTACAACTTCCAACCAACAAGTCACGGTACAAAACACAACTCCCTTATTATAAGCAATATCGCATGACTCATGATATTGCAACAATCCAAAGCATAAGATATGGGAGAAGTTCGGCCATATTTACGTTCACGTTGTTCATTTAAAAAAAGTTAAAAATCATGTTTTGGTTAAAAAAATTATTAAGATCCACCGCATTTATTAAATTCAAACAAAGTAAATGGTTAAAAAGTTTTGTTGAGTTGAACGTTGAATTGTGAATGGTACTGTGTCGACAGTAGCCCTGCCAGTGATGGCGGGAGTGTTGCCGGTGGATCATAGGCCCCGAATCAGTAATAAATCGTAACAGCAGTCTCCGATACAGTCCTTCTAATTTCTTTAGGTGAGTAGTCGTGTGTAATATCGTTGATTTTAGGATTGTAAAATCCGACGGTATTACAATACTTGCATCGACTCCATACGCGTGTGGCTGTGCCTTCCCTTATTCAACAAGGGCGGTTCAGTTAACTTGGGTTTTTGTATTTGTATTTGTATTTTTTATTTTTATTTTATTTCTACTACACTGACCTGATTAGCGACTTGTTAAGAGCGCGATTAGGTCAGTATCTAGTTATTGCTTGCTTGCTACTAACCTATTAATATTATTATTCTTATATCTTAAAATAATGGCGGGAAATATAACGTAGAATTAGGTACCGATTTTAATTAGGTACTCAGGTAGTAGGTTGGGAAAATTGGGGAATACTTAGAAAAATATAACAAGAGTATGGTATGGTATGGTATGGTAGAAAAGGATACTAGGAAGCGGGGTTTGCACTCCCCGGGCACTGCAGCCTTCTGGCTTATTGTACCTTCCCAGTTCCCTAGTTTAGTCAATAGACTCAATCCTTCTTCTCAGAAGCATCAAGTCATTGACTGTTATTGCTGCAATTTGGTTCCCTGTGTCTTTTTCGTACGCTAGGTTAAACCTCCATTGAGCTGTTGCTTCGCATTCGAAGATGATATGAGTGGCTGTTTCCTCCTCCTCATTACATAATCTGCAAATGGGGTCATCGCTGTATATACCCATGTTGTGTAGATGTTTTCTCAGATACCAGTGACCGGTTAGTAGTCCCACCACTCCTCTGAGTTTTGCCCTCTCCAATTGCAGCAGTGTTTTTGCCAATTTTGGTGAGGGTTGTTTCAGCATAAGTTTACTATGTCTAGCACCGCTAGAGTTTATCCACTTCTCTCTTTGTTTTGTTTGGATCCATTCTGCGATGGAGGAATCTATGTTTGTTTTTGTTATCCCAAGGATAGGTTCGGGGCCTATGTATGGTCTTGCAGATCCTCTTCTGGCCAGTTTGTCCGCCTCTTCGTTACCCAGAATTCCCCTGTGCCCTGGCACCCAAGATATCATCAGGTTGTTGTGTTCTCCCAGGTTTTGGAGATTTTGGATACATTCACTGACTAGTTTTGATGTAATTCTTTTACATGCCAGTGCTTTAATAGCTGCTTGACTGTCTGATCTTATGAGGATTTTTTTGTCAGTGTAACCTCTTTTGAGATTTTCCAGGACACAAGCATTGATGGCATGTATTTCTGCTTGAAAGACCGAAGTATACTTCCCTAATGAGTTTGATTGCTCATATTTTGGGCTTGTACAGAAAACGCCTGATCCGGTTCCTTCGTTTGTTTTGGAGCCATCCGTATACCATGTCATTGTATCTGGTGCTTTCCTGTGTTCTTCCTCTCCTTTATAGTCTGTTGAGACTTTATAGGAAGTTGTGAAGATTGTTTCCGGGATCATGTAGTCAGTCCCCATTTCTAATAATGGGTGTCTGATTTTATTGATTATGGTTGTATGCCCGAATTGTTTGGTTCCTTTCCAATTTAATTGTTTTTGGAGCCTAAATGAGCTTTTCCTAGCCTCTCCTTGTATGAATATTTCAAGTGGAGGTAGGTTTAGCAAGGTTTCTAATGCGTTTGTAGGGGTTGTTCTCATCGCCCCTGTGATACATAGGTTTGCTAATCTTTGTAAGCTGCCTAATGTTTGGGTAGCTACTTTTTGTTGAGCTTTGTTCCACCAGATTAGTGATCCGTAGGTTATTCTGGGTCTTATTACTGCCGTATATAGCCAATAGGCCATTTTCGGTTTTAGTCCCCAGGATTTGCCTAGGGTCCTTCTTGTGGTCATTAGCGATATTTTACTTTTTGCTACTGTATGTTGCAAGTGAGGATTCCAGGTTAGTTTCTTGTCAAAGATTATTCCTAGATATTTGACCTCATTTTTTAAAAGCAGCATTTCATTATAGAAGCGTAATCCTTGTATTTCTATATTTCTTTTCTTGGTGAAAGCAATTAAGGTAGTTTTTGAAGGGTTTACTTTAAGTCCCCGCTTTAAGCACCATTGTTCCACCAGGTTTAGTGCTCTTTGGGTGAGCTCTTTTAATGTTGAGTTGAATTTTCCCCTGACTAGTATGACAATGTCATCTGCATAGCCTTGGGTATAAATTCCTCTTTCATTTAGTTCGCATATGAGGCTGTCCACTACCACATTCCACAGCAGAGGCGAGAGTATTCCTCCCTGTGGACACCCCCTCGCCACCACTGCTTCTACTTTTTCGTGGAACATGGAGACCTGTACTTTCCTGCTTTTTAGCATTGATTCTATCCATCTACAGCAGGTTTCGTCTGTTCCTCGCTGTTTGAGTGATGTAACCATTGCTTCGAAAGGAGTGTTGTCAAATGCTCCTTCGATGTCCAAGAAGGTTCCTAATGCTGTTTCTTGGTTGTTCAGTGAATCCTCTATCTGTATTGTTAGTTGATGTAGTGCTGATTCACACGATGTTCCTTTCTGATAGGCATGTTGATGTTTATGAAGGGGTTTTGCTTGTAAAGAGCTGCCCCGTACATGTTTTTCAACCAGCCTTTCAAGTGTCTTGAGTAGAAAGGATGTTAGACTAATCGGTCTATACGATTTTGCATCTGTGTAGTTATTCCGAGCAGCTTTAGGAATGAAAACTACTTTTACAGTTCTCCATATGCTTGGGATATATCCCATTGCTAGGCAGCTTCTGTATATTTTTACAAGTAGGGGGATTAGTATAGTTTTTCCCTTTTGTAGTAGTACTGGATATATTCCGTCTATTCCTGGAGATTTGAATGGGCTAAAGTTTTCTATAGCCCATTCAATCTTGTCATAGGTGATTACTGTTTTGGCTATTTGCCAATCTTCCCTTATGGCTTTGTAGCCTTTGGCGGGTTCAGCGCTCTCCTTTATTTCCAGGTTGGTAATAATTTTGGATTCCGGAAAGTGCGTTCTTATTAGGGTTTCTAATGTTTCCTTTCCGGTTTGTGTGTGTTTTCCATCTGGTTTTTTTATTGTTCCGATGGGGTTTATAGGGTCTTTGGCGAGGATTTTGTGGAGTCTGCTTGCCTCTGTGATGTTTTCGATTTCTTTGCAATATTTCCTCCACGATTCCTGTTTCGCCTTTTTTATTTCCCTATTGTATTCTGTTAGGGTTTTACTGTATTCTTCAGTATTCCCCGTTTTTTTCGCTCTATTCCAAAGTTTGCGAGTTTTCTTTCTTAGTGCCGCCAGGTTATCATTCCACCAGCAAACTTTTTTCCCGTTGTTGTAGGTGGTTTGTGGGCAGGCTTCATGATATGAGTTTATTATGGCTTCTTGTATTTGTGTAGAGGTTAGCTCAATATCTAGGGTGCTTTTAATATTAGCTATTGAAGTTAGTGCACTTCCCTCCAGCAACCCGCTGTACTTCCCCCAGTCCGTGTTTCGGGGGTTCCGACCCACTTTACATGTCTTATCAACTTGTGTGATTTCCATGTATATGTGTCGGTGGTCTGAGTTAGATATCTCCTCAGAGACCGCCCAATTCACTATCCGGTTCGAAATACAGCGGGTGGCAAGAGTAACGTCAATAACTTCCTGCCGTCTGTTAGTTACAAAAGTTGGTTCAGAGCCTTTGTTAATAATACTTAAATCATTAGTTATTAAGAATTCTAAAAGCTTCTCACCTCTTTTGTTAGTGTTTGTGCTGTTCCATACCTCATTGTGTGAGTTTGCATCAGCTCCAATGATCAACTGTAGGTTTTTGTGCCTGCAGTACTGTACCAGGTCCTCAGTTTCTATTGGTGGTGGAGGTCCCGGTGAGTCATAAGGCATGTAAGTTGAGGCCATCATCACGTCCATCTTAACTCCTTCCTTCATGTAGTTTAGCCTAATTGCTGTTTGGTCCCTAGAACAGAGCTCATAAGTGATTAGGCATTGTAGTTCATTTTTAATTAAAATGCATGTTCTTACGTTTTGTTGCGTGTGGTCATATATGACTCTTTTCCCTCTATCTCCCAGCCCGGCTACTCTGCCTTTTACTAGCCAGGGTTCTTGGATAAGGGCTACGTCGATGTTTTTCTCCTTAACCACACGACAAAGCGTAAGTGTTGCTGCCTTACTGTGCTGGAGGTTTGCTTGAAGCACCCTCAGCATCAGTGTTGGTTGCTTTTCTGATGACCCTTAGGTTTATCATCGCAAAGCCAAGGTATAGTTTTAAGTTGGCTTTGTTCAGATTCCCAAAGGATACATCGTCAATGTCAACCACCAGGATTAGACTTTTTCCTTTGTCTTCTATCCTCTGGCTGATGACTCTCCATTTCCCGGTATTAATACCTGGGTTTTGGGACTCCATCAGCCCGAGAATGGTGGTAGCGTTCGTAGTGCCCAGAAGGTCAGGGTCCGGCACCCACATGGCCACCCTAGTGGTTTTAATAATTTCTCTATAGGGGCCTACCCTAAGGTTTGCCCCTTCCCATGGGTGGATGGTAGGCACCGTAGCCATGAGCCATTCCTTGGCACTTTGATTTTCACAAGTTATCAGGACCGCTCCCTTCTCAACATATCCATTCCTGAACTGAGGTCCCTGGGAGTTTTTGCTCTTCCAGACCTCAGCCAGGATGGCCCGCTGAACGGTTCTGCCCTGATCGGTTGTTAATTCCTTTTCCGGGTATTCTTCCAACACCACGGCCATTTTAAGCGCCTTGAGGGCTTGTTGGTATGTCTCAGAGTCCTCCCCCCCAACCATGTTGGGGTGGATGGCCCGCTCCACACCGCCTCCCCCAGTTTTGCTCTTTTTGGGGCATGTCCTAGGAGCACTTCCACTTGATGATGGGGTGCTACCCAGTGACCTGCCCCTTTTGCCACTTTTGGTTGGTGTTGGTCCCGGTTTTTTGGGGTCAACACTTCCCGTGGTTTGCCCTGGTGTCAGAATCCGGGGTTTTACATTAGGGTTTTGTCTTCCTTTCCTGGTTCTTTTTAGGATAGGCTCCCCCCGTTGTTTGGCCCTGTGTATGGCCATTTTGCGTCTTTGTGCCCCAGATATTCTTTGGGGTTGTAGACGTAGTTCCTCAATCTTCTCCGCCACCTCCATTGGAGTGGTTTCGCCTTCTGGGTTTTTTTCCTGAAGACCCCCCACATCTGCAGAAGGTGACGCAAGAAGATTGTCTTCTAGCTCTTCGTTTATGGGAATTGGAGAGGGTTCGGGGCCCCCTTCAATTTCCATCGGTTGGTTTTTGGGGTCTTCCTTTACAGGTTCCCCCGGTGTTTTGTTTTGTACTGTAGGTTTTTCCATGTAGTTCCCACGAGTGAGAGGGGTCTAAAGGTCCGCACCGGAGGAGCCCTCTCTCCGGTGTAAGGCTAATTACTCAAGGGTGTCGCCTGGTGCCCTTGAGGCTCCGTTATTGGCACAGTTACCCCTGTGCCATTCATCCATCGGCACGGATCGCATAACACCTTGGATTTGGGCTGGAGAGTGGGACCAGGATAAGGTGTGGGGTGGGAAGAGGGGTAGGTGTTGGGTTTAGGATTAGGAGGTGTCAGGTCCAGCTCCTGTCCCTCCATACCCCTCTTTCCGTTTGTTAGTTAACAGGGTACACCCGCATAAGCTTCGTGAAGGTGGAAAGTCGGAGTTGGGTATTAGAGGCTATTGGAGGCGCATAGTACCCGTTCGTAACAAGAGTATACGCAAAGCGTATAGAACACGTATAATGTCCGAATTAGAGCGGTTAGGAGCCGTTTTCAATCAAATTTTAGAAAAGAATCTGGCAATACCGGTTGCCAGAACGAGATTAACAAAATGATTAAAAAACTGGGTAAAAATCAAAATAAAATATATATAAAAAAATAAATTCTGTTAAGGAAGAATCCGGAAAAAATTTAACCGGTGTCAAAACCTAAAACGTAGATAGGATAGAAAATTTAGAGAAAAAAAAATAAAATGAATAGGATAAATGAATTGACGGAGGAGGCGGACCTATTTACGATAATCGGGTCCGCTCGAATCCCCGAAGACCTCGACAAGGCGATCGAGGACTTAGTTATCATGGTTGAAGAGAGTGATGAAGTAGACCCATTTATAAAAGTTGGGTCTACTGGCATCACGACTTGTTTGGACAGAGAGATTGAGGAGGCGGTCGCGAGAGTGAGTGATTCGACGGAGGCGGACACGGGCGAAATGGCAGTGCCCGCTGAGTCGAAAGAAAATCTGCCGTCAGCCGAGGAAGAAAGCGGCTGGACAGTAGTTAAGAGGAAAAATAAGAAGCGCAGTACGAATAAGACACGCACTGAGAACGATAAGGCTCCCTCCTGTAAGAAACCGTGGCTGGTAATCCACGGGGTGCCGGAGAGGATGGACAATAATATAGTTATAAACAGGATAGTGGAGCACAGTGGTGTTCCAGAGACGTGCGCGATTAAGGCTGGAAAAGGCAATTTTCCGTTCAGTTGCTCTCGAGCCGTCGACCGGTAAACATCTCTGTCTTACGCTCTGTATGCGATTAAATATACTCTGTGTTCTATTTGTTTTACCTGGCTGAACTTGGACTTCTATCTGGACTTCTTCCTACTGGTGCTTATCTGGACTTTGGTTTGTATTTTGGCTTGGACTTTGACTTCGGATTGGACTTTGGTTTCGGACCCTTCATCGGGCTTTTGGATTTATACTTCGGCTTGGACTTTTGATTGTATTTTGGTTTTTGTTCTCGTGGTTCGGATACGAGTGTGAGTGTCTTGTGTCTTTGGGATTACGCGGTTTTGGACTCTGACTTTGAATAAGTTTATTTTATCTTGTACATTTGTGTGTAGATTGGGCCGGAATGACATCACCTGACCCAACCCCCCAAGCCTAAGAGGCCTAGGGAGTTGATGGGTAGTCCGAGGGGTGTGGTTAGGTCTGGATCTGTTGTTGAGAAGGAGTTTGTTGGTGATACTATGTCTGGTGAGCCTGTTAAATCAATTAGGGCGGTCGAGTTAATCACCGAGTTTAAGGTTACTGAACAAGAGGTTACGGGTTGGATGTCCTCTACGAAGAATTGTTCTGCAAAAGCCTCTTCCTTTATCAGTAAACGGATTATGAATATGTCCAAGATTATGGATAAGTTAGTGTCTGAGGTTGTGGCTATTGAAAAAGCATCTGATTGTGCAGCCAGGTTTGGATCTCGAGTAGATAGAATCTTGGAAGTGGTTGAACGTAGGGATAGGTAGTTTGATGAAACTGACTTTGGTGATTTTGGATCGGTTACCACTGCTGTTCCATGGCCTTAAAAAGGAGTTAGTCTCAAAGGTTGGTGATATTAAACATGATCTGAAGGAAGTCAAGGAGCTTATTACGACTACAAGTCCTGGTGGTGGGGTGCCTTCTATGGAGGTTGATGGAGGGACTCCTGGTAGTTCAGCATCGTATGCTGGAATGGTCAAGAAGAGAACTAGGAGAAATGCCGTTCTTTTGCAGCCCTCCCAGGACTGTGGCTTTCAGTCTGCGAAGAGGGCTGAAGACGTCTTAAAAGGAGCGATCGACCCGAGGGAAGAAGGTTGGCAGGTTGTAAGACTAAGAAGGCGTAACGATAATGGTTTAGTAATTGATCTAGCCTCAAAAAAACTGTTCTAAAGTATTGGGATCTACTAAGGTGAAGGATCTTGGATTTACTGTGTCCGACCGAAGAGAAGGCCTACTGTTGTTATCCGTGGGGTTCCAGCGGCTGTTTCGGATGAAGAAATGCGGAAGGCCGTTACGGCTACCTAGAGGATGGGTAGTTGAACTTTCTGGTTCTCTATATAGAGGGTTGATGAGGCGAGCTTCCCTTTGTGTTGGGTGGGTGTCCTGTCCTATTGAGGATTTGCCTAACAAAATGTTTTCGGTGTCAGGGTTTTGGACATACCTCATTAGGTTGTAAAAAACCAGTGAACGTTTGCGGTCACTGTGGATTGGCTGGACATGTTAGGTCTGGGTGTAGAGATATGGCTCCTAGGGCATTAGTCGGGGAAAAATTTGATGACATCTTTACTTTATGGCTGGAAATTACCTTTCCACCTGATTTTGAACTTATGTTGCCTCAAGATTTTGGCTGTGATGACTATGTAGTTAGTGATACCACTCGGTCCAGGTATTCTGAAAGGAGGAGATCAGAGAGGATATTAAGTTATGCAAGACTTCAGAATTTATGGAGGAAGGATCGAACTGTTGCGGTGGCCTCGATTCTTGATGGAATCGGCAGACGTGGTTCCATATCTTTGGAACAGCTTAATGTCTATTGGGCTAATGTTTTTGAGGCTCCATCATCGAATTGGATGGGTAATGATAATCAGGCTGATGACCTCTCCAATTTTGATGGTTTGTTGGACGAATTTTCAGAGATAGAAATTGGAAGGAATAAGGTGGGAATTGTTTCTTCTGCGGGGATAGATGGGATATCCCCTGAGATGTGGAATAGGATTCCGGTAGAGGTGCAGAGGATTCTCTTTAACCTCTTTCTCCATAGGGGATTGCTTCCTGATGTTCCATGTTGTGCTAGGGTCACTTTTGTTCCAAAGACCGATATGCCAAACGAGCCTGGCCGTTCCGACCGATAGCTGTTGCCTCCGTTATCTTAAGGCATTTTCACAAGGTCTTGGCCTGTAGATTTGGTGATATGATCCGGTTTCATCCTGATCAGCGAGGATTTTTGAAATGTCGTGATGGTGTAGGGGAGTCAGTGTTTTGGTTGGATCAATTGCTACGTAATGCCGAGGAGAAGAGAACTGCATGTTGCAATTTTGGATGTTTCCAAGGCAGTCGACTCTATTAGTCAATATGATATTGTGGGTTTGATGAAGGCTAGGGGAATTCCTGAGAGGTTTATAAATAACACTGAAGGCCTTTACAGAAGATCGACGGTGCGGCTTTGTATTGGTCGCACCTCTAAGTTGGTGCGGGTGGAACGGGCGTGCGCCAGGGTAATCCTATTTCTCCTTTACTCTTCAATCCAGGAATGGACTATGTTTTGAATGGAATATCAGTTAATATCGGATATAGGATTCATGGAAGGAAAAGTGGTGTTCTGCGGATGACCTGATTCTGGTTTCATCATCGTTGGTATGAGTCTTCAGCTAAGGATGGTTAAAGAGAGGCTTGGGTCTGAAACTTAATCTAGAGAAGTCGTCTACAATTTCCTTGGTACCGTCGGGCAGCACTAGACAGATTAGAGTCGTAGATAATGAACCCTTCTCTGTGGAAGAGGTTGACTTAAGGTCTTTATCTGTGAGTCAAAATTTTCGCTACTTAGGGGTAGAATTTTCTGTATTTGGTGCTGCTGGAACTGAACCTCCGATTGACGAATTTATGTTACGAATTGATAGGTCTCCCCTAAAGCCTCCGCAAAAGGCAATTGCTTTGAAAGAATTTTTGCTGCCCAGATTTTTCCATGCATTGGTTCTTGGACGGGTGCCTGGAAAGCTCCTCAAGAGGATGGATATAATTATAAGGAGATTTATAAGGAGATATCTTTGACGATGGTTTCACCTGCCCCATGATTCTGTGAATTCTTGGTTCCACTCCCCAGTTAAGTATGGAGTTAAGTTCCTTCCCTTGTTGATTGCATCCCTATGTGGCGATCCAAAAGGACTGGTAGAATATTGCAGATGCATGGTTTGGATGAGGAAGTCGAAGTAGGAACTGAGGCTGGGACTGCTTTTTCCGAGAGGATGATGGCGGATAAGCTATACCGGATGACGGATGGAATTGATCTACGAAGAACTTCGCTAGTTCCGGCATGTACGGCTTGGCTGAGGAATCCTCTCTGTATTCCATCGAGAGATTTCATTCAGTTTGTGAGACTCTGGACGGGATCCCTACCCACAAGGAATAGAACATCAAGAGGACTACGTGCAGTTCGTTCTTCACGTTGTAGGGGGTGCGGAGCCTCTGCTGAGACGGCGGCGCACGTCGTGCAGGTTTGTCCGGTTACACATGGTGGGCGCTGCATAAGACATGATGCCTGTCTTTCAATACTTGAGTCATCTCTCTCAGGGTCTGGTTGGACTATTTTTGCTAAGCCCTTGGTGTTGTCTGGCTCTGTTGTTTTGAAGCCAGACCTTGTTATAGTTCGTGGTATAATTGACTTGCAGATTGTTAGTGGTGTTTCAGATCTTGAACTACTCAATGAGAGGAAGATGCGGAAATACTCCGGGAGGTCGTTCAGGAGAGAGGTGAGAAGGCTGGTTGGTAGAGCCTCTGGTCCGTTTGGAGTTATTGCGGTCACACTTACATGGAAGGGTATTGGTGTCGAGCTTCCTGGAGGGCTTTGAAGGTGCTGGGTGTGCCTGGATTCATCTTCGATTGGATATCTAACACAAAAAAGTGCTTAGGACTCGATGGGGGGGTACGGCTTTAAAGAACTGATAACACTGTACAAGGCTCTTGTCGAGTCGGTATGGTGTTTCGCAGCGCCATTCGTCTGGAGGAAAATGGAGACGGTAAGTAAACGGAGAGAGGAAAATCCTCATGTCCATACTGGGGGCATATAGTACTGTGTCGACAGTAGCCCTGCCAGTGATGGCGGGAGTGTTGCCTGTGGATCTGGAAGGCCGAACTTAGGCACGAAGTAAGAAGAGAGGGCAAAGTTAGGTTAGGATGTAGGTTAATAGACGAGGACGAAGCAGAAATTTTAGGGAATGGAGTGGGTTAGAAATGAAATCGATCAATTCCTACAAGATAAATGACAGAGGGTTTGGGAAACAAACCAGCACGGGCGCCGTTTGAGGGATGCATTGCCAAGGGTGAATTTGAAAAAACCAAACTGAAAATGGATCCCGGAAGTTACCCAGTTGGTAACAGGGCACGGGCCGTGCAATTCGTATTTAAATCGGTTCTCGCGATCTAACACTGACAGGTGTGAGTGCGGAGAAATTGATACTATGGAGCATAGTCTTCGCATGTGTGTTGGCTAACGGTGTTAGATTTCCGGTCAGGATTAAAATGTTTAGGAAAGGAATAGAGTGGAGCGAGGATCTCCACGTCTGGCTTAGGAACAAAGAGTAAAGGGCCCATCTTGGAGAGATCTGTAAAAGAACCCTGAGAGGGTATAGACTTTAAGTGTAACATTAATTAAAAGTATAACATTATTTAAATATTATTTGAATCTAAAATAGGTAGGGCAGGTCCGTTGGAGGATGGTTAACGAGCGAGGGGGGAAAAGTCGCGATTAGGTGGGGCGGTAATATTAGGGGATGTCTTTAGAATAGAGTTTATCGGTTTCAAAGGTTACGTAGGTAGACTAACAAAAAAAATTGCATGAGCTATTGGTGATGGTACGCTGATGGACTGAGCAGCGAATGGACTGTCGCGTCGTAAGAATCAATACGATCCACAGGAGGTTGTGAGAGGTGAATGACGTAGGGGGTTGACGATCTCATCGCCCAAAGCGTTGTCTGCATTGCAATCAGTCGGTATTTTATTCTATTGTTTATTATCCTTACAGGGCCCATACTCAATCCAGCAATCCTACCCTAACCCTTGGTTGCAAGGGGGCTTTCCGGGCGAAAACTAATGGTGTAGCCTAGAGTGCGTGGTGACACTCTGAAGCACAAGTCAAGTGATGTCGTGTACGGTCAAAGGATCATGCGCGGCAATCATAACGGCGGGTGTATCATCAGTCACACATATGGACGGGTAAACTGAATCCCTTCCGTAAGGACGGGGGATGGAGCCAGATCAACTGAACTACGGGCGCAAGCATCTTCCAACCCAAATGCTTGCAATTGCGGTTTGGATTCGTAGTGGTACGTGGTGAGATCCCTGGCGGGTACTCGGAGAGAGACGATTATCCGTTGTACATACACTCGGAAGCCGCACTCATCCGGGGGTGGTAATATAGGCAGCCTACCACAGAACACGAGGAAAGGCTGGAAAAAGCTATAATAGGAACAGGGAATATAGAAGGTAGGGTCATCATCGGGGCAGATGTTAATGCACATTCCACATGGTGGCACAGTAGAAGTAGATGCGATGACAGCAGGGGGGAGTGTGTGGAGGAATTTATATCCTCCAGCGACCTCCATGTTGTCAATAGGGAAGGATGTTTCATCTTTAGTCGGTTTTCTATGTTAGGGAATAGCTGATACGTGTCACGACCCTAGAAAAGTCATCCAATCTCAGCTGCCATTCCCTCACCTTCCATTCATCGGCTCCTTCGGTACTCGTGACTGGGATGCAAGGTGGGCGTCCATTCTTTATCTCCCATTTGGCGCATAGAGCTTCTGCTTTTAGGTCGATGGGCGGGTGTCCAGCGATGACGTGCAGAGCCACCGTGGATACCGTCCTGTACGCCTGGGTAACAGCGAGCAGGGCTGCACGTTGGGCTTGCTCAAGCACCGCCCAGTCGTTCGCCCGTAGTTCGCGAGTCAGTCCACGCCGGCGCCGCGTACAGTATTACAGACTCGCACAGCGCCGTGTAGTAGACTTGTCTCGTTTTGTACGAGGCTCCCCACGTGGCGCCCGATAAGGAGCGGATAGCCGCTATCCTCGTTGGCACCCTAGTTTTTGCGTTCAGGGCATTCGGACTAAACCTTAGGCCGGGTGTCATTCTCACTCCGAGGTACGACAGGGCTGCGGGGCTCTTTATGGTCACACCACCTACACGAATCACTGGTGGTGACCGAATATTGAACTTGCCCTTCAGTAACATGAGCTCCGTTTTCTCCTTGGCCAACTGCAATTTATTTTTCTTGCACCAGCTATCCAACACGCTCATGGCGAGCGCGCCCTTTTGCTCCAGTTGTGCCTTCGTGTCCGCCTGGATGATGACGGCCAGGTAGTCAACGTAAGCAACGGGTGTGAGTCCTACTCCTCTCAGGTCAGCTAGTGCATCGTCGAAGAGCACCGCCCACAAATAGGGGTCAAGCACTGATCCTTGAGGGATTGCTTTTTGCACAGATCTTCGGCAGTCGCTACTATAGTCACTCAGTGTTACCGTGCGCCCGCTCAGGTAGCTGGCGGTTCGACCCCTCGTCGAGTCAGAAAGCTAAGCACAGCCGGCTACCACATCAAGTCAAACGCCTTTTGAAGATCAAAGACGCAGGCAACGTATTTGGCCTGCGACACCGGTGTCAGCTCCGTGATGCATCGTATGACACGGGTGGTGCTACACCCGGGCATTCCACCGTATTGTCCCTGATGGAGCCGGGTGTCAATCTGTGCGTAATCTGATCAACGTCAGCTGCTCTAGCTTCTTCCCAAGAAGTGAGAGGAGAGAGATAAGCCTGTAGGACGAGGGCTGATCCGCTGGTTTACCCCGCTTTAGGAAGGCGCAGACTCGCGCTGTCTTCCACCCATCGAGGAAATAGCCCAATCTTAGGCAGTCGGCAATGAGCTGGTGGATGTATGGCGCCACGACCTCGAAGCATTTCTTCACCACCGCAGCTTCCACACAGTCCTCGCCTGGCGCTTGACCCGTCCTCAACTTGTGATCGCTTGAAGAATCTCGTTTTCGGTCCACTGTGGCTCCAGCTGCAAGACGGAGCGCCACGTGGGAATCTTCATCAGCCGACACGTCATCTTCTGGGTAGGCTCTTCTAAAAGTGCCCGGCCGGCCGCTTCAAGGCCTGATAACTCTCGGCCAAAGGGCTCCAATGCCACCTACTCGTGATCTTTCCTCGTGCGATCTTGGAATGGAGTTCCCACTTGTCAGGCGGGTCCTGTTCTTCGACGAATCTCTTCCAATGGCTTCTTTTGGCTCTTCGTAGCTCTAGGCGGAAATTCCGCTTGGCCCGACGAAACGCCATATGGAGGGGGCCTCTCTTTCTGTCGCCGATCGGCTCTGTTGATACAGCCACCTAGCTCGTTGGGCCAATTTTTTCTTGTCCGCCACTTCTTGTGTCCACCATGCGGGATCCGATCGGGCAGAGGCACCACGGTACATGTTTCTTGGACCATTTACCAAGCTGGTGGTGAGTATCGCGATCTTATTTTCTATTTCGCCGGTAGTATTGGCGGGCCATAACAAGGTACCTTATTCTTGCAAAAGGTCTTCGCTGACAAGATGCGTTAGGTCCTGTATCGATACGTTTGTAAGGCGTAATCGTTTTTTTTTTTTTTGGATGGTTGCGGTGGTTCCAGGTGCGCGCCACAGGTCTGCCCGTATCCACTCGTGGTGGCGCCACCGTCAATGTCGAATCGACTCTCTCTGCAGTGGAGTGGCGTTGACATCATGAGAAGGTCAATCACTGACTCCCCTTGCGATGCACAGTGTGTCACGGGAGAGTCCTCGCTATTCAGTAAGATAAGTCCTTTATCCTCGGCGAAGTTTAGGATCGCTTCACCTCGGTTATCTAGGCGCGCGTCCCTCCAGGCTGGGTCGTGCGAGTTAAAGTCACCTCCCAGGATGAAGTTTTTCCCTCTGTACTTAGTGATAAGACGTGAGAGTCTAGTGATATCTTCGTCGATATCCCTTCTCCTATCACAGTCCACCGACGCGACGATCATATCTTCGCCGTTCCATCTTCTACGCAGCAGGCCGTGTCATCGTCAGACTCCGGTAGAGACTGTTTTAATGTGTTTGTTCAACACATAGATTGCAGCTCTCGTCGGATATGTCTTCTGGATTTGACTACCCTGGTAGCAAGCCCCATAAGCTCCGTCTAAGCCGAGCTTCCATGGTTCCTGCGCCAAAAAAGAGGTCAATTCCCAGCTGCTGGGTCAGGACCCTTGCCTCAGCCTGGACTGCCTGAGAACTGTGACAGTTCAGCTGGGCTATCTGTAGGCATACATTTTGGGTAGGAGTTGGGCTATTCATCCTACGCTGATTACGCCCTCATCGTCCGTCTGCATCACCCTCATGTCGTCTATTCTGACCTTCGTCTCCCTTGGGTTGATGGCCTGCTTGGTACGCTTCAGTACCTCTGCCTGGTCCATCTCGCTGGTAGAGTCGACGAAGATCAACCTCTCGCGTTCTTCAAACGCCTTCTTCACGTTCTTGTTCAAAAGGGCTTTATAGTATTGGGGAGGAGCTTTGGGCGCTCCGGCTCTCGTCCCTCCTCTTTTCTTTACTACTTGAGCCCAAGTTCCTTCGGCTGCCTCGTGATTGGCTGATGGTTGGACTTTTTCGGCTGTCTTACCTACCTCTTGGCTGGGGTTGGCTGTCCTTCTCGCTTTTGGGCGTGGTTTGGCGGCGTCCTTCTTTTTTAGTTCGTCACCGCACTTATTAAGTTCGCTGACTACACTCCTAATGGGAGAGAATCCTTTCGCCGGGGCGTGCCTTAATTCTTCGCCTATAATGTTTATAGCCGGCACAAGTGCTTCAACCACGACATCGGCCGTATTTCGGGCGTCACCAGTCCTGGCCTGTGCAGCAGCTAGCGCCGCACTTAGGCTGGCGTTTTGTATGCAGGGCTTGGCCAAGCATGCCGACCAGCTTGTCCATAGCCATCATTACAACCTTACTGGCCGGCTTTAAGACATTTATTGGTTGGCTCGATCAAATATTGGGCAAGTTGCCCTCTGACTTATATACTCCAGCAACCTCCATGTTGTCAATAGGGAAGGATGTTTGACTACCTTCGCAAATTCGCGAAGGGAGAAAAACATTGATGCAACTTGAGCTGGTAGGGACGTAGTCAACTGGCTTGTGAACTGGCATGTCCTGTATACGGACGTAACCAGTGACCACAGGCTTATTGTGTTTGAACTACGAGGGAACTCTGCAAACCCCGGAGAAACAACGCAAAAAAGTAGAGTTAGGATAGATTGGGAAAAATTCCGAACTTGCCTGGATATACCAGGTCGGACTCTCCAAGAGAACAACTAGATTTAGAAGACGGTAAATTAGAAAATCGGTTTAGGCAGGCTATAATAGTCTGAAATTAGACCGAGAGGTAGGAAAAATAGGAAACAGAAGTGGTGGACAAAGGAGCTAGAGAAAAAGAAGCTCGTCCATCGACTTAGGAAAATTAGTCAGCGTACTCGGGACGCTTTCGATGTTAGGGTATATAGAAATGCCGTTAACGCTTTTAAACAAGAAATCGTTGCGGCAAAAAGCAAGAGCTAAGCACGCAGAGAGGGGTTGCCCTCAAGGATCCGTTCTTGGCCCGTATTTATGGTTCCTCGTGTTCAACCAGTTGTTAGGGCATCTCAGATCAATAGGTTTCAGAGGTAGGGCCGGTCCGAGAATATATCTGGGTGTCTTGATTGGCGAAAGAATGAGCCTCAAAAGACACATAGAAACGGTTTGTAATAAAGTTGAAACCGTTTGGTCGAAAGTCAAAAGGCTTAGGACCCGATTGGGGTTTATGGGTTCAGAGAACTAATAACACTGTACAAGGCTCTCGTCGAGTCGGGATGGTGTTTCGCGGCCCCCTTCGTCTGGAAAAAAAAATGGAGGCGGTAAACAAACGTCGCCTGCTTTCGTGCCAGCGGAAAATTCTCATGTCCATACTGGGGGCATATAGTACGGTGTCCACAGTAGCCCTACCAGTGATAGCGGGGGTTTTGCCCGTGGATCTGAGGATCTTGAAGGCCAAACTTAGGCACGAGGTCAGAAGAGAGGGCAAAGTTAGGTTAGGGGTTAGGCTAATCGATGAAGACGAAACAGAAATTTTAGGGAATAGAGGAGTAGGGAATGAAATCGACCAATTCCTTCAAGACAAGTGGCAAAGGGTTTGGGAGACAAGCCCACACGGACGCCGTGTGAGGGATTTATTGCCAAGGTGAATTTTAAAAAACCGAACAATGAATGGATCCCGGAAGCTACCCAGTTGGTACCAGGGCACGGGCAGTGCAACGCGTACTTAAACCGTTTTTCATGATCGGACACTGACAGGTGCGAGTGCAGAGACATTGACACTATGGAACATAGGGTCTTCGCATGTGTGTTGGCCGATGGTGTCAGATTTCCGGTTAGGATTGAAATGTTTAGAAAAGGAATTGAGTGGAGCGAGGATCTCCACGTTTGGTTTAGAAACAAGGAGTATAGGGGCCATCTCGGAGATATTTGTAAAAGAACTCTGAGAGGGTATAGACGTAAAAGATAATTGCAACATTATTTAAATCTTATTCAAATATTAAAATTTAGTTAAACCTTACTGAAATTTAAATAGGTAGGGCAGGTCCGTGCAGGATGGCTATCGTGCAGGGGGGGGGTCGCGGATCGCGTGAATATGCAGAACTATTAGGGAGAGTTTTTTTTAGAATAGAATTATTATAGAATAGAATTATTAGGGCCAATTAGGTAGGACTAACAAACAAAAAAAAAATTGTGTCAATGGTGGTGGTAATCTGCTGAACAGAGCAGCAAAGGGACTGTTGTGTAGCTGCTGGACAGAGCAGCAAATGGTCTGTCTCAGGTGTGCTGCTGGACAGAGAAGCAAAAGGACTGTCTGGATGCGGCTTAATGGAGCAGGATCAGTGGAATCCACTGGAGGGTGTAAGGAGGGTATGGCGTAGGGGTTGACGATCCCATCGCCCGGAGCGAAACCGCTTTGCAATCAGTCGATAAAATACTAATTAATTATCTTTACAGGACCTTTACTCAATCCAGCAATCCTATCCCAACGCTTGGTTGCAAGCGGGCTTTCCAGGCAAAAACGATTGGTGTAGCCTAGAGTGCGTGGCAAACACTTTGAAGCACAAGTCGAGTGATGTTGTATATGGCCAAAGGATCATAAGAATTTAGATGATGAAATAGCTAGGTTAGAAAATAGATTCAAACAGGCTATAACAAAGTCAGAAGTTAAGCCGAAAATTAGGAAAAATAAGAAACAAAAATGATGGACAAAGGAGCTGGAGGGAAAAAAGAAGCTCGTCCATCGGCTTAGGAAGATTAGCCAGCGTACTCGGGACGCGTTTGATATTAGAGTATATAGGAATGCCGTTAACGCTTTTAGAAAGGAGCTGCTAAGCAACACGTCGGCTTCGTCATTACAAATATTGCGTCCGAGGACAGCCAAATATACCTAAACTCAACGATTTCCAACTGCCCTGGTGAACACTAGGCCGGTAGGGAGGCAAGACAAAGCGCGGTGCAGAGCTGGCTTCCAGAAGTCTAGCAACTTCTCCAAGTTCGGGCCCGTGCCGTTCCACGCTACCCTACCGGCCCAGTGTGCAGGGTTACATTCGTCTCAATGCATTTTTCTTGAGGTCAGTTTCGTGCTGTGCCACACTGCGGCACCTTAACCGAGTGGGTTAGGCTTCAGATTCTAGAATCGAAGTTATAATTGTAAATAATCTAGATTCTTTGTAAGCAGGTGAATGTAAAGCCTGTCATCATCTGAGAATGAAAATTCAAAATTATTGTAGTAAAAATATTTCTTTTTAAATTTAGTAGAAATGCTGAAGAAAGGTTTGACCCCATCCTCAAAAAAGGCTCAACATACGTACAATATGCAGAAGATAACAGCGAATAAGTTAATATTGTATTGTACTGAGCAAAAATCTAAATAAATATTTAAAGAAATGCTGCATATTAATTATGTTTTTTTATTAAGGTTTATCCATGTATGGCTATAAAATGTAAAACTGTAATCTTTGTCGGTTGTCCACATTTACACAATTTTATACCTTGACTACTTCTATAAACATTCACAGAATGTATGGTATCATTAAACTTACAGCTAACATGCAAATCCGAAATTACAAATGTATAAAAATGATTGGTATATCTCTGTTTTAAGTAAACTGATCAAGGGTCCTCTCTCAAAACACTTTGAATTACTGGCCATAAATCCATCTTACCAATGCTCATCAGTTGTTGTTCTGCTTCCGATGTCAAAGAAACCTCTATTCATGAGCTACGTTTGACCCAAGGTGGTACACGAACAGCCTAAATAAAATAATAATAATAATAAGTAAAAGTGCAATTCCAATCCTACAATACCAAATGGTACCGTAAAGAAACCATGATAAAGGGACAAAAATTATATTAAAAATTCCAAGTACATGCATAGTACACACAATGTTATCAGGTTTGTTCCATCACCAAACTGACGGGCACATGAGCAGTTGATTTTGGGCATTCCAACAAGCTTCAAATGAAAACCGTCAGTCGTTCCAAAACAACTTCAGGCTAACATATAACATTGGCCCTACCCTGTTAGATCAAGCAATGTTAACTCACTGATTCAAGTCTATGTCATCATTTTTCACAATCTAACACGACTGAAGAGTTAACAGGGTTAACACAAAGATCATGAATACCCAATTTTTCTGTATTTTAATTAACTCTAATCCTTTAAAACGAACAAAATATTGTTGTAAGATAATAAATGGACGATTGCCTAAGAAATAACTAAAAATATTAAGAGTGGCCATTTTTTTGGCGTCTCAGTGTAGTTATGTACCTTATTATAGATTGTGGCTACAAATGTCAAATAATAAAATAATTATTATAAATGTCAAATAATAGTAAAATACTCACTTGTGCTAATGTGTGAACAAGCATAGGATTCATTTGTCTGCCTTCATCGGATTCCTCTCCATCTGGAGCCTCTCTGTGACCTGGACACACACCCGGTGATCCAGGTGCAATCGGTTGCTCTTTGACTTCAAGTGTATCCTCTAATACTTCCAAACCCTGCTGCAAAGGATCATCATATTGAGGAATGTAAGGTTTAATATCAAAAACAGGAGTGCCATCAAGCATATCCACTCCGGAAAGAAATATAGTGGAATCTAAAATGGTTAATTACTTACATTAGTAAACAATTGCCAAACAAAATTATTAGTGGATTTATTATTATTATAACCTTCAATGAAGTCAATCTGAGCTAACGACAAACCAATTGGGCAAGGTCTGTGTGGTGATCTGGTTGCAAAAACCCGTTTTTTCACCATTCAGTCTTGGGGGTGCTACTTTACATGTACATGCTTTGTTTCATTTCTGTCATAGTAGAACAAAATACTGAAAATGTTAATCAATCATTAATTACAAATGTAATTAATAATTAAATCTTACATTTATATTGAATATTTTCAACTATTCATCCCAAATTAATGCAGGCAATTTTAATAGTAAGTGTTCTTAAAATGGAAGTTAAAACTTGTAATTATATAATTATATTTAATTCCAACACTTTAGACATTTTTCTTTTGCATTTAAATATTTATTTAGAATAAGAATTTTAAAAATCCTTTTATCCACTATAACCCATATAGATCTAATATGGAATCCCTATAAATTATAAACGTACCTCGCAATGTGCACTTTTTCGGGGGTGTCTGTGGCCACAACGGTTTAGGCATTGACACAGCTCTGATCACTGCAAGGTAAAGGTCCCAGATTTGAATCCAGTGGTCCTACATTCAAACCCGGTAAACTTACAAAAGGATTTAACACACTAGACGGAGGGCGACGGAAATTTCGGGACGAAAAATCTGCCCAACCCGAACAAGCCACATATACAGCGGAAATGAACAGAATGACTACAACCTACAGCCACTTCTGTTATACCCATGTCCATTATCAGTGTGGCGCACCCCTCTACTTTACCCTGTTTTGATCTGCTTAGACAGAACCCAGTGGAAAATTCCGTCTACAGATGCTGGTGCACCAACGGAGCTTGACAGAGACATTACGACGGAAATTTCCTTTCAGTCTGTCGATGGCTGTTTTGAATGTAAGCTTGTGCAGCAGAAATTGACATCACATTCCAAGAGTAAACTATGTTAAATGTAACAAATACTTGACCAAGATTAACATTTTGAATCAGTTAAGTGTACCAAGATTAACAATTTGAATCAGTTAAGTGTGACTATTGTTCTGCTACAAACACAATGGAACATATAATAAAGAGCTGTGCATGTAATGCAGATGGCTAGCATCGTGTGCCCATCTTTTTTAGGGTACTAGATGATGGCAATGGATTGTGGCTTATATTTACAGGAATAAACTCGATCGATTAATGCTTTTGGGGAGTTCGATGGAGTTTTGATCGTGGGTCTGAAAGCTGAATCCATTCAACTACCATGGTCCCCCAAATTAATATTCTTAAGGTTATAAATTATGGCACCAGATGTGCATATCTCTTGACAGGGTTGCTACCTAAAGGTTATTAAATGAAGAATGGCCTAGCATTAGATTATAGCATTTTTTCTAACCGTTACTGAAAATGTATATACATTAAATTTGCAAGAAATATGCGATTTCTAAACTGGTGATATATAAAGAGTAAAGTGTCAGTCTAATTGCTATACAGACAATGGGTTCTGTGAGAACATAGTTTTGAAATTCTTATTTGGATGTCTGATGTTTAGTCTGATCGCAGTCATAAAAGTTTAGCTGCCCCAACCTAAATTTAATTCTAATTGAGGTTTCAAAAAGTTGGTACCTTTAATGTTAATAAAGTTTAAATACATACCACATATGTGAAAAGCCATTAAGACCCTCAAGTGAATGTTCTGGATTAGTAAATATCTCTTTTGAAAGTGTGAGACTGGCACGACTGCTCGTACAAACTCCAGGTTGCCTCGGAACACCTTTCTTCTTAGGGAACATTGTTGACAATATGCCTATAGGCTTTAAATTAATCCCACTGTCCGCTTCGATTAACGGTGGTTGTTTACTAAGTGAACAAGTGTGGCATGTCCATGATCGTAACTTGTCATAAAGCACTTCCATTTCCCTTTCCTGGGAATGCTTCAATGAATTAATTTGGTTTCTACAACAAAACATACAATACAAACTATATTTAAATAAATTAATAAAAGTGGATTTGGGAACAATTCAAGGGCCAACAAGTCATTGAATAAGGGGAAACAATTCAAGGGCAAACAACAACCCTGCATGCTAGTTTAGTTAATCATTTACCTTATTATTGTATGTATTCAAGTAAAAAGGGTCATACATGGAAAAATGCAGTGTACAGTTACCTACAATACGTATCATATATATAAACTTGCCCTACACTTTTAACAAGGAGCTAGCAACTTCCACTTAACACTATCAGCTCGATGGGCACACTTGGAGCTTTGTAGTGCAAGCCTAAGAACCCGGCGGCCGCACAACCCTGGCCCTCTCTTTATTTTAATTTGGTCGTGGTGGGTCCGGGTTTTTATGAATTCCTTACAATTTCTATTCTTAGGTCTATTTGAGTGCCTACTTTCGACCTGTGTTCATAGTTTTCGGATCCACTCATCACACTAAAATAACCTTGGACTGCGACTACTTTGGACATATACTTTTCCAACTCGACGCATAGTATTTAAGCAATTCCCCCTTTTCAGCCTTCTTAGACAGGTTTTACATTAAGGCATAAATGATGTGATGCACAGGAAGTAATGCATAAACCTTAATATACCACTTTCCTGTTCATCTCCCTCTCAAACCCTTTCATCCTTCTGACTTGAAGTACCACATATACAAAACCTCTCAGTAGAAAATCCCCTGAGCATGATCTAATTACCTCCACTTACTTCGAAACCTACTTCAAAAGTCCATATTTTCTTAACCACAATATATAATGCCATTCTACAAACCACTCGCTATCCTCTGATAAGTTAATATTCTATCGTTATTCTTATTCTTAAAGATCACAAACATCCTTACCGGAAAGAGTCTGTCCGCCATCAACAAACAAAATGGCGTCAGCGAACACCGCCGGAGATAGGTTTAAATTATTAGAAAAGAATTGCTTGTTTGCTTGCACCAACGGGAAGGAATGATTCCCAGTTGAATCGGGGATAAATTAAATGGGGAATAATTAAATGAAGGAATAAATGAAAAAGGGAATAACTGAAGACTCACTGTTTTAGATGATTCCTGAAGCTTGGAAGATGAATGACGCTCTTGTAGGAAGATCGGAAGGCGATGAGATTTCGCTCGGCGATGAATAAGCCATGCACCGGCCTAACTTCAATAGATGCAAAGATGATGGATGACGCAACTCCTTTGGAATGTCAGTGAGAGATGATGAATAAGTCTTCCCAGGTGATGATGATGGTCGTAGAATGATAAAAGGAGGTGATAGAAAGGCAAAATATACGAGCGTGATCGGAAGAAAATGGAAATATTGAAGGAAAAGGACGATGGAAGTTTTGTGACCACGCGGTCCGGAGGTAGGAGCCGATGCGACATTGCATGGAATTGGGCGATGCGAAAGTCAAGCGGTACCATATTCGCGAGGCGATGAATGATTGATTCCAGGCGATTTTACGCGGTGATTAATTACTGACTATTGTGCAATACTTTGGGAGAGAAGCCACAAGGTGTTGTTGACGCATCGAGAGACGGCTAAAAAGAGAGCGACGGAATAAAAAAAAATCAGGGGGAGAGGGTTTCTGGTGAAATTGGAGGGAAGAGGGTTGGTAATGGCAAACAATGATGGAAAGGGGTTGAAGATAGGGGGTAAAATGTACACGTCACGATTCGGGCGTGTCGCGTTTAGCGAAACACTTTTTTTTAAAGAGATTAATCCCTATCCTTGATATTCATAAAATAATCCTCTCTCACTAATTCGGTTTCAGTACACATCATTCTATGATCTAACAAGGTCTCAGAGTTGTTGACACTGTTTCCTCTGTTCTAGAGAAAAAAAGAGTATTGTTTGGGTGCGTTCCTAGATGTAGCACAGGCATTTCATAGGGTACGGCACCGGAATATGCTTTATAAACTTATATGCTTCCTTCCCACTCCTCATTATCTTATCCTGAAATCCTACCCAACCTCTGCTTCAGAGTGAAGTGCAGCAATGCGTTCTCGCAAATCAGACCGATACAAGCCAGCATCCCACAAGGGAAAATTCTTGGTCCCATCCTTTATACCATCGATACTGTTGGCCTACCTGCACACCACAATATCATCAAAAACACCTACGCAGATGTTACCACAAATTTGTCCACTAGCTCGAATACTATCCAAGAACACCTTGAGCTTATTGAAGAATGGTGCAAAAAGTGGAGGACAAGACTGAATGAAAAATAACGTACTCTGTTCACATTGAAAAAAGTCTTGTCCTCCATTTTATATCAACAACAAAGAGATACTGACAATCACTCAAGTCAAATACTTAAGAAATATACTTAGACTGCAGACTGACAAGGAATCCCCAAACAAGACTTTAGAGACAACTTAACAGATAACTTGGACAACCATGAAGACTTCAAGGAACGAAATCCATCTTGATGTTCAATACTGAACTAACCTTATACAAGACTTTACTGCAACCACTTTGGACATATGGAGTGGAACTGTGGGGTTCTGCCAAACCATCATACAGCACACCCAATCCTTCTAATCAAAGCTCCTCAGACAAATTGTCAAAAGTCCTTAATATGTCACTACCTCACTATCCACAACAACCTCAACATTTCTTTTGTCAATGAACAAATCTGTTTTTGAATCCAAAAGTTTCACACCAACCACTCTCAATCCATCCTAACACTATTGCTCAGGCGCTCTATACACATTCCAGCCCCAAAACTCGAGACTTCCTTGCACCTCACTGAGTGCAAAGATTCTCATGGCATGTATCCTCCGGGTTACCACTGGCATTAGTGCTAGTACTGTTTTTTTTTTTTTTTTTGCCTTATCTATGCATATTAACCATGGTGACGAATTCTTGTATGTGTGTTCATATTTGGGGGGGGGGGGTTATCGTGAAAAAAGGGCTAGAGGCGACAGTGGGAATCGAACCCACGACCGCGGCGTCTATGTGCCGAGAGTCTCTCACGCTAACCACTCGGATACTGCGGTCCCCTGCTAGTACTGTTAATGGGTGAAAAAATGTATTGTGATCAGATTTGTAACATGTACAAATACATACATATATATGTGTGTGTGTGTGTGTGTGTGTGTATTTTTTTAAATTTAAATGTTTGCTTTTATTTCACTGAAGGTGTTCAGAGGTTTTTTAAATTTTTTATTGAATGTAAATTGTTGATTAAATTTGTTTACAAGTACCGGAAATGTTCATTTATTTCACCATTAAAAAAAAAAACTACAGACTTGTTTTATGACCAGATATAATTATGTATAGAACATGAAACCAAAAAAATAAAGTTAAGGAAAATAAAAATAAAATAACCACAAATTCTTAACAAATAATTACATGAAATTTTAAACTGACCTTAAATTATTAATTTCGCTCCTGGCCACCTTGAGCTCTTTGAACAATTTCTCCATCTGGACATCCATCGTTTCTCCCTTAGCTGGCAAAGCCATTGTTACAATTTTCAAATGTTATACGACATCAAATGGTCAATTTCTCAGCAGCCAGAAAGAGACCGGCAACAATATATCTACAGAAGAACAATTAAAATTTAATAAACATTTATTACAGATTATACAAGTTAAATAATTTCTTTTGATGAATCCATATTTAAAAAACTTTTATTCAAAGAAATGATAAATTATTACTGATATAAATTCACTAATTTATAATCTAGGAATCTAAATCAAATTTCTTTGATATGCTCTCGGGAAAAGCTAACTTAAGACTGTTAAGTTGGTTAATCTTTGGAGTAGGAGAGAGTGCTGATGAGAATTCTAGGACCAACACCTGCATCCTAGCACTGTCATCACCTTATTTATTTAATAATATAATTAGACTTTAATATAACTCCTCCCATCAAAAGAGACAGCTTCCCTGGAAGCTCGTGATATTGAAAAATAACAATTATAAAAAATTGAACAACTTAGAGATTTACATTGGTGACTTATCCCAAGTTAAAGTATTATTTTACATTTGCAATGAATTAGTAACTGTGAACTAGGAAGGCTAACATGCTTTTCTTCTATCTACTCAAAATCATGGGTGGGGGCACAAGACCAACTCCGACTTCCACACAGTACCCCTGTAAACACCTTGGTCTTTCAGGCACCTTACAAGAAAGAGTCAGCTCATGTAACAAAGCCTGCTTCAAAATTCAAAAAGAAAAGGCCAAGGTTGTTTGAGACAAGCCCGCTCAAAAGGATACAAGGCCAACAGCAGGTAGAGCGAATAGAGGAAGATATCCCATATAGGGGCACTCCATCTGTTTCAGCCCAATAACAAAAGGCCAGGAAGGAAAAAGGGTATTCCAGGTCAACCTCTAGAATGCAAAGGCCACATTGGTCACACTGTGCAGGAGGTTTGCAGAGAGGGCCTGGACATCACCCTGGTTCAAGAACCTTGGGTACACGTGACTGTGAGAGGAATAAAACCCCAACAGGCGCAGATAATATACCAGAGGACATCAACAAGACCCTGGGCATGTATAGTGTGCAATACAAGAATTAGATGTGCATTAATACTGGAACTAAGTTCCAGCGACTTTGTTCCAGCAATCCTAACAGCAAAGACTGCGGGCAGAAAAAGAAGATGACTAATCTGCTCGGCCTACTTCCAAAGAGAGGAACTGTGCCCACCCAAGTTACTGGATAACATTGTGAGGTACTCCAGGGAACAAAACATGAAACTAGTCATGCGATATGATGCAAATGTCCACTAAATTACATGGGGAAAGTACTGACATCAACAACCGAGGTGAAGGGTTTGCTAACATTGCTAACATAACCACAGAACCCACCTTCATCACCAGATGTAGGCAAGAAGTCTTAGACCCGACAATTACTTCCCAAGGGGCTGATGAAAACATCTTAAACTGAAATGTATCCAGGGAGCCATCAAACTCTGACCAGAGGCACATCTGATTTGATTTGAACATTCCCTCCCACAGGGAAACAACATGTAAGAACCCCAAGCACACCAATTGGATAAGGTACGAAAGAACCCTTCAACTATCCTTACAGGGGGGTAAACAAGGAATTTAAAGTCAAGGAGGGTCTAGAAATTTCTATGTAGGAAGTAACCAATGTCATACTAAGCTCCTACACCGAAAACTACATGGAAAAAATAAGGGTAAATAAACATAAAACAGTCTGGTAGAACAAACACCTAGAGCGATTGAAAGCTCGAGTAAGGACTTTATTCCACCGAGCCAAGGCCCATAATGAGTGGGATACATACAGAAATGCCTTGACACACAACAAAATGAATTTATACAATGCAAAAAAAATTTTTTATATTCAAAGTATTTGAACTCACTCAAAGTGTTACGCAGAAAACAAACACTTTGAGTGAGTACAAATACTTTGAATATAATTTTTTTTTCCATTGCATAAATTCATTTTGTTCCACTCTTACATGTATTTGTTAAATTTAAATAATGTTTGTAAATCCTAGGCCCTGAAGATGATCTCAATAAAGATTGAAACGTTGGCATGATAAAGAATATGTTTTTCTAAAACCTACGTCACACCAGACCACATCTCACAATCTCTGAATAATCATAAGAAATGAGAATATTGATTGGGGAATCTTGTTGGAAGTCTACTTTGTGGTTGAAAGCGAGGTTTCCTTGAAGGATAATTGTCCGGCTCCTGAAAAGTTTACAAGAACTGAAAATCATTTGTGAGGATATTTCATGCCTCTGTGAAATTACTTGGGTACCTAGCCTGTATAAGCAAGTCTAAGGCTGGTTCACACAGTGGTGATCGGTATGAGAGATGCATATGCATTAAAAGTGTGCAATACAAAAAGTATCCAGGTGACTCTCCTCCATTGCTTCTCCTTTCCCAAGCGGTTAAGACCTAGATGTTTGATTTTGTCATATTTTTATAAATGCCAAGATAGAAGCTGTGGCTCTGTGGTTTAACTAGACAAAAATCAAGTGAAAGTAGAGTAATGCGGGTTCACCCAAATTTTTCCTCGCATTTTGTTTTTTAACTTTATCTGCATAATCATGGTCAATGTTGTTCCAAAGCATGAGATATGTTTGAAATAATGAAATTCATTTGCCATTATCAAAAATGTCACTTCTATCCATTTTTTAAGTTTCAAAGAAGGCATACGAAAACAAAAGTCGTACAGAGTGATATGCTCAATACAGTATGAACTGTGTGAATGACACCATGCTACGCAATGTCCCATCAGTCGCCTTCATACAGAAAAAGTATCAAGCGACCGAACATCCCAAGCGACTAAAAATCGGTATCTATTACCGGTCGCCTGCCAGTCTCCCCATCTGAATGACTATAACTGTCCCTACGTTACATCGGTCTCCTCAATACAAATCACCTCCGTGTGAACCAATCCTAAGGGTTTTTCAGACCTCTTAGTAAGACACGGAGTGCGACACCACTCGCGCAACCAATTAAAGTGTTGGCTTGAAGTGGTTTTTAAAATATGTTATTTCTAAGTTTACAAATAACTCGCAGATATAACTCATATGGTTTTTTATTTTGTTGATAGTCTTAGAGATTTCAATCTGGAGAGTGTACACGTCCCTTTTGTCAGCGTACGCTCAGTAGTGTTTAAATCTGCCCTACTACTACTATTTTCAATCAGTTGAGCTGCAGAACTTTTTATCTTAATTTTTTGAAACAAGAAAGCAGGTATACATTTTGGAAGTTATTTGAGTGGTTAGTAACTACAAATGTGTTAACTAGTTTTTCCAATGTCTGTGAATCATATTAGAACAGTTGGGTCTCCCTTGAATTCCGGGACCATGTCCATTTATTCTCTTTTAAATTCTGGGAGAGCCATTTTTGGAAATTTGTTAACTTAATTAGGGATTAATAAAAAATTTTGTTTTTAAGATTGTTAATATTACAAATTTAAATGAGATAGTTTTGTTGTCTTACATGAAAACGAGGGCTCCCTATGACCATATTCGCTGGTTCCCAGGGTCTCGGAAGTTCTATGTCATTGTCAGGGAGTAAAGTTCATATGCGCCGATTCTTGATTGCCCGATTGTCGATTAACCGTTGAAACGGAAAGCTCTCGATATTAGTTCAATAACTTTCGACAAAGTCCAGTCCGACTGCGACAGTTTAATTTCTTTGGACGAATCCGTTTTTAAAAACTTTTATTCAAAGAAATTATAAATAATTACTGATATACATTCAGTTACTTATAATCTAGGAATTAAATTTCTCTGATATGCCCTCTGGAAAATTTAACTTAAGACTGGTTCAGTCGGTTAATTAAAAATAATTACAAAACTTTGGAGTGGGAGAGAGTGCCGATGACAATTCTAGGACCAACACGTGCATCCTAGTATTTGTGATCACCTTATTTATTTAATAAAATAATTATACTTGCATATAACTTACATTTATAAAGTAACGTTGTAAAGCACGAAATTCATATTGAACTCGCAACGGACACTGGACAAAAAACTGCAGTGTAACGTATTCTATAAAATACCAGTATTCCAGATCCAGTACTAAGTTACTAAAATACTAACTACTAACTGGAAGGGATCTCTGGAAGGTAATCGGTAGCAACTTGCAAGAACAAACGGCAGTCGACTATTTTAAATCGATCTTTTCGACTTTTGAATCTTCTTCGCGGTCACTGGAGGCCAGTCTCCATTTATTCCATTGCGGCCTAAAAGATAAATTGCGAAATCGACCAAAAACAACCAAAGGTAGTTTAGCACTTTACAAAGTTGTTTATTTCTTTAGGCACCAATATCGCCTTTCAGAAGGATCTGTACAGTTTCTAGGCTAAATGTTTGCTGTATGCAGTCATATAAACTGCTCAAAAATGTATTGGGATATTACCAATTTTGCATTATTTACTTTCCCTAGCACTTTAATTTTATTTTTATTATAAATTGTATTAAGGAAAATTTAATTAAGGTATTTTGAAAAATAACAATAAAAGGTTTTATAATTCCATAATTTTTTAAAACAATATGTCTAATGTTTTCCATTAACTAAAACCAATGTGCACCTGTTAGGCATACTGTCAATAAGGTTGTCACTAATGTCATAAGGAATTTCTCTTTGTAGATTTTGCTACGCTGCCCTCAGTTGTTGCAGATGGTGATCGAAAAGCCTTCTCTGCAATGCATCCGCATGTGCTCAATGAGATTGAGGTCTGGGGAAATGGGGAAAGGGAAGATGGGAAATTCCCGGATTTTCTAAACATTGATGAACAACTCTTCATCCATGAGGTCTGGTATTGTCATCCAGAAATCGAAAATCCCTGCCAATGAGATCCCTGGTTTGACGAATGTATTCCTCGATAATTTCTGGTCTATCTCACCATTAACTTTGTCTTGCAATGCATAGGGCACATTGCGAGCTTTTAGAAATTTTTGTGGTGCATCAGGAACTAACTCCAACTTTGACATGACAGTCAGCAGGTCTTTTTTGTGTTTTGCCCACATTATTTGAGATGGTAATTAAGTGGGTAATGGCCAGTATAAAGGCCTAGTATTTTCCTTAATTCTTGCCTACTGAGAGAGAAGTAAATTTTTCCTGTTTGAGATGCTGAGGAACTCACTAGGTGAATTCATACAGTAAGTTGTTCTGGTCCAAAGGGTGTGATGGCTGCTCCTGCTTTTGCTAGTTTGTCAGCATATTCATTGCTTTCAATCCTCTCATATCTGGACACTCACATCAGAGTTGCCTGATTACATTTTCCCAGGGGGTGGAGATGTTAGGCATAGCTTTCAGTTGAAGGTGGAGAAGTCTACAGCTTCCAGTGCTGCTTGGCTGAGAATCTTATATTTTTATAATTTAATCCATTTTAAAGTATTTCTTAGATAGTCTAAATAGTCCTATATCCTCCACAAAATAGAACAGGAGGCCCAACAACTCGCTGCTGTCACCCTGCAATTAAGTGGAACACATTGGCCAACCTTTTTCTACATGGTAGACACATACATGTGCCAAAATGTAATTTTCCGTGTGTTCATCTTGCATGTTCTCTTTACTGCCTTTGGCAGAGACATTGCCATCAGAGTTACCTTATTTTGTTTACCCTGGAGTTGGAAATGCGTTAAATATTTCCAGACCAGCTTTGCGTTGAAGGTCAATTGTAAAACCTTCAGTGCTGCTTGGCTGTGTGAAACTATTTGCTATTCTCCTATTTCCAGTTGTTACTAATAGTTTATGTATTTTATAACATATTTTTGGTTAGACTAGGCAAAATAAACACTTTATAACAAAAGAAATGAATATCAGTAGGAATAGGCATAAAAATTTGAAAACATTAAAAAGATGATTGGTTCATAAATCTGAGAATTTGGTTGAATTTGCTTATTATAGATTTAACATTATTCTTAAAATCCAAATTATTGTTGAAAAGAACTCCAAGATCTTTTACAGAATGACACCTATCAATGCCAAATCCAAATAATTTTGTAGTCATAAACCAGACAAATTGTAGAATGTAATGAGTTTACATTTTCTTTGTGTTGAGGAACTTTTTATTATTTTGACACCAGTTTTCAATGTTTCAATAGATCCCTTTCTCCCATTCTGGTGTACAAGGTATTTTGATTAGAAATTTTTTCTCCAAACTGAAATTAGGTATCATGGCATCATTAGGTATCCCCAAAGTTCTGTCTAGCTGAAGCTCCCTCTTTAGTTCCTCCTTGTTATGTGAGCCTGTCCCTGGGCTAGCCTATGAATAGTGACTCCTGCCTATAGAGATGTGTAATGGTGGTAGATTCAGAAGGACTTCCAGGGCAGCTGTGGGAGTTGTTCTCATTGCCCCAGTGATGCTCAGATGCACCAGTTTCTTTACTGAGTATTTGAACTGCCCTTAGCTGTAATGTCTTAGTCCACCAAACCATAGACAAACATGGGTCTAACAACTGCTGTGTATAACCATAGGAATATCTTTGGATTTAGTCCTCAGCTTTTCCCACAAGGGCGTTTGCATCTGCCAATGGCAATCTTTGCTCTTTGTGTGATTTTGTTTAGTTGTTGATACCATGAAAGTCTCTGGTCAAAAAAACTCCCAGATATTTTGCCTCTTTAGAGAAAGGAATTTCAACTCCATTTAGCATAAGGAGCTTAAGCCCTCCTAGTGTCAATTTCTTGGTAAAGGGAACAACAATGGTTTTGTTAGGGTTTATAGAAAGCCCTTCCTTTTTACACCATCTGTATGTTATATTGAGTGTGTTTGTGCCCTCTCTATAATGACTTCAGCAAAGCGTCCATTCATGACTACCATCAGATCAACTGCATATCCTAGGCAATTAAAGCCTTCGTCAGATCGCCTTTTCGGGAGATCATCAACCAATGCTGACCACAGTAATGGAGACAGAATGCCACCCTGAGGGCAGCCTCTGGTTGTTGTCGCCCTTATTGTAGTGTCAACCAGGGTAAATAAAATTATTCTCTTCCTTAGACTTTCTTTCATCCATTGACATATGGAGTTTGAGTTCACTCCTCTCAAACTTTAACCTTATCCTTAACATGGACACGCAACTGAGGGAAAGCTGATCTCTCCGAAGTTCGAGAGGCAAGACCCCAACTCATATCACAGACTAGCCAAGGGGCTGGTCCTAAACGCTCCTGAGATCGCTTTGAGGCCTTGATAGTAAATCTATCGAGCTTTCTCAGGCGTGCTGTGTGTGCCGAGGAGTAAACCATACATCCATAGATCTCCTATCAAAGCAGCGAGCCAAACATTTTCAACAAAAAAAAAATTAACTAACGGTCACTAAACACCACACATTTCTACACGAGAAGAATGAAGAACATTGGATTCTATGAACAGATTTCAACTACATATGGACACCAAGCAAGGAGTATTCTGAAAGACATCGCCAGCAATGAAAAGAAACTTGTATCGGCTATCAGTCAGAGAACTTTATGTTTTTCTAAAACCTACATCACACCAGACCGCATCTCACGATCTCCAAATAATCATTATATTTTTAGTTTGCATTTTATAAGAGTTATTTTTTACTGTATTTTTAGTTTGTATGACTTATTACAAGTTGGTCATTGCTGGTAATTACATAAATAAACAATAAATTATCATACGAGAATGATAATTTATGTCAAGGTGAATATGTCCTAAATGATTCATGGCTTTTAATATAATAAAAAAAAGAGTATTTAGCAATCAAAGTAAGGAATTGGATGAAAGTTTATGTTTTATTCATAAAGATGTTGAAAACAGATTATTTACATTTTAAAATGACTAATTGTGTCTTTTTTTTTTTGGTTTGCTAAGCCTAAACAGAGCAACAACAGATGCATTAAAAACTTATGTCTTGTTAATTTTACTTTTTTTAATTCATTCAGTTTTAATCATATATTAGAAAATGTATAAACATCTTGTATTTGAAAAATTATTTATATGTTTGTAAATGTATTTTTACCAGTAATTACATTTAAATATCAAACGGGAATTAGGTTGGGTTCACAAGGGCATAGGGTGGAATGGTCATGACTCATGGTGCAAGTGGAAATTAATGATCGATATATTTCTATTCAATGTAATTGACTTCAATTGGAATTCGAACGTTTTAACAAAAAAGAAAAAGATATATTTATTTAAAATCGTTATAACTAGCGTCACGAACCCACGACCCCGGATGGGTAGTAATCAGTGAAATCACCAGGCGACTAGGTCAGCCGTCAGATTTTGTAATCACGTGGTCGACTGGCACGGCTCGACTTTCCCGTTTTACCTTGGATTCGATTTGATTTCTGAACTGTCTATTTAGCCTAGTTTCACTACGATATCCGTCGGAATCAGTCGAAAATGAGCTGCTTGGACCAATTGAAGAAGATGACCACGGTCGTCGCCGACACCGGCGATTTTGAATGTAAACCGCTTGACAAAATGCCAAATTTCTCACTTCTAATGCATGTGCTTCCCTTATCTAACCGAATGATAAATTATAAAATACAAAAACTAAATGTACAGGTTTTTAAGAATGCATGCAAATGCGCAGATGTACTTACTTTACTGCGAAACATCTAAGCAGGCGAACACCGAAAGTGCTAGCATGTCTCATCTGTAGTACTTAACAGTCTGGAAAGTACCGAAGTATCTGCTTCAAAAGGCATTGGCTACTAAGCCAAGAAAAGTTCTGTTTACTCCTTCCAGTTTTATAATTATTACACATTCACTAAAAAAAATCTTGGAACACATTCAGTAAAAAGAAGGAAACCTTTGAAATTAAAATAATCAAGGGCTACATAGATTAACAACATAATGTCTTGCAATTTTAAACTTTAATCAGCAACAAAAACTGTATAAGATGTAATAGTATTAAAGATCAAGTTTCAAGCAAAAAATTCTGAATGTGTTACTTTTCATTTATTTATTTACTGATACTTTCCAAATTTTATGTCCATAATCTGTAGGTCCACCCCTATTTTTTATTACTGCTAATAAACGATTTTTCATTGATAGAACTAGTTTTTTGTCACATCTGGGAATATATTAGTCCCCTTCTGTAAAATCTCTTCTCTCAGATGGGTTTTTGTTTTGAATCAGTTTTTATTTTCTAATCTGCCTTCCAATATGATCCCACAAGTGCTTGATAGGATTTAAATTGGGCATTTGGGGTGGTGTCCAGAGCTGCCTAGGTGCATGATATAGTAGTCATTCTTGAGTTTTCTGAGCCTTGTGCTTGGGAAGCCTGTGTAGGGTCTGTAACACTTGGTTTGCATGCAGTTTGTGCTTGTTTTTTGATACCATGTAAAGATAATATTCTATCTTATTATGTGCCCTTTAGCCATGAAAGCATACAGTCCTACAGATGCCACTACAAATCCATCTCTAATCCTCGCTGCTGCTAAAAATTCCGAATATCATAAATTGATTAAAAAAGCTGCAGAATATGGTGTTGCACATGGAAAGTGAGTTCTCTCTGATAAACTATTATGTTTTTTCATACTTTAAAATGATGGAATTGTTTTTAGGAATCTCGATGAACAAGTGGAAGCCGCAATGGACCAATTGGTTGTTCTGTTTGGAACAGAAATACTTAAAATCATTCCAGGGCGGGTCTCAACTGAAGTTGATGCTAGGTGAAATTTGTATAATTATAATAAATAAGCTATTGTCTAATAATTCATAACTGATCATTCATATATTCATGCATTCAAAGTCATACACAGGGGCGTCAGTCCAACAACAGTTAGGGCATTCACAGCGCTCATCAATGTAAGTTAGAGGTCCCGGGTTCGAATGCAGGTCCGCTGGATTCGAACCCAATGTACTTACAAAAGGGCATTCATATAACCTTGTAGTTGCCCTCGTTAAAAAATCATACACAATGTTTTATTATTATGTGTAAATACAATTAAAATTTTGTTTGGAAAAGATCTAATTTTTAATATTGTGTGGTTATAAATTTTTAACATGTTTAGCACCAAAATATAATAACTTTAATACTAATAATTATAATTATTTGCAATAGTATGATTATACATAATTTTGTTTCTGTTTGGTTTAGATTGTCTTTCAACAAGGAAGCCAGTATTGAAAAAGCTAAGAAATTGATCAAACTCTACGAAGAGCATGGCATTTCAAAGGAAAGAGTACTGATCAAGTTGGCTTCTACTTGGGAGGGAATTGAAGCTGCAAAGTAATGGGGTGATGTTAATCATAGTAGAAATAGCGCTAGAAATAATGTATTGTGTTTTAGGTTTCTCGAACAAGAGCTTGGGATACACTGTAATCTTACATTGCTGTTTTCTTTCTGTCAAGCAGTGGCTTGTGCTGAGGCAAAAGTTACCTTAATTTCACCATTCGTTGGAAGAATATTGGACTGGTTTGTTTTGTTTGTTTATTTTGCTTGTTATTTCAATATGCTTTAATGGAATTATTACTGATTATTTAGATAAAACAAAACACACATTTGTACAGGGAATTATTAATTTTATTTTAATAGTAAAAATATGTGTAATAATTGAATTGTTACAAACAAATTGTTTTTCAGAGCAGTAAAAACATTGCAAGAGTATGGCACAAATGTTGCTGAAACGTCACAAGAATAAAAGATTGAGGCATCGAATTTCCAAAAGCAGACACTTTTAATAACCAGAAATTCCTCATGAGTGCACAATTTTATTTTCCCCAGGATTACTCCATTTAATTTACTAAGAAAAATACTTCTTATAATGTTGCACTACGTTTATAAATTTTTCAATGAAAAAGTCCCTTATAACCGAACAGTAGACAGATGATTCTTATGCGTTAAGCCCAGTTTACGTGCTGCATGTCATCATACATTTAGGCCCTACTCACAAGGTATACTCATATCTCTTCTCCAACTACTTGGCAACCAGGAGACTGGGCAACTCGAGTAGCAAGTATTGTCAAATTGCTTGTGGTTTGAATAGAAAATCAGTTGTATATTGCCTGTTGGCATAGTGAGCTTCATCGTATCCCCCCCCCATGTATGATGTCTAGTTTTTCTAGTAGTATATCATAATGCAGTATTGTTATTAGAGACCAAGAAATTGATAAAGTTGTAGGTACATCCTTACATAGAAAAGAATATAAATTGTAGGTTATTTGTTGGTTGAGAAGAACGGCAGAAAGTTTCAACTTGTAGTTTTGTAATATAGGAAATTTCTCCTCTCCTGCCACAAATTTTAAAATGAACGATTATTTATTCAATTGCACATGCCGATGGTGTAAAAGAAGTGAGATACTGGAAGACTTGGAGACAGACATATCGGGTCTGTTAGTATCCAAGTGGCGGTGACTCTGAGTTGCCATTACTGAAGTACTGTCAGAGTGACACTATCTAATTATGAATGATGGGTCTCTTGGTTGCTGAGTAACTCAGTCGCTCAGAGACTTGAGCATTCCTATGTAGGCAGGACCTTATAGTAAAGTGGACATAATAACATAAAATCGTTTGCCTTATCGGATCACAATGAAATCTAAGATTGGATTGAAAATTTTAACCACAGGGATTCGATTTCTGAAAATTGGTCTGTCATGACAACATGAGAACAGCTGCAAGTTTATCAGTCTGTCTTTTTAGTTTTATTAAGTATACAATTCCAGTAATAAACTGTACGAATTGGAGTCCTTTCTTAAATAATTTTTCTAGTCATAGGTTTTATTCCAAAGCTCACGAAGTAATCTGATATGAGAGAATTGTCATTGCCCCACTATTTCTCTTTTTAAAAGCCATTCTATGCACCACCTTCATCTGTCTTTTCTCTGAGTTTCTGTGAAGGTGATTGCAGATCAAAAAATGGCTTCCTCCATTTTTGAGTACAGGGTTTGCAGTGAATATTTCTTAAGTTCAGGTTTGCTCTTGGATGTAAAGTTTGTTGTCTCTTTTATGTGACCAACAAGACATAGCTTGTAAACCTGCTTTTACTTGAAAACAGTCATGTTTCAGGAATCCTCACACCCTGCACAACCCTCTTGAACATCTTTTGCACTTTTCATTCAGTTAGTTCTTAAGCTTGATTTCCACTGCACGAAACTCACTCGCACAACTGTTTCGTGAAACTTGTCACGTGCTGTGGATACCAAGCCGGAGGACGTTTCAGGGTGAGCTGACCGGCTGTCAGTATTTTAGTGCACATCAAAGTGATTCACGTTGTTTGCTTTGCTCCATGTAAATGCACTTGTCTCGAGTATGAGAATGAACAAGGAGGTGTGCATTTGACTTACGTGAATGTATCACACCAATTTTTGTGGGATGCTAAACTCATCAGATAAGAACAAGAGAGAGGACGCGAAGGAAATAAGCATCAAAATGGGACAAGCTGTTTCTTGGTACGCATAAAGCGCAAATGAAAACTCAAATGGGGTTCACGATAAAATAATTCTTTCATCCACCAACGGCGTATTCTTCGTTTGGTTTTCTTTTAAATGTAAAGTATTGCCATGATGCAGCAGTTTGTGTAGTTATAAACAGCATGCTTGTCTCGCACAACTGATGGCTCAGCTTGTTTCACCTCATGGAAATGGTTAACCTGAGGTGACATTTTGCGAGACAGTTGTGTGAGTGAATTTCGTGCAGCAGAAAACCAACTTGAAATTGTGACAAACTGACATTCAGAGATCAGTCGGCTTAGATAAAAAAGTCCATGGGAAAGAGAAAATTACTGTCCATATACATTTGTTCAAATTCAGTTCAATTTTTACTTTCACTTAATGCATCTAATAACGTTTCTATGTATGGACCTTCTAATAAGTGGACATAATCCCATTCCTGAGTAGTGTCTGCTTATGAGAAGTTCAACTCGCCTTCCATTTAGGCTCTTAATTGTGGGAAAAAATAGCTACACCAAAAAGATTACATTTTTATCCAAATATTATATTTATTACATACTTAATTGTCTTTTAGGTATCTTAAAAAAACTGGAAAATCAGGTTACTCTGGGGATGAAGATCCAGGTGTCATCTCCGTTACAAAGATCTTCAATTACTATAAAAAATTTGGGTACAAAACTCAAGTAATGGGTGCTTCATTCAGAAATACAGGTATTTTTTTATTATTATTGTGTGTGTGTGTGCGCGCGCGCGTGCGTGCGTGTGTGTGTGTGTGTGTGTGTGTGTGTGTGTGTGTGTTTTGGTTTTTTCAAATTTCTACTTTCTTTATAAAGAAAGAATCTGAACTCTGGGTTACATTACGAAACTCCATTCTTGGGTTCCCCAAGAATTGGGAACAAAGAATACTTGTTGCGTTTCACATCTGAATAGGAATAAATCAGAAGGGTTCCTATTTGATCACTGGGGATGAGAAGACATTTATAAAAGTGTTAAACCCTGTAGGACTGTTTGCAATAAGAATGAAACATCAACTTCAAGACTATGTTTGCACCCTCATAAGGTCCTACTATCTGTTTGGTGGGATTTTCGAGGAATAATTTATTAAGAACTGTTACCAAGCAATCAAACCCAGCAGAGGTATACTGTACCCCGCTAGAGCATCTTGGGTCATTGTTGAAGGAAAAACGTCCATCCGTGGTGAATAGATGCAACATCGTGTTTCACCATGATACAAGGCTCAGAATAAAATCGCTCAGTTAGGCTGGCAACAGTTTAGAGGTTGGTATAGAGGAATATCCAAACTGTGGTCCACGGCGAACTTCGAGAAAAAATAATTACAAAAATAAACGGAGAATGAATAAATAAAATTAAAAAACTAAAACAATGGTACTGAAAATGAAAGTTTATATTTTGCAGCAGCAGTCATTATTTTCTCCACAGACATGTTTAAGCTATCAAACAAATGCCAGCCTCTGTTAAAGAAGTTGTGGATGAGTCTGTTCAAATTATTAAGTTGCAGCCATTTAAGTCAAGACATTTTATAATAGTACATGTTGATGAGGGAAGCCCTTCATCATTCTCAGCTTCACCATAGAGAAGTTAGGAAGCTGTCTTGTGCGAAAGAACTTTCATGATTGCAGGAATTACGTTCTGAATCCTTATCTCTGTTTATGTCATGATCACAATGTTAAAATTGGCCAATGTTTTCAATGATGAGAAATGGGCATGTTTTCATTAAAATGAACGAGATGAGTCTTTCTTTGTAAGGGAAGAGTAACAAATTTCGATGCCTATGACAAAACCTTCAAACAAACATCCAGTTTTGGGTTCATTCTGTTGAGAAGGAAGATGTGTAGTCTTTTCCTGTGTTCAATTTTTTTAAAAGAAAACAAACTGAAGCTTGCGATGAAATATGTTAACATCTTCGAAGTTGGGCGATATCATTTGTGCACTACTTTCCAACAGCTTGAGATACAATGCTGCAAGACCATGAACGAGTGGTCAAACCATTTTCAGTTTCGACAAAGCCAACTAGTCTATCTTCAACTGAATATGAATGCTTGATAGACTTTACTTCAGACTCCACCTTGAAATCTATTTCGAGTTTGATAATTACCCCCATTTTTTATTCTGCTTAGAAAACAAAAAATTTCAACTGCTCATTGAAAAAGCAAGACGGTTCTTCCATTTGTCACAACTTATCTACCCTAATCAGGACTTTCTATTTATAAAGCCATCAAAACTAAATAACGAAGGTATCTGGATGCTGAACCCGTCTCCATCGATCAAAACTTAAGCTCAGCATATCCAAAATTGTGCAGACTAAACAACCTCGCTCTAATTTATTAATCATTAATGTTCAAATTATTACTTTTGAAATTGGCTCATTTTACATAACTATTGATTTCGTTCTGTCCAATTTGATTTTTGTGTTTTGGATTTTTATATAAAGTTGAGTATGTCAATCAAGTGTTGGTTTTCATAGTGATATCCCCCTCCATTATCTAATTAGGAATGGACTGGCTAATTTTTAAAATTTTAATTTACTATTTACTGTAAGTATACTACAGTAAGTATACTGTAAGTACTTGAATACTTGAATGAAAGGGGTCCGCCCTGGATTTTGTTTTGAGAAAGGAGTCCGCTGGCTAAAAAGTTTAGGAAGCCCTGCTCTATACTCTCCAGACCTTGCCCCTTCCTATTTTTGTTTGTTCCACTCCCCAGACAACTGCTTAAAAGTTTTAAGTATTTAAATTAAGATGTTCTGTAAATCAGACATACAGATTTATTCTCATCTAGCAATAAAAGTTTGACATTTTTCTGAAAATCCAAAAAACATGCACAAACGCAATATCTTCTATAATTATTTTTAATGTGTGGTGTTTAGTGACGGTTAGTTAATGATTATTTGGAGATTGTGAAATGCGGTCTGGTGTGACATAGGTTATAGAAAAACATATTCTTATTCGTGCCAATGTTTCGATCTTTATTGAGATCATCTTCAGGGCCTGGGCAAGCTGCGACTGAGTTTACACGTGTCTGTTCTGTAATTGACGTATCAGCCATAAACTCAGTTGCAGCTACGCTATTATCATTACTCAAATTCAGTATCAATAAAATACATATATCATCATCACATCACACAAAACATATAATATAACATATAAAAGAATCATTACATTCCACGCATCAAGCATTTTTACATAGTCTAATTCTTCAACAATTTGGCTTTCCTTTCCCTAATCCCTGTCTATATAATTCGGAAAGGATAATCAGGCCGAACCATTACCCATCTTTTCCCATTGTCGGCTTCTTTCACCTCAAAGAAGCCGACTCCTCATATAAAAATGTGTTTCATCCCTACTTCCTTCTGTACCCCTTCAAAATCCAATGTATACAGACATAAAACTTCAATATCTCACTGGCACTCTCAACACGACACAATAATGACACATCTACACAGAAAACAAACACTTTGCGTCAGTACAAATACTTTGATTAAATCTAAAATTTGTAGCATTGTGTAAATTCATTTTTTCCACATCCTACATGTATCTGTATAATTTAAACAATGTTTATAAATCCCAGGCCCTGAAGATGATCTCAATAAAGATTGAAACGTTGGTACGATAAAGAAAATGTTATTCTAAAACCTACGCCACACCAGACCGCATCTCATGATCTCCGAATAATCATTATTTTTAATCCTGTCTGTACATTTTTGCAAATGAGTGTAATAACAGTGGTTATATTTTTCCCCAGATGAAATTAAGGAATTGGCTGGTTGCGATCTATTGACCATCAGTCCAGCTCTTTTAGAACAATTGGGAAAGCAAAATGAAAAACTCACAGTTAAATTGGATGCTTCGAAAGGTTTTCCTCATTTTGATCCATCATTCAGTAATAAATTTTCTGACAAAATACCTTAACATTGCACAATTGTTTTCTAGTTTCTACATTCCACGTTGATAAAGTTGTGCTGGATGAACCGACATTCCGTTGGATGCTGAATGAAGATGAAATGGCCACTGACAAACTATCTGAAGGCATACGAAAATTTGCTGCAGATGCTGCAAAGCTCCAAGAAATAATGACTGAAGCTGTTAAACAATGTTAATTCGTGTAACCTTTTGATATATTAAATTATATTTTTGTATGCAAATTGTCTAAATTGTAATGTATAGTTTCTATAGAAGGGGCACAGGATGAAATAAAAAATAAATGTATGTAAAAAAGTAAATGACTTATCTACTACCAATTTCAAAATTTTCTTCTTTCTCTTCATTCAGGGGACTTGCCAGCATGTAAACAAAAAATGACATTTCAGTTTGAAATTTTGTACATATGCTATAATCATAATTCACCAATAACCGTATTAGCAGGCACAATTATCTCAATGAGTTTCTCCCAATTTTCCAAATAATTTATGCAATATTAAATTTTATGGTTCTATAAAAATTTCATAGCAGAACAATAAAACTATCAGAGGCTTCTGTCATAGGATGAAATCAATTTGTTTCTCAGTTTAATAACAAACTTGTTCAAAGTCACATTTTGCTTCCTTAAAATGAGTTGGCTTTCAACACCCCACCAAGAGATTAATTAATCATGAGAAACTGGTCAGATAAAGGAGAGGACAAGAGTAATTGTAAACAGGGCAATTAATTAAAAGAAAAGTTTTTAAAAAGTCTTTTTGTACTTCAGCAACTCCAACTTTTTCTTTTGCCTGGAATATTTAATACCTAAAGTTAAGAGAAATGTTTTAATACAACTTGTTATCCCCATCCCACTTGAGAGGAATTTAAGCCTAGATTCTCTTTTCTGTCTACCTTTGTATCATTGCCAGTTATTTAAGGCTATTGTGGTGTTTAATATAGTCAGTAGTAATTATTAAATTCCTTGATGAAGATAATTATATTGTGACTATGTGTTCTTGTGTCATTAAATGAGGGTTATTTGTGACAAAAGCTTGATTTTGATTATGTACAGTTGAAGGACGACGAGAGCGCTTTGCATCTTCCAAATCAAAATTTCCACTTATGAACTAACTAGACTACTTATGGAATACATTGAGACAGCTATGGCTGATTAGGCTATGTTTAGGCCAGAGCCGAGTCGTTCAAATTTGACGTTCAAGGAGTGCGTTATTCACCCAAATCAAGGTGGTACTAAACAGCAGACCATTGATTCCCATTTCCTTTTAGTGATGGCGTGGACACCTGTTTTGTTACCCTTGGTCATTTTCTAACTGGTTCTTCACTCTTGCCTCCCCCTGAGGCTGCCTTTTCAGACACTAAAATCTTTATTTCATTGGCATCGGTTAGGTTATATCATAGTTTCTGGAAGCATTGGTCTTCAACTTACTTGGTTACCTTGTACCTTATATCGAGTACTCTGGGGGAGTGAATGTGACCAGACATCTATGTTTGTGGTGATGTATATATATGTATTGTATGTTTTGTTTCTATTCTGTATTTGACAACCTGAGGTACAAACGAAAGACTAGCATTCTAGGATATCAACGTAGTTTATATTTGAAATCAGAGAGTGAGTAACCAGATCGAGACGCTCAAATGGCTGCAGATTAAAACAAAACATGGAAGAAAGAAAAAGAAGGAAAACACGCAGAGGGCCGGTGATGATCTCAGCTGTTTGTCGGCCCATCAACTTCCCACTTATATACATACAGATCCTTCTAAGACAGAGGGCAAGTCATCCAAAAAGAAAGAAAATAACATGGGGCTAAGAGGATAGCCCTGTCTAAGTCCAGATTGAACCTAAAAAATTCCCCAGAAGATGAAGGATACGAAGAAACTTACTAGAAAAAGACAATTTACTCAATTTAAGGAGTATTCCATTCTTGTCCACTGAATCAAATGCAGGTTTTAGGTCTGTAAAGAAACAATAGATACTCTGCTTAGGCTGATTGAATTTAATATTTATAACATTGGAAAGTACAAATAGGTTGTAGGATAGCCCTTGCAAAATTCCATTTGACACTCACTAATAGATTCTCTTCATTAACAAATGTCTCTTCGATTAACAAGTAAAATGCAAAATATTTTTGATACTACATCTATACAAGAAATGTGTCACTAATTTGATACTTCATTTTCATCTCCATTCACCAAAAAAAGTTAGGTACTGAGCCAAAATTATATACAAAGTTGTAAAAGAGAAGGATAAAAAATTAATTATGTCAATTTGTAGACATCTTTAAGATTGTTTTGCACTGATGATGAATTTAAAATAGGTCGGAAGCTTGGCAGATAACAATTGAATTAGTTCTTTCATCCACTTGACCATACTGACATCCAGATTATTCGTGAGTGAAGAAGTGGTGAGCCAAGTACACGTGATGTGAAAACATATTCGCCCTCTCCATAAATTTCCAGTATTAGTAGCTGAACACAATTTGAAAAAAAGCTCCTAGAATAAGTAAACAAATCATTAAGATATTTTAATTATGAGATACCGTTCCGTGCAAATTAGGCCGAAACAATGTTTATTAAAGAATGTAATGAAGTATTCGTGAAGCACGGGGTTCATTTAGTTTGGCAATATTGTCTAAGAACAGTTGTTGCAATCCTGGAATGGCCGCTCGGCCAAAGTCGGGACAATTCCTCCTGTCAACAAGTGTTTATAAAATCACGTGAAACTTCGACGGCCGAGGCGAGTCCGTTTTTTTTTTTTTTATTTCGAATCCTTAAGTTTCCTCTGTCATGGTTCGAGTTAACTGAAATAGCCTCTTATTCTAAGCCCTTCGGCATATATCTCAAATCTAAAAAAACGCGAAGATATGTGAAAGGTAGAGAATTGTTTTTTAATCGGCTCTTATTTTCAATTTTCCCTCGGAGGCGATCGTCTTCAATTCGACCTGTGATAAAAATGAGGGGATCCTTGCCGTCTACAACAATGCTGTTGGCATTATTCTAATAACATTTTTAAAAAACCAGTAGGATTTGATTTTTTCACTTTCATAGAGCAAGACAGTGAAACGTCAGTTGCGATGAGCCGACAAGAAGGTGAATATCCGATGCGACTCACCCCGTTTTCCTCAGGTAAAATATAAATCCAATTTTTATTACATTTTTCAATTTAAATATTTAATTACCGTTGGAATGTAACAACCACTTGATAATGCGTAAGGTTCCGTTCATCGTTTCCCGATGAGCCGAAGGTTACTCTCAACCAAAACAACATTTGTTATTATTTTTATTATAATTGACATTGGTGTCATTAAACTCGAATTGTTAAACGTGCCTCGTACCGTCTCATTTTTACTCTTTTACCCCGATTAGATTCGACAATCTCTTCTCGAGGTTCTCTCTTACCACGTTTTCAAAACAGTTCAGGTAGATTTATCTTTTACGAGGAAGTAGCTGGCTAAAACTCAAGAATATGTCATTTCTGACAGCTTTAAATTGTATAATATAATTTGGTAACTATCTACTTTAGCTTCAATATGTTTCTTCAAACCGAATACAAATGGTTGCCCATCTCTTCCATCTTTTACAGCTTGTAACATTCAGTAGAATTCGATATGCCTTAAAAACTAACGTTCAGGTTATTCAAGATAGCCTCTGACCCTTCCCAACCATTTTTAGGTCTCCTGGCCTAAGGAATGGTTGGATAAGTATTCATGTCTCCATCTTTTCCAAAATGATGGGAACATTTGTTGCACCTTACGCCATCTTGGGAGTGTTGACTGGATAGCCTCTTGAAGATCCTCTTCCGTTAAGATGTAAAGGCGTCTCCTATCAAGAAGTGGCCAGGAGTGAAAGGTGAATGGTCATTGGGACTTGGACTAAGTGTAAGAATTGGTCAGGAGTTTAAGATTTATTCTGTTAATAAAAGAAATATAATTAGTTCCTCATAAGTGAACATTTTATCTCCCACAACCCTTCTAGTGAATTTACAAAATTTTACTGCTGAAACCACCAAATTCTGGTGTTTGTGGAGGTATGAATTTCCAGGTAATATTTTCACTGGCTAAAATAGTTAGCTACATGAGGGTTTTGTCTTGCTCTGCAGATTGAATGATTCAACTCACTAGCTGTTCCTACGAAATTTGTGTCATTATCTGACAACACTAATTTTGCTTTTTCTTGCCTCGCAAAAAAATCTCTTTAAAGCAGCTAGGTAGGAAGCTTTGTGTTGTTGTGCTCACATAGCTATAGTACAGCTACATAAGCCTTTTGGAGTTGTGCATTCCTAATGGTATTCAGTTTAATTGTGAATGGGCCACAGGGCCGGTCATTGAAGCATCATTACTCCTGTTCTTGGAAGATAGTTGGGACCAGTTGAAGTGGTTTTGCTAGAGTGCATTTCAGCCCCTTTACCCCTACTTCTACTCCCTGTTCTATCTTTGACATTGGTATACAACATTAGGGCCCCAACTTGAAACTTGGGTCTTCCTTTCTTCCAAAGATTTGTTATCTATGATAACTTTATTTTCACATCAGCTGGTTGCCAGAACCACTTTCATCATATATTAATGTACCTATGGTAACTTGAAAAGAGTCTTCAATGTTGAGCTTTCCTCTCATTTTGTCAGGAACTATTATAGCAATCTCATTTATTTTCTCTCCAGCATTTTTTGATGTCTTCTCATTAGATTTGGTTTTATTTCTTTGTTAATAAGGAGTCTTGGCACTCTCCATTGCTGTTGTGGGGCAAGAATACATTGGCCCTGTTATATTAAGACAAGCTTAATTTTTGTAGACTTTGCAGTTTGTTTTCTGTCTCCTTGTTCAATATTTTTACCACCATACTTCATTTGTGACCAGAGGTCTGACCATTGTGGTGTATAACCATCCTGGGGTTTACTCCACAGTTTTTACTGAATTGTCTGTGGCCAGTGCTTAGTTGAGCCTTTGCTTTATTTACCTGCAATGCCTATGCATGCCTATGTTGCTATATGTTTTCTCCGCTTGAGCTCTGAGTCAAGGGTTATACCTAGGTACTTGGTTTGTCCCAGATAATGGGAAATTTTAGGCAAAGAGGTAGCAGACATACTAGCGAAAGAGGGACCCTTGGAACATCACTTAGCCCCAAATCTATTTCCTGGTATAAACTACACAAACTGGAAAAACAAAACCAAAAAAATTAATAATTACTGAAAGCATAAACCAGGCATGAGGCAAGGAAAAATACTACTCCCAAAAACAACTCTATTGGAGAACGAGGAAATCCTACTCATTAGAAAGTAATTAAAAACTCTAACTGGTATATTTACTGGTTATACTCCAGTAAAATACCACTTAAAAATGGAACTACTAACAAATGACCATGTCGATTACATCCAGAAGAGACATAGATAATAGAACATATCTTGTTCAACTGGCCTGCAACACCATTTTGGCCAACGTATGTAACTTGCATATTTGATCATGGATCTGATGATCGAAAGATATGAGCATAAGATTATTTTAGGAGTTGGCCTCCAAGTTCTACTGTAGTCTTTTGCATATCAATTGTGCCTAGCTCTGGCATGGGTAATAACAGAGCTATACTTTAACAAATCATCACTTGTAAGAGTAGAAATTCGGTCTGAGATTTCTGAAAACTTCTGACTACATGTATGCACGACATAGAAATAGATTATTCATTGAACCTTTTAATATCTCTTAAAAGGAATACAAATTCTTGAGGCATTCATAATAGTAAACAGGAAAATTATATTTGCAATAAAGAAAAAAAAATCAATTTTGTGTATTTTCCTTGCTTTAATAGGCTAGGAATGTAATTTATTTCAATCGGGTTATAAATTTGTTATAGAATGTGTTGGTCATGTTTGATCAAGTGCTATATGATTTCAATTTTGTTGTTCAAGTACTTGAAACCATATGTTTCGAAATTGTGAATAGATGTTCATATTTGTTAACCATTTAATTTAGTAATTATAGTTTAATAGTCCTGATGAAATGGATATATTCCTTGAAAGCTCTACAGAAGAACTGAGTATTGTTCGTTCCAATTCCCCCCCCTCCTTATTGTTTTTCAATATGTAATTTAATTTGTATAGGCATTACATTACTTGCCCTAGCTGCAATGGTTGCATTTTAGATATAAAATATTTTATCTTACAGTAAATTGTAACAATTTTAACTGTAATAAGTTTATATAATTAGTAGAGTCTAGTGTGTCTGATAGTGCACATCTTATGTTCATTGGAGTAAATCTTTTTCGTATGTTAATTGTCTGTATTGCGACATAACAATATTAACATTTTTTACTTATTCACATTTCTTATTAATTATGTGATATTCTGGAATTTTAATGGTTCATTTTCGATTATAAAATCTTGCAAAGATTCCTGGATTGCCTATGCCCAGTGTGAAATATCCAGTACTTCCAGTCTTGCCAATGTTGTAGCAGCTCTTCCTTGCAAAAATATCCACTTGTCAATATACTGCTTGTCCTGGACAACAGTGAAGAGTTACTCTGTTTTATATTGATCAATTTGCCATGCATATCAGTACCATTGTTCTACCTGATGTTCATATTCGGTGTTCTGATGACAGCATAGCTGTCCGGCGAGTTTTTAAATTCTCTCTTCAAATTGAAGTCATTCTGGTTTCTGAAAAGTCAAAATTGTATCCTACTCAAGTTACACAAATCGGTTGTTTTATTCTCTGAACCTTTAGTCCAAAGCACAATCATGTTTTGACATATCCTGACATCATATGCAAGGAATATTTAATTCTTGAGAAATGTGGTAACTAGGGGAGTTAATTGTAAAAATGATATAACATATTTATATGGTAATTGTTAATCTTTTGCATTTTTCTATTGTATTTGCTATGCAATAATTATATATTTTTTATTGTTCAACAATAGCAATATAAATTTGAATAAAGTGTAGCATTTTTTCAGTAGATGGTTTCTTTTATTATTTAATTTCTTTATTTGTTTACTTCCATACTTTTTGTAATTAAAAAGATTCTATTTTGATAAATAGACGGGGTGCGCTCTTTTTAGTAAAGAAACATATTTTTTAAAAGCCAAAACACCACTTTTTGTCCAACTTATCAATGATAGCTTGATCTAAGAAAGATAAGGCTTAGAACTAGTTCATATTAGTCACTGGTAAATGTGTAATAAGTTGGTTGGTTCATCTGCCAGTGGATCAGTCTGTTGGTATTCTGATTATGGCAGATACACTCGAATTTAAGAAGTTTTGTAGATTATTTTTTGTTGTAAAATTTCTCTTGCTGATTGTTAATGATGTAATCTCAAGTAAAATTTAAATAGATTAATCTTTTATGAATGATGCATGGCTTTAAAAGCAGGTCAAAGTTCTGAGCATTTTTGCGCTTCAAATTCAACCATATAAATGATCAGTGATTTTAAATTCACATGAGTCTTGAAAGTCTTGAAATTTGGTCTGTTAAATTAGATTAGAATTAGATTATCTTCAGAGCTGTTAGGAAAATCTTGTCTGCTATTTTTATGGCTTCAAACACTCTTCAAACATTTTATGAAATTAGAATGTTTGGCGTTTTTAGTTAAAAATATGTTGGACTCCTCGAAAATTGGTCTGTTACCATATGTCATTCAATATTTAGCAAATTTAAAATGGCTAGAATTTAACTTTGAATAATCAAATGAGTGAAAATTTTCAAGTTGTTCTTTGAGGTTTGATCCATAATTTGGAAGTAAATTAGGAGATTATTGTCATCCTCTATTCCTCTTACCAAAATTTTCATTAGGTTGCTTTGCATTAATTAATGAATGAAGTTCGTATTCGCTAGGTATGAATAATTTTGTTAAATTGCTGAAACTTCATATAGAACATTGTGCAAGTCTCATTGACTAGTACCTAATTATTTCAAACTTGTCTAAAATAACTTTCTAGACGTCTAACAGTCTATGATAATTAAAGCTATCAAAAGATTTTAATAAGAGATATTCAATAAGATTTTATTGGTGCATAAATGCTTTTTTTGTAAGTTTGTCATGTAAGATATTTTGTCTTATTATTCAAATCAAGTTAATGCCAACTTTCAGGTATTCTAAATATTCAAAATTAATTAATATTTTGGTTAGTCTACATTTTAAATAAATAAGCAAGAACCAGCCTGGGTTTAATGCTTATTAAAATTAATTTTAATGAAAGTTGGTTTTCGATTTTTGCAATTACTGGTGGTAAAATTCAGATTAATAATAATATGGGGAGTAATATATATAGTAATATATTATACATTGATGGGACTAAAAATTTTCTTGCGGGAATTTTCAGTTTCAAACTTCAATTATTATCAAAAGTTCTGGAATGTGCATACTTTTTTTTATACTGTTTTGAAGAGACAGAAAGCAATGTACCCTAAAGTGGCGAGGTCAGGTAGGTATGACGACTGCATGAGTATCTTCCAGCTGTGTTATTTTGCTTTGGTTCTACGTCCGCGTGTTTAACGGTGAATGTTTAAAAGTGCACATAAGGCACACAATTGCACCCTTTCTGTTCCATGGAGTGTAAACCATTTTTATTTCCTCATTAATGAATCGATCCGATGTCTCGTTGTTGAGCAAATAGAGTAACGCACATTGATTGAAACCTATTATTTATGAAAATCGTATAGTTTTCAGACGATTATTTTCTGATCTAGTTCTATCTCCAAAAATTAATTCTCGATTAGTTTTATGTGATGATCAACCTCAACTAATGCTTTAATCTTTCTATTATGAATGATAATTGAATGTGTACAGGGATGGTCTTAATGAAAAATCTTCAGATCGGAAGCCAGAAAACTGACGCTTACCCATAGCTAGTCTTAAAATTTAAGAAACGAATGCTGAATGGTGATGAGAATAGGAGGAAGCGGGGGTTTGGTATTCCCCAAGCACTGCAGCGTTTGGCTTTTCGTACTTTTTCTAGTTGTTAGTGCAGTTCAATTGAGTCGATATCACTTTAAAGAAGTAAGTAGTAGATACTTGATTGTCAATGCTGCAATTCTTTTTACTAGTTCTTCTTGGTGATATTGGTACCAGTATCTTCCTCATTGCATAACCTACAGACAGGGTCATTGAATAATACCCATGGTAATTCAGTGTTTTCTCAGATGCCAATGGCCGGTACATAGACCTATCACTTCTCATTGTTTTACCCTGTCTTACTATTGTAACATGCTTGCCAGTTGCGGTGAGTGTTCTTTAATCATTAGTCTGGCCACTCTTTAGTTCGTCCACTTCTCCTTTTGTTTTTGTGACAGAAGCCTGGACAACAGCCAAAGGACAAGAGCAAATTACATATTCATCACACCTTAGAAAATATTCGGTCTATTCTCGCTGGTTAGACCAAAGTTAATAGAGAGCAAGACATTCGATTAGTTCTTCGATTGCAAGCCATCATGATGATGAGGGGTAAACTAGGTTTGGTATTCCGCAAAAGCTGCCGTCTTGTAGCTATTGTTCAGTTCCTTAGTTCAGTTCAATTGATTCAATTCTTCTTTTAAACCGAGTTTCGTATCTCTAGAGTTCAGCCATTTCTACTATTGTTTGTTTTATATCCGTTCTGAGATGGAGGAGTCTGTCTGATCTTGTTATCTAATTATAGGTTCTGTGCCTTGGTCTTGCAGACTTTTCTTTGGCCAGTGCTTGTTCATTACCAAAAATTTCTTTGTGCCCTGACAACCAAGATATTGCCAGGTAAGGTTTTCCTTGGTTTTGGACATTTTGGTTGCATTCACCAACCAAATTGTATTTACGTAACGCGCTAATGCTTTTAGGGCCGCTTGGCTGCCTGATCTTACAACGATTTGTCAGTGTAATCTCTTTATAATGTACCTGACAAAAGAAGACTGCGGGAGTGCCTCAGGGCTTGGTTCTCGGTTCACTCATTTTCCTAGCTTAAAGCGGCTCCTTAGTGTGAGTTCTTGCTTGCGGCTTTTTCTCTCCTAGTTGGAAGTATCTACACATACATAGACCCTCACAAAATCATAGAATGTGCCCTGGGGTCTCCTCTTCTTCCTGGCAGTACCTACACAATGTTTCTTCTGTCTGTATTCCCATCCGGTGCACGTGCCTTCTTACTCGGCACTGCTCTGTCAGGAGTCCTACCACAATAGTGGTTCTATTGCGGTTGCCCTCCAGTAGTTCCTTTGCGAGTCTTGCGGATGGCCCTTCTGTGAGTGAGTCTTCTTGCCTCAAGCTTGGGATATTGTTCCACTAGGTGTTGGACTCATTAAGAAACCATTTTGGATGTATCCTTTTCCTTGGCAAGGTGCTAGGCCACAATAGGGTTCGGGGCCTAGAGAATTCATATAATGCTATAACCATAGGAAAGATTTTTTTTGTACTGCTTTCATCATCATATCAATTTTCAATTGTAAATAATTATGTATTGACACTTAGATCTTTGTTATCTGTGTGTAGTGTTCAGGCTTTTTGTAGTCTAGATTTTATTATTTTGCCACTTGCTTTATTAGTGCAATGTTTATATAATTAATGTAATATATAAAACGCTCTTTAGAAATTTCATTCCATGAATTAATGTAATGTTTTTCTTTTCAAGATATCTTTTTGATAAAAAAGTTTTATTTTACCTACTCCTTAATTTACTTACTCACTAATTTGTGAGAATATTTTAAGAAAAAGTTAACGATGCTTTTTACGTGTAAGAAGTGTGTTGCTGTTTTTAAAAACTTAGCTTAACATTTCCATTTCGGGTCACCGTGGCATTTTATCTCTCTGCTTCAAGGTTGCTCTCGTCTGTACGAAAACATAATATATGATCCGTCTTATTGTAATCTTTTTCTAATTCAAAATTAATTCTAATGCGCGTACCATTTAGCCACCTGTCAGTTCAGTAGCGTTTGAAAATTGTCCATCTCATCGCATGCTGGAATCTTAAGAGTTGACAGTGGTTTTATTGTTGATGTAGTTAGAATCCGTTTGATCAGAAATTTCATACTTATTTTATTTTGCGCGCACCAGTACAGTCCAATGTGTTAAAGAGTGGAAATAAAATCGTTCACTCTGTCACATTGGCTACCTTCGTTTTATTTATAAATTTAGTATGTATATCGATTTAAAACTAAATTTATTAACGATAGTTGGCAGATTTTATAAGAATTTATTCCCTTTTTTGTGTTCAGACTAGGTTTTTATGTAGCAGTTTATTTACCGTTAACTTTATTGTTAGCTATCCTTGATTTAAAGTTTGTTTAAATTGATTGTTTGTATAGCCACTAAATATACAGCTTCTTGATAACATTGTTTCTATTTCGAGCTCATACCCTCAGCCGTTGCCGGCCCATTCGCTAGGAAATCTCTTTACACAGTTTCATATTGACTGAGAACATTTAATACACTGCTATCCAATTCTACATGTCTTATTTGTCTGACACATCCCATCAAAGAGTAAAGCATGTTTGGTTAGTCGAGGGACTTGATTCCTTCTCTTTGATTTCGCCCAAGCAACATTTGCGTCATTAATCTATGTTTAGCAGATATTATTTTGTTCTTCGCAGGGTCTCTGAAAAGACAAATCTTGTCGAATCTCCATCCGACAATATTTCACAAACTTAGAGAGCTAAAAAGAGTTTAGTTAAAGAAGGGGAATAAAAAGGAAAAACGGCTTTATTTATAGCTTAGCAAAAAGATGAGCTTATTGACAAAGTGACCTTTTTCACTGGGGTGAAAATTTATTTCAAGCCTTTTGATGTCCATGTAAAACCTAAAATGTTATTTACTCTACACGGGTCGAAGTAACAACAAAGCTGCTGCAATATAGCATTTTCAACAAAATAAAACTATTAAAAGTATCATTAAATGAATATTATTATTAGTATTATTCACGGAGTTCAACCAACCCGTTAGGTGGCTGGGTCGCTAGTATCCCCCTTAAGCCCAGGTGATCGTCGCTTCCCGACCAACGTGGTTGTTAAGCTCCGACAGGGGCTATCGGCCGCTAGGTTATTTCAGCCCGAACACTTGCAGTCTATAATGTAGCCTAATACTTACTACTTAAATTGTATAGATCAGTCGCACAGATAAATACATTCATACATATAAACACATTCATACATTGCACTCATTATGATTAGTCAGTCGAATACTAGATCCATACTGTCCATCGATCTTTACATAGTATTAATAATCTAACCTAAATTCGGTGTGGTACTTTTATAAATATTCCGCCGTCGACCCTATGCACACACACTGCTGGAAGGGTGATGGTGACGCAATATTTCACCATCACACCTCACTTCTCACACTTATAAATGCACACATTCAAACAAAACACATATAACCATATACTGTGAAACATCCCCACATCCTCCAAAAAAAGGTACCGGGAACCACAGAAACCGACTGCTGTGCCCGAAAACCATTCTTAAATCCGGCGGCATGCCTACACGCTCTCTGTTTGGAGCCAAGGTATAAAACGCCTCCATTATGTAGAACACATCGAGCAACCTTTCACTCCGTAAGGGGCACCTGCGCGGGCTTTGGCCAAAAGCAGGTGCCCGTGTGTCAACCGCGTTTATTATTATTATTATCACTGCGTTGTATAGATGCAGATGATCGATCTAGATGACAGTTCCTACCACATTTGTTTCTTGCATCTCGAATATATTGAAAGTATCTCGTCCGTTTATTGTCCTTATATGAATTTTGTGTTGAAGAGTTAGTTTGTTTATGTAGGAAATTATTGGAAAGGAGAAACTGGCAAATACCAGTCATAATCAAATCTCCCTGGATAATGTACCTTTACATATTCGTAACAGCCGGCATAATATGGTTATTGCTATGTTGTTTGATGATTTTGGTAATGATGAGAAGGATACTAAGAAGCGGGAGTTTGGTATTCCACATGCACTGCAGCCGTTTGTCTTCTTCGGTCCCGTTTAAGGAATTAGCCTCCTGTTCACTGTCTTCGGCTTCCTGTTCTCTTGCGTCAAATCCATCTAAATATTTAAGGCAAGGAAGGAACTTGAAAAGCTGTTCACGACAATATTTCTTTTTGAGTAGTTCTAATGTTTCAAGATATGTGATTTTGTTTCCACTCATGTTCAATTATATGAGCTTGTCTGAAGAAGGTTCAAACCATTTGAGATACGGTTGTCGCTCAACTTCAACTTCTGCAAGATTGGTAACTTCGGAAAAACTTTGAGGCTAGTGAGCCCGACGTTTATGAGACTGAAATTTGTGAATTCGTCTGTGAGACCTTCAATCGTCAAAATTCGGCAATTATTCAAGTTTAGCTCGTATAATTTGCTTCGGTTTCCTTCCCCGTTTTTCCAATTCGATCCTTTTCTCCATGTTTCTCGCTGTAGACGGGACGAAAATAGGGAGAGGTCGGCGTTGTATCGTCTGACGGGTCTCGTACGAATGTCGGCTGGCCCAAGCGGTGCTCGTTCATGTCGGATTCAGGATCGACAATCTTTTTTTAAAAATAGTAGGTATTGACTCTCAATTAAGTCTCTGTTGAGCGATTACATCGTATTTGAAAATAACATGGTTGGCAGTTTCTTCCACCTCTTTACATAACTTACAAATTGTTCGTCATTGAACCCATGCTATGTAGGTCTATTTTATGATGCCAAAGACCTTTAAATATATTGTTCTGAGTTTTACCCTGTCTGACTGTAGCAATGTGTCTGCTAGTTTTGTGGATTGTTCTATAAACATAAGTGAGTATACTATGTTTATACCCTTTTGAGTTTGTACATTTCGTTTTGTTTTGTGTGTAGCTTCTGAGATAAGGAGCCTGCTTGATCTAGTTTCCCAATTATAGGTACTGTGCCTGTAGTTTGTCTTGAAGACTCTCCTCTGGCAGTATGTCTGCTTGTTCCAGAATTCCTCGTTTTGCCAGGTTTTGGAAATTTTCGATGAATGGGTTGCGTCATTTTTGGTTCGTTAAATGTCAAACAGTATTCACATGTGTTTCGAGGTACATATATATATGAAAAATATTCCATGATATCCATTATTTTTAGTGGTCTAATGGACCAAATTACTTCTTACAATTAATTATTCTTTTTATGTAAGGTTTGGTTGAGATGAAAAAGTTAGTATTACGAGCGGGATTCGCACCCACGACCTTCGGCCGAAAATTGAAAGATGAAATTCCATGATATGTTATGTCATGAATATCACATCTTTTAAATATACAAAAAAAAAGTTGAATAAGTTTTAGTTTATTAGTTTGCCTAAAATAGTTTGCAATACCTACACTTAAACTTATGTTATTGTTTTGCTCTTGACCGTATAAAATAGATAATCAGAGGGTGAGTAATGTGTCCCAGTTCAGAATTACACAAACCACCAATAGAAAAATGTTCTTAATTTTTAGGGTGAGTAATAATCTTGCTCTTTATCTTAAGGTGGCTGGTCTTAGCCTTTGAAAAGTGATGTTATACTACTAATACTATTATCAGTTGATGAACTGCATGTCAATCTATTTCTCCATGATTATGTTGCTGGCCGTTAAGCCAAGGGAGGGGGTGTACCGAAAATGGGAGATGATGCGACTTTTTCATCAATTCCATAACTCTCATTCAGTGTGAAGATATTCCCAGATGGTGGGCTTAAAGACCTTCCTTTATTTTTGACTAATTCAGTCCCGCATGTGTGCCTGTGAGTATAACAATGTTTGTACTTTTTTTTTAGAATTTGAAATGCTTCTCATCTTACTAAGAGTTGAGAGATCATAGTGGACCCTAGATCCTACGTAACTTTCAAGAGTTCGATATTTGGCACTTCGCCCTTTTATTAACGTTCTCACTTTAATCCTTGCGCCATAAGGGTACTAACACAGTCTGTTGCTTCGTTTTTGTTTATATTTTATTTGAAAATCATTTATGCTTTCTGTGAATGACCATAACATAACCTATGGCGTATAGGGTAATCATACTACATTCCTTCAAAAGCATAATTCTTTTCCCCGTACTGTAATTGCTGTAAAATTCCTTTCATGCCCTGGTTGCAAGGCTCTTTCACGGTACTCTTTCTTAATTCTGCACTCCGTATCTTCTGTTTATAAATGTCTCTTACTGCGTGAATTCCCATCTCGCAGAAGGCAATATTGGATAACTGATTTCCTTGCTAAGTCATCCGATTTTTCATTACTCTAAAGCCTTATCTCCTGTACGGCCTGTAACCCAGCGGAGGGTGACTATATTTTGCATATTTTGCATTACAAACGTTTTGCGTCGCACTTCAAACCATCTTTGTACTGATACTGTTTGAATTAATTGTTCTCAACAAATAGCATCTACCAATTGTGTGAGGTTTCTTGAAAATTTAGTATACACTTGAGTATTTGAATTTGGGATCAAATTATCCTTCAATTCTCCCTTAACAAAGTGAGTTTAATTTGAACTCCCTTGGATTGGTCTGATATTCTTTCATCAGTTTGGCTCAACTTAATTATATTGCCTTCTACCCAAAAATAAAAATACCAATTTTGCTTGGTCGTATTTCGTATTTCTTGTCACTAGCCTCCATTCCAGAGATGGGGTGTAACAGATGAATTGAAGTCACGTTAATTCAACCGTTTTATGTCTGGTCAAAATTAAGTCGTAAATTGTATTAAAATTCCTTTGTCAAACTTCTTCACAAAAAATATCTGATTTTAATAAGATAATTAATCATTTTAATTGGATTATTTTAATCTATTGTCTCCTATGCTCTGATAAACTTCTATGTGATGGTGTTGTAAGACAGGGCTTCCCAGACGTTTTACCCAGCGGACCCATTACACAGAACAAAATCCAGGACGGACCCCCCTCATTCACGTATTTAAAATTAGATACTTAAAGTATATGTAGTAAATAAAAGTTTTTATTAGCTAGCTTAATTAGGTGATAGAGAGGGATATCACTATGAAAACCAACACTTGATTGACATACTTAACTTTATATAAAAATCCAAAACACAAAATCAAATTGGACAGAACGTAATCAATAGGTATGTAAAACTCGATCCAATTTCAAAAGTAATAATTTGAACATTAATTGTTTACGCCGAAGCGTAATTTATTCTATTTTCTTATTAAAAATTAGATAGTTAATAAGTCTTATCAAAATTTAATTCAGTTTTCTTTATTTTAAGCCTCTGATAGGCCTGCCGAATGATGAGAGGCTTAGTTGGCGGACGGTGTGAAGCTTTCTCTTGATACCGTCCGTTGTTCAGTACACACACGTTTTTCTCTCTGGCCGGGCACCTTGTTGTTCTCAATATGATAAAATTATTGGGTTGTCCGGAAAATAATGCAGGATTTTGGTATTAAACAAAAAAAAAAGAAACTAGTTACTTTAAAGCAATGTTCTTTAATCAAAATAATTTCCCATACTCTCAATACATTTCTCCCAACGTGTTGGTAACTTATTAATTCCGTCTGAGTAGAATTCAGAATTTTTAGAATTGATAAAGTCAATAAATGCATTTTCCAGTTCCGTTTGATTTTTGAATATTATGTGTTGTAAGTAGTGGTCCAGGTGTCTAAAAAAATGTTAGTCAGTAGGCGAGAGGTCCGGAGAGTAGGGTGGGTGAGGCAAAGTTTCATAGCCAAGCTCCAATAATTTTTGTGACGTTACACGTGACACATGTGGTCGAGCGTTGTCATGCAACAAAATGGGCCCTTTCCGATTGACCAAAGAGGGCTTCATTACTGCCAATTTCTGATGCATGGTATTAATTTGGTTACAGTATGATTCAGCATTGATGGTTTCGCCAGGATTTAAGAAGCTGTAGTGTATTAAACCAAATGAAGCCCACCATACCGTAACCATTACCTTTTTTTGATGAGTTGGGGGCTTTGGAACTTCTCCTTTGTCGAGCCACTGTCCAGAACGTCTAGTGTTATCGTAGAGAATCCACTTTTCGTCACATGTAACAATTCTGGCCAGAAATGGGTCATTTTTGTTTCGACAAAGAAGTGATGCACAAACATCAAAGCGCTGATTTTTTTGGCGATCGTTTAATGAGTGTGGAACCCAATTTTCGAGTTTTTTCACTTTTCCAATCGCCTTGAGGTGGTCAGCGACGGTCGTTTTACTGACTTTGAGTTGCTCTGCAAGTTCTCGAACAGTTGTTTTGGGGTTTTCTTCCACCACTGATCGCAGAACATCATCATTAAGAGAGGAAGGCCTTCCACGACCTTCTTCATCTTCAAGGCTGAAATCTCCCTCCCGAAATTTTTTAAACCACCTTTGCACAGTGCACTCATTAACACAACCCTCGCCCCAGACTTGGTTAATGTTTCTAGCCGTTTGGGCTCCGCTTCGGCCGAGTTTAAACTCGTAAAAGAAAATCGTACGAAATTCTCGCTTTGACATTATAAGGATGACTGAATTATTTCCAAGTAGCGGAATGCTACAGAGGTAAACAAACAATATCATTTGGAAGAGGATTAATAAGTGTTGACATTCATACAAATGAGTAATCCTGTAAACGTAAACAGAATATTTTATATAGATTTTTTTTAATGAAAACTTAAAATCCTGCATTATTTTCCGGACAACCCAATAGTTAACGTCTTTCCCCTCTCAACGAAGTATTTCTCTCCGTATTGCAACACGAGAAAATTATCTTCCGAAAAGTACTGTTTATGTTTCACAGCCAATGTGTTAACTGCATTTCCTCATCATTCCCGGAGGAAAACTCTAAGGCCTTGGAGGGGACCGACGGGCGTTATCCTGGAGGAACGAATTGTAAGGTGAGTGAAACATTGCTACTTTCGGCAAGTGATTTTCTCATTTTTTCCCTTACGTTGTGCATTCTTTTGTTAATTATTTAAGAGTTTAATCAATTAATTTTTATTTATTTTATTTATTTGTTTTTAATTATTTTAATTACAATAAGCGTACGGCTTAATCATTAATGATTTTTGAATTAGAGGGAGGTTGTTTTAGCTTGCACAGTTTGGATATTTTGGGCTTAATTTTTGATAGATGGAGACGGGAGCTTCGTTATTTAGTTTTGGTGGCTTTATAGTTAGAAAGTTCGAATTCGGATAGGTAAGTTCCGACAAATGGAAGAACACGTTTTCCTTTTTCAACGAGCAGTTGAAATTTTTTGTTTTCCAGGCAGAATCAAAAATGGGGATAATTATCAGACTCGAAAATAGATTTCAGGGTGGAGTCTGAAGTAATGTCTATCAAACATTCGTATTCAGCTGAAGATAGACTGGTTGGCGTCGTCGAAATTGAAAACGGTTTGACCACCACGGTTTTAGTACAGAAATGACTTATGACATGATTTAAGAATTATTTACTTTTGGCGTAAAAAATGTAACAGTTCCCTTCTACAAATTCACCATAAATTGGTATGCTAGGGGAGTGTGTATGAAAATGCCAAAAAACCAATAACAACGTGGAAATTATATCTACAAATAAAAAAAAATTAAGTTTAATAATAAATAGCACGTTGCCCCACCCAAAATGAACATTTATGTTGCATTGTTTTCTGTTTCTAGGCCTAAGTTATCCATTTGGTCCCTAAATGAAATCAAATGTGAAGTAAAACCCAAAACATTTTCTTAAAGAGTCAAGTGTTGGCTCCTTTAGTACATGGCTAAGAACATTAACAAAAAATAGTATCTACCATTTAAAGAGGAAAATTGTTCTTCTTCTTCTTCTTATTATTATTATTAATTATTATTTTTTTGTCCCCGTTTGGTATTGTTCTGTTCTCCAATCAATATTTTCCCCTCAAACCATTTTTTCTCATTGTATTGCTTGCGGCCCTTAAATAGCGATTTACCTCTCAAGGCTGTCTATAGTACCGACTTAAGTTATATTCATGTACATATTTTTCTTTTGCACTGGGAAATTTGTACCAATTCTACCTCTTTTCTTTCTGTACTACGTATTAGCGTAATAAAGTTGATGAAAAAATTTCCCTTTTTATTTTTGAATACCTGAACGGCACAACGGATATGCATGGGTGTCGCTAATAATTCGGAGCATTAAATTATGCCCACAGAACCAGGAAAGTGGTTCGCGGAATTATTTCATGAATTATATATAGAAATAAATTGGAAAACCTTAATTTTACAGTAGATTAATACAGCAAACTATTTTAATGTTTTTATTTTGAATAATATGTTTCATGTGGTCATTCTTTATATCTAAAGTTATATGAACAAGTTCTTCAGTCAGGTCAATCGATAATAATTTTCATTGTCTTATATTAAACAGAAAATAGAAATTAATAAGATAATTTTTGGTGGTTTTGAAGTTGTACACAAATGATCAACATTTTATGACTATTTTTACAAACTTATAATAGATTATTTGCATTTATATTGAACTTATGCTAGGGAGACAGAAGTAAACTGATTAATACAGTTTTCGTTAAATCACGACATGTCTTACAAACATTACTGTATGTTTGCCTATTAATCATCACCAAATCATCAATTCCTTTTATTATCAAAAAACGTTCTCTTGATGAACAGTTTTGCAGATTATACTACGGTTTCCGAATAGGAATACTCGATTTAAATTAACCTGTCTGACTGGTGATAGTTACAGACCAAGCCTATTCTGCTTAATAACAATCTCATTTTATTATTATATATCCAATAAATTATCTCCCCAGGTGAATGAAATGGCAAAATGGTACGAATTATTTTAAAAAATAAATATACAAAACTATTTTGCCGAACGTTTTTCATTCCAATTATTTTGTTTTCTTAACTGTTGAACAGTAACGATTTTGGCTAACACAATTAAACTAATACGTCGTACTACTTAAATAAAAGAATTTTTTACTCACGGAATAAAAATATTTATTTTAATTAGTTTGCTTTATTTATTTATTTATTTTTTTAAATTGTTTTCCCCCTTTGCATGTTCATCTGTGAAATATCTGTAGTAAGTATTCTGAATGTTCTGTTGTTGTGGCTTATCACAACTGTGATGTAACTCGACTTGACGACATCCGATCAGATGAGAACATGAACTTGAAAGGTGAGTCAAGTTACTTATCTTTAGACTCGGTTGATCGGGGCGTCGATGGCAGCAACGGTTTAGGTGTTGACACGGCGCTCCTCACCTCCGGTAAAGGTCTCGGGTTCGAATCCAGAGACCCTGCATACGACATACTTACAAATGGGCTTTTGAAATACCCTCTTTAAAAAAAAAAAAAAAAAATAAAAATAAAAATAAAATAAAATACATTTAACTTACTGTTAAAAATAAAATATATTAACTTGATTGTGGAAGACAGTGTATTTATGGAAGAAAGTTTATTTTTATAATATTACCAAATAAATTTTGTCACAAAATATCATAGGTACTAGTTGCAATGACAGCTTTGACTTCTTCTTCATTTTAACATGGACATGTTTTTGGGTTGGATACACAAATTTTTTAAGTGACCATTTTCGCGTCGTTGATTTCACGAGTGCTAGAACGGTTAGAGCTGCTTAAGCTCGGTTTGGTAACGTCGGTTAGAATGGGTTAGGTTACGTATACATGATTCAATGTTTCATCTTAGCTATTAAATTTGTTTCAGGAACTAGCAGAAATTAGTTTTTGCCATAATGTGTGTGTCTCAGAAATTTTGGTCACACCCATTTTCCCCTAAAGCAAAGGGCTATAGTAGTTTTCTCAAGTATGTATTTTAATTTTTTTAATCATGCAGTTATACGTAATTGAATATCAAATTTGTCTTTTCAATTGAGGCTTTTTTAATGCACAACTGTATTAGAATTACAATAAGTAAATATGTTGTTTACAATTTGCACAACAAGACTTTGTTACATGAGGGGGTCATCACCCACTCAATTATGATAATTTTACCTTAAATAAATTTGAAGTACTCATTCAAATCGCTATTTAAATTTAGAATATTTTTTATATTATTTTGTATTATGGTGTAACGAATTAAGTTGTATATAAGTTATAAAGGATTTGATAAATAAAAACCTGCAGATTAAACACGAAGCACAACGGAGCATAAATGACATGATTTTTTGATGTATTCCTCTCCTGAATTTTGCTGAATCTCTTTGGCAGTACTTTACCTTTGATCTGATACCAAGTTGAGTCCTAAAAAGCCCTAAGCTTTTGATATCTTATCAGCGAATATGACTAGACAGCAGTAGAGCGGATATCCTTAAGAAGCAATGTCGAGTGTGTTTGCTCGATGTGATGTTCGAGTTCTTCTTCAGTTGGCTCCACATGAAATGGGGCAGGAGAGGAATTGTTGTGGTTTGCAATATCTTTGCCGGTCAGTACAACTTGTACCCTCTCAAGGTTTGCTTGTTGAAACGAAAATCTATCTTTCAAAGCTCGTCTATTCCCGGATAATGGTAATCCAGGGGTGGCATGACATCTACTAATTTGCATCGAGTTATGCTGAATAATAAGCAGAGAAATGATTCCAGCAAAAGACTATAAGTGGTATAAAAATCAAGGTCGAGGCTTTTCGTTGGATGTGATGTTCAAATTCTTCAGTTGCTCCCACATGAAATTACGTTGTCATGTAGCAGGAGAGAACGTTTTTGTGTTTGCCAAAGCTCAAAGCTTGCCAGCCAGAATAACAAGTTATTAGGGCAGCTTGCCGAAACAAAAACCAATTTTACTAAATAGTCGACCCGACGCGAAAATTCGTGTTTCTGTAGGTCTTTGCAACAACTCCGATTCTTAGAAAGCGCGGGTAAGTCTGCCGTGTGGTGAATTTCTAATTCATCTAGAACTAAAAACTTGTTCGAGGTTCAGCACTGCTATACCCAAAGTTAGCAAGTAATAAGGACGGCCTGGTCTATTTTTCAAAGCTCGTCTATACACTATATCCTGAATGTACAATCCTCATTCTCTGCGTTGCATCACTGAATCTAATTTAAACGTCTTAAATTTACTCGAATTTCGTTTACTTATCCTTAATTTATCTATTCTAAAGAGAGATAACTAATTTAAGCTTTATTGAATTTATTTAAATATATTATTTAAACAAAATGATAAGCCAATGTTGTCGAGACACTTCGTTATTTTCAGCTGTTGAACCTTTTACACCTGAAAATTTATGTTGATTTGATTATTGATTTGTAGTACAGCTAACATTAACGATCTGGTTTTTCATATCTGATGGCAAGGAATGCCTTTAGAATTTCATTGTGTGACAATGGCGAACACCCTTAAGAGGGGTGCTTATCAACGTTTGGTATACGTTGACATCGGGTTTATGTTTCACTAACGAGAATTGTCCACGATTGTTGCTGATATGTAGGCGGCCAACCAGTTGTATATTCTTGTTCCAACTGTTATCAATTCGGCTATAATAATTGGACAACTCGACAGTCCCCGGGATCCGTGGAGAGTGTCGTTTGCAGTCAATTGAGTCTACTCCCGACTTTATCACGATTTAATGATCTCCTTTCCCTTTTGTACTTTATTAGTGTATAAACGTCATTGATTCCTGAATTCTTGGGAACTGAAAGTATTATATTAGCCAATAAAAATGTATTTCATAAAACGAACCATTAGAAAAAACATGAAAAATCATAAAGAAAAAAAAGAGAAAAAGAAGAACAGAGATGTCAAATACAATTCTAATCTAGATATATTTAAAAAAATTATTCAGCCCAACCAATTGCATTCAGTTTTACAGTGATTTATATAACCATTTTTATTTAGTACTGTCTTAAACCTTTCGGCTCACTAAGGTTTAAATTTTAGTTTGTTACGTTTATTGTTCAAGCTGTTTGAAAGACTTATTTTGCCCCGGTTGAAATCTCAGCCTCAATACTTGCTGCAGAATAGCAATTTAAGTACAGAAACAAACATTCGTGTCCACACAGAAAACTTGACATCTTCGACATGTGCTGACGTACGGACACTACTTTTCTGTGTCAATAAACCGTGCAACTTCCCCCCCCCCAATGTAGCCCATCAAATCCGGAGTACTACAAGGAAGTATATTCGGCCCCTTCCTGTATAATACCTTCACCCGCTAGGAGGAGTCACTCACAAGCTTCAGACTCGCACACAAAGTAAACGACTGGAAAGTATGGCGTGTCAAATTAAACCTATCAAAGTCAATAGTCTGCTTTACATTGACTATCTACTGCGAAGCAATTAAAGTCAAGAATCAGTATTGTTCCTTGTGCAAGCATCAAGTCGCAGGATAATCACCCTTGACACTAACTTCAACTAAATATATTCTTAATCAAGCCTATCTGGCGCTTATGTTTGTTCAAGACGGTCAGCTTCAAACTCTAGTGAAAAGAGTCCAAGCCCTCCAGCAGAGTATTCAGATTGATCTTACCCTGGTACGCAGACTGTTGAGAACTGCCAGAAAGATTCATATCTTCATATGTGAGTCTACAGTATAGAAACGTGCCAATATATAACTAGCGTTTTTAGAGTTCCCGTTTATCTTTTTAGCACTGACATCTAGTTCTAGAAGGTTTGGGGACGACATAGTGTACAAATTTTAGTTTCTCATTTGGTGACTTATAGGTTTTTCAAATACTATACTAGCAAATCAAGCTCAGTCTGAACTTATTTTTGTGTCATATAATTAGTTATTAACATCACTTTCTGTAGGTGAGATAGCATTATCATCAGCGAACTTGCTCATGTGCGTGCTAAAAGCTATTTCAGCTTGAAAATCAAACCCAGGTGCAAACCTTATTTCTTTCCAATTCCTGTACTTTTTACCGCACATTAGGTATCGGTAAGTGAAAAAAGAGGTTGAGTGTTTTAAGAATAAAATTGCATGATATATGATTCCCCCTATGGCCATTTATGTGTAGTATCTGAGCCCTTTAAGTGAAAACGTTTTAAAACATTTTTTGTCTCCGATATCTCCAGCCCGGTTTTTCCGTTCGAGTTAAAACAACTGTACAACAAACTTTTATAGGAGGTTAAAATGTAGAATTTTCCGAAGGCGACCGAAGTTATGAAATACGTATGACATAACGTTTTTATAATATTGTTGAAAATCTATATATGTATTTAGTAGTCATAATTGACCGTATTAATTGTGCAAATTAACCTTAGCTTTTTCATCTCAACCAAGACCTTACATAAAAGGTATATAATTAATTGTTGAAATTGATATTTACGATGACTAACACGGTGTTATAAAGCATACTAACATCTGCATAAGCTGCAGTTATCGAGCACTAATTTTACCTTTTCTCTGAAAAAATTCCTAATAAACAGTAGTTAAATGCTGAATTTGTTTTCGTCCTTCTTATTTTATTCCTATTGTTGAAATTGCTGCCATTCAAAGTTGAATTATGAGTCATCACTTAAAAACGTTTCCTTTGTTTCTAAAGTGAAGCTCTTTATATAGTTAATTTTTTTAAGTTTTAGCGCCGGTAAACGACATTGATCATCGCCAGCCCTCTTTTCTTAGCTTTTCTGTTCTTTTTCATATATTTCTCGCGTTTTAAACCTACTAATTTATTTTTCTGTTTCTCCAGCCTGTTATTATTTATCCTAGTGCTAGCCTCTCTGTATCTTAGGGCCTCGTCAATTGTGGATAAAATTAGTTAGCATTCACTCTACCACGGAATATACATTACTCGATAGTACTAGTACCATAGTACTCGATATTCCTCGTGGCAGTTGGTGATAAACCGTGCCATTCACGCTAATAAATAACATGCACATACCACAATTCATAAATTACCGCGAGGTATATCGAGTATTCTGGGGAATTGGGGGATAAGCCTTTAATATTACCACTTGTAAAGGACCTTTTGTCTCTCTGTATCTTCTATATCGATTTAATCTAATTATTCAGTGCATATAAGATACTCTATAGTAGTATGTTACAGTTTCAAACTGTTTATCGGAAAATAGGACTCCCCTGATCGGTGACACGGTCAACACTTTGGCAGGACATGGATGTCTTGAGGGCTGGCCTATTCTCAGCCTGTTTAGCCCCTCTCTTATCTCAATACCTAATCTGGTGGGACAAACATATTCAAATATCTATTTACGGACAGTATTATAATTAAGACAGCTATTCTTTTCCTTCGATTTGCATAACCTTCCGTCGATATAATGTTTTTTGCATGTTTTGACTGTCATTTTATTTTCGTTTAAGAAACATTTCTCAGTATTTAGTGTTGTTTTTTTAAATTGATGTTATTTTTCCTACTCGTTCTAAGCGTTGTTGTCGAGGAATCATCCTTTATTAATGATATTTTCATTTCTTTCTGGGGTACGTTTCTTATAGCAAAGGGTGGACGGACATTCATTCGATATAATACATAATGCCAAGACGTAAATGATTCATACTAAGAAAAAAACAGCACAAGTTAATTAAAATTAAGTAGTAATTAAAAGACAGTTATACGTAGTAACACTTGTTAGATTTAGGCAAACATCGGAAGGAAAGCATATAGGCAAATAGGAACGTAAACATGGTTGTAATAATTTTGTAAGATGTCAACGTTTGGCAATGGAGGTGGAATTTTTAACATCGTATGACGTGCTAAAATATTGTTTGATTTTAAGTCTCAGTGTTGAGTAAAGTTACAATGTAGCAGGGTTTGAACCGCACTGTCGCTCTTCTTGTTGCAAAGTCGACAGCCAGCTTCCGTTATGAAAACAGTGGAGAATTTCTTATGGCCTTGAAATATTGTTCCGACTTTCTTGATTTGGACTTTAGATGTTAATTAAGACAAGACCGTTCAAGGCCGGAAAACGGACATTTTGGAATAATGTGCTCAAGTTTGGAGTTTATCACCTGGTGAACACTACTAAACAGATGATTATCAAACTTCTCTAGTTGAGTGTTGTAATTGTGGCTAACCATTTGCGACTGACCAATATTTTTTCCTTTAATAATTTTTAAATATTTTCGGAGATGTGTCATGAAATATGTGCATGGTTACGCGGCTGGCAGCAAAATAAAACAACAAAAAACAGCGACAATAGGCGGACCAGGATGGTCCAGACAATGAAGCTTCAAGTTCATCACATCGCCAAACTCCAAGAAAATATCTCACAAATACAGTCATCCTTATAATACTGTATTTGTTTCCCTTGAACATAGTATTAGACTTGATCATCAGAAATAAGTCGCTTGCTTTAAAGTCTGGGCTCAAATCTGAATCACAAAAAAAGGACCAGCAGTTTCCCCATTGTTGTAGGAAAGGACACATCTAGTCATTTATACTACCTGATTCCCAGTCGAGATTTCGATCCCGAGCAATTGAATTTTCGGACGTACAATCACAAATTTCCCCTTCAAAATGAACATGTTTATATCTCTCTCAGCATAAAAATTATTATTGTCACGTTGCATTTGAATTGCATAATATCTTAACAAAATAGAAATAATGATAAAACTTGACCGGGGTAGTGGTTAAAAAATCTAGCCTGACCGACATGGTAATTATTTATATAGCACAATGGATGACTTTTATCTACTTAAAAAGGCATTTTTTTATTGTTCTTAACGTTTTGGCAATTAGCATTCTTATTTACAATCATAAATAATATAAATGAGGATTATTTGAATTAATAAATGTATGCCATGAAGACATCCGATTTCTTTTAAAATATGTATTTGATTGTCCTCAGTGTTTAAAGGTACAAGGAATTTTCGTTATACAGTAATTCGTCATTTTTGACATAATAATTTTATTCTGCACACAAAACACAAAAACCAAGGGTTGTTGTAAGGATATGCTATTAAATTTGAACAAGTGTATCATAAGACTCCTCACCTATCAGTTTTCCGTTCAATCATGTGTTTTTCCGTGAATTTAATCCAATTAGCTTTTTTTAAGTTCCATTTGCAGCTTGAAAATATAACTTGAGTGACATTCATGTGTATCATGTCTATGAGAATAGGGAAATGATCCGAACCCATAGGATGTTTCAAGACTCTCCATTTCTTTGTTGATATATCGGAGCTTAAGAAAGTTAGATCAACCGAAGATTTTCTAGATAGTGACGAAGATATTATATGAATAGGTGAACCATCGTGCAAACACACCACATTATGGTTCCCTTCAGCATCAATCAAGGATCGGCCGCAAGAATCTGACCAATCGGACCCGAAAACCCCGTGGCGTACGCCAAGGTTTCCGGATAATATGAATGGCTTAGATTAACTACTGAAAAATATATCCCAATCTTGTGTGCTGATATTATTTCTAGAGTTATTATGTACAGATATAATGATCTGTACACAATGATTACAGATATAATAGGGGATAGAGAATTTTTTATTTGAATCTGAATTGCTGTAATCAAGAGATTTGACATGTTACAATTTATGGTGATTTTGGAAAATGGGATTGAATTTCGCACGATCAACCCAATTCCTCCATAACCATCATTTCTGTCGTGACGTATGAAATTAAAACCAGAGAATTTTATGTTATGGCTTGGGGACAATCAAGTTTCGGATAAAATAACGATATCAATTGTTATTCTATCTATTATCTCCTCTGAAGATCCTTTCTTTTAAATTATAGAGCGACAATTCTATTGAAGCAATTGTAAATTCATATTTGTTTGCGCATATTTAATTTTATTTTGTATTATTCTGATCTCGCGTATTGTTTGAAATTTTTTAATATCGTTTATAAGTTGATGATAACCTTGGAAAATATTTAAGAAAACTTCGTCTGGTTTCACACTTTTATGCAAGAGATTTACATAATAGAATTTATGTCTTATTCGGACTGGCTAGAATACGGGTTGACATTACGGCCATAGTACATTCTCTAAGAATGCTTATTGACGTTTTCGGTAGTATTGAATACATCGCCTTGTGAATTGTATTTCGATTGGGCTTTTGCAGTATCTTTAACCCAATTTTTATTGACTGAATAAGGGTTATGTCTGAAGGATGACATTTTAGACACGGGTCGAGATTTAAGTAGTTTTATGTTCATTTGAAGTTATCCGTTCCAATTGAGGAAATTCTGACAAATTTGCTAACAGATTAAATCTGTTAGTTGTGACAGTTGAATATAACTGATATAACATATGATTTCATTTTAATGAATTTAATCGTAAATATTCAGGACATCTGTATGGTTTCCGTAACAGTTTGCACATTATCTTCATGCGACAACCCACAAATTTCACATCAATTTCTACACTGAGTAATTGGAGGAACATAAGGATCAACTCTGCCTCGCGTTCCATATATTGTTATAAATTGGGACAATTTTTGAGAAACGAAGGTCAAAATACATGTACCCAGATTTATTATTTGAGAACGATTATTTTCAACGTACGTTTTTGAAATTCTTTTAATTGATTTAACCAACCTTGACTGGAGATTTCATAACATTTAATATTTCTTCCTCCGTGGGTTCCGAAAATACATTTCTAATCATTTTAATTATTTTTTAAACGAAATAGGATGGAATATAAGGAAAAGGCTGATACAGTCTTTTAGGCAGGTTGAATCTACACCTGGGTTTGAATTATATTTTGATGCGATTTCTATCTGACATAAACACATTCACTATTTCCACGCTCTATTTAAATCCCGATTAGAATATTGGTATACACAGCATCATTGAGTGTATTTTGCCCGCGTTTGCTGCACGACTAATAAATACAATTGGACCATTGCCATCTGCTTTATTATATCTATTCGCACAAAGTGCTGATAATAAAGACGTTCTATTAAATTTGATTTTGTTCGAATCAATGGATCGCACAAAAATTTTGGGGATTGTGAGTCTGATTTTCATTTCAAGAGATTTCTATCTCACTTTTCTATATTTGTTTCATTTTCCTTGTGACGGTATATCAGGGGGTTCCTTCCCACCGCTCAATTCAGACATGCCAATTACATACTAAATATATACAATGAACTGTCTTTGGCAGTTGTGGTAATGTACAGGCATTTATTGTACTATCCTCCACTTGTTTAGCCGTGGCTCAAGGGGGGTAAGGTGAGACTTAATGCACGAACGTCGAGGACAAGATCCTCGAGAGCAGAAGGGATTGTTGTATCGTTCACTGTAAGTATTGGGATAATTAGGGATGTCCGTGGTGTATAAGTAAAGGATAGGACCAGGGATACTACCTTAGGGGGACTCCCCCTGTACTGGGATGTTTGGGGGAGTAAGAAGAACCGGACGTTAGCCAGAAATAACGGTGGGCAGATTTGAAAGAAGCGGCAGTTAGTTATTTTCCAAGGACTGTAGCTTTTTGGCTTATTGTACTTTTCCTAGTTCATTAGTTCAGTTCAATTGACACGATCCTTCTTTTAAAAAGTAATAGGTCTTTGTCTATCATTGCTGCTAAGTTATGTCTCTATTGAGCGATTGCTTCGCATTCGAAGATAGCATCGTTGGCAGTTTCTATCACCTCATTACAATAACAAATCTGGTCGTCATTGAACTCATGATGTGAAGGTGTATTTTATGAGGTCAAAGGCCGTTATATATCCCAGTCACTCTTCTGAGTTTTGTCATGTCTAACTGTAGCATTGTGTTTGCTAGTTTTGTTGTTGGTTCTTTAAACATGAGTGAGTGTACTATGTCTATAATTTTTTGAGTTGTCCATTTCTCGTTTTGTTTTGTATGGAGCCATTCTGAGATATGTTTGATCTTGTTATCTCAATTATAGGTACTGGGCCTATAGTTAATCTTGCCGACCCTCCTCTGGGCAGTAAGTCTGCTTTTTCATTACCCATAATTCCCAGTGGTCTTGGAAATTTTCGATGCATTCACCAACTATTTCGGATGTGACTTCTTTACGAACACTTTTAGGGTCGCTTGGATGCCTGATCTAAAGGTGACTCCAAAAATGCGGTATTCCTCGAATTACCGCCGAATATTTCCCAAGTCTCGAGATGCTCGTCTTGGCATTTGCCAACACCGTGCCTACGGGTACACACATTGTTGTATAACCTCCTAGTGGTTGCGAAAACAAGGAATATGTATTTGCCAATATTCAACTTACTTCCAATTGTGATGGACAACAGTGAACCTATCATTGATGCAGCTGTGGTTACTGTTTTGTGCATTGGCTAGAAACTAATTTAAAAATTTTCTTTATTATATTTTGAATTTTTTTTATTTATTATTTTATTTATAAAAAATATGATTCCTAAAAGAAGCTTTCCAAATTATTGGTCCTGTTTCTTAAACCCCAAGGAACTCCAAAACTGTTGAGTTGAGCCAATCCATTCCTTATAAAAGAAAACTGTTGTTATTGTGTAAAATAATACATCTATACTATAGGAATCGTTTATTAATGAAAGATAAATAGCATTAAATAGAAATATATACTTAATTCAGTTAATTATTCTTTTTATGTAAAGTCTTGGTTGAGATGAAAAAGATAGTGTCACGAGGGGGATTCGAACCCACGACCTTCGGCTCAATACACCGCGCTCTAACCACTTGACCTATCGTGACTTCGATCCACTCGGACACCAACTCCCCATCTCAACGTACAACCTTTCGAATTTTCTCTCGTTTTTGCCATTTTTCAAACGCATTTTATACCCCTAATGTTGATTTTGATAACAGTTGACAGTTGGTTAAAGTACAATGATACAATTGTACAATGAATATTTGGAGATCTTGAGATGCGGTCTGGTGTGACGTAGGTTTTAGAAAAACATTTTCTTTATCGTGCCAACGTTTCGATCTTTATTGAGATCATCTTCAGGGCTCAAAGTGTTTGTTTACCGTTGAAGATGTGTCATTCTTGTCTGTCCTGTTGAGAGTATGTAGTTCATTGCCGAATGCGTGGATGGTTTGAGTGCGGTTACTTCACGAATTCGTGCACTTTGAAGCGAACGAGAAAGCCGAGTATGGCGAGCACCGAATATTGCTGTACGGAGAAGTAACCGAGCATCCATTCCCACATGTCAGGAGTCACCTTTATGCGGATTTTTTCAGTGTAACCTTATGACACAATCATGTATTTCAGTTTGAAAGACCCAGGTTTTACTTTCCTAGTGATTTTGATAGCTCATATTTTATACTTTTTCAAAATATACTGACCCAGTTCCTTCACTGATTTTGAGTAAGCTGTGTGCCATCACGTACATGTCCGTATTATTTCTACCCACTTATCATACGTTTTAAAGTACAACTTAAGAAATGTATTAATAAAAATGCATATGTTTTTTAACCTATTAGCCATTGTGCATTGAACAAATGGGCAAGGGAAGCTGCTTGGGAACAATTCGTGGTAGCTTTCTGTGTCTATACTTGATGCATTTGCTCTTCCAAAGCCATTAGCACTTCTTTTGGAATGAGATGTTAGGCTATTAAATAAATTTACTTTAAGCTTGGACTATATTTTTATAAGGATTCAAAAAGCTTTTAATATTTTTTGTCAAGATATTCTAGATGAAATTTTTCAAGAGTCATTGGCAAGAGAATGTTTTCCTTATTTTATTGATGATAATAATTTCCCGTCCTAAATAACATTCGCAAACGAAACACAAACTATTGTATCATATCTCTTTTATACAACTTCACTTTTATACAAAAATAAATCCTTTTCTATCAGAGAAATCAGGTTTAGACCATAAACTGCCCCTTGATGTAATGAGCTAGCATCTCTCGTATTATAATTAAGATATATTTATATCTATTACATTAATATGAACAAAATCTCATTTATATTTTGTTTTCAATTCAAAATTCCTTTACCTTACCCAGTTCTCTTAGGGATGGTAACTCTAGGGCAAGAAGCCATACGAGGAACTCGTCTCCAGTGTGACCATGATTCAAAGGTTCCGTCAAACAATTTTCTATATTCAGATAGTGTGTATATACAGCTTTAGTCTGAATCTTGGATGAAATTAATTATTAAGCCCTTGTGTTCACGAACGTGATTATGCATCTCCGATCAAAGTTGAACAGACTTCTGTTTCAATTGGTGGATATTTTTAGTTCACTTTATTTAGGGCTTGTATGGCAGAACTACTTGATTTTAAATTGATTACTTTTTGAAATAAATAGAAATGAAATATACTTGAACATAGCTAAGTATGGCTGTTTGTTAGTGGTTAAATAAAATAACAGGTTTTTTTTTCATTCAATATTACATGTCAAAATCACACTGGAAAATAGAGGTAAATGCAAATTAAAACATTTCGTTTCAAGGAATTTAAATTAGATGAATTTTCTTTCTTAAAATGAATGTTTAATAGGACATCGAGGGGGCGGCGGGTAAATTATATAGAAATAACGTCGTTAGAGCGCAAGTGCCGTAAGTTGATCGATCGTATATATGCAGGGTAGGGTAAAGGAGAGCAGTGCAACAGGAGGGCTTGCACACACGCACAACACCCACCCACACAAGCACTCATACACCTTTCATTAACACGTACATACACGACACACACACACACACACAAACACACATACATTTTGAGTTTCATTATACTTAGCTCTGACTTTTAAGTCTTGCTGCGTGCCGACTGATTTCATGTTGTGATAATTTAACCGCGGCTCAACCGACGATGTTGAATTTAAAAGGAATTGGCTTTGTGAGCGTTCAGCCGACATGGATATACTTGTAAAAAGGGTTAGTAGTTTGTATTTTTTTCCCACTGGTTAAACAGCGAGATTCGTTTTACGAGTCGTTCTTCCTCCTAGGTTTTTTCTTGGCCCATTTCTAACTCAAAAATTACAAGTAATTCTATCTACTTATTCATTCGTTTAACTTATTCCAACACAAAATTAAATAACAACTTTTTGTATAAAATAATTCATAAATTATTAGTTAAAAATTAGCCAGATACGGTGGAGGCTACAAAAATTGAGCTAACACGTTCCCAGAAACCCTTCCTGCCTAGTTCCTTTGATGAAATAGATATAACCCATCAATGTTCTAAGTATGACAATTTGATTACTTGGAAATTTAAATCCTTAAAGCTTGTTCAATTTATTATCCGAATCTCATATATAATAATAATAATAATTTCCACATATTGTGATAATTTTTTATATATTAGGTTTTCTTTAATGACCCTTATCCCTTATGACCGACAGTATCCTTACTATACGATAAAGTAAATCCTAATCTTATCTAACCAGACTTTTTTTGTGGAAATGCTTTTCAAATAGAGAATCATTCTTTTTAAGTAATGTTTTTGAAAAAAGTTTGCTTCTTGATATTCTGAAAAATCTTCTGTATATTGAATTTTGCTTACGTTTACTAGCCGAGTCGGTAGTGGTTTCAAAAATTAGCCTAACACCTCTTAACTTGAAATTGATATAACCCGTTTATTTTCTAAGCATGACGATTCCTTTAAAATTGTTCATCTAATGAGTTAGTACAAGTTGATTAATTTGAAATTGAAATCCTTATAGCTTGATAAATATATTATGTAATACTTGGAGCTATTACCTTATAGCTAAAGAAGGAGGCAGGGCTGCTTCGAAATATATACATTTTTCAAAACTACGTGTTGTATATTTTCTACATAAAAAAGAAACTACAAGATATATTATAGTATTATTTTTTATGTATGAAGTTTTTCCCAATGTCACTTTTTTGACAACCTTAATCTTTTTGTCTATCCAGGTTCTTACGTGGAAAATGTTTTCCATATTATTTTTTTTCAGTAAAATAAAAAAAATTGTTTACTTCTTGATATAGGTACTGAGAATTGCTGTCTGATCTTATATGTACATTGAATTTTGCTTATTGTGTTCAGAACTGGTATAAAGTGAAGGTTTTTTTTCTCTTGAGAGTCACAATCTCGTACTCGATACCGGGTTTATTACTCACTCTGATATTTCTATGTCTTTTCTACATTGTCTGACGGCACGTGGACCGAAAAAAAAGAGAGTTCAAACTCTTATATATTATGCCCTCCCTTTTTCGATTATAAATGTATATGTTTTTGTTTTGTAAAGATGACTGGTGTGAGGAAAGTGAATGCAGTGAAGAAGATTTGATAACAGATTACCTAGGTAGTGAAGAAATGAGTGACAAACAAGAACTCATTGGCCCCTCTCCTCTTGTCCCGACCATCAGCGTCACACCTCACTCTCCAGCAGGAAAGCACTATCCTATTTTAGGTAAGCAGGATATTTTAAGTTGTTTTAGCTTTAATTTATTCTAGTGATAGATCTTTTTTACTTTATAACAAATTTATGTTTAAATAGCTGCTTCTAGCAGACCATAATTTTTCTCTATGCTTTATATTGTTTACATTAAAAAAAAAATTTAGTTGAACGTTTTACTAGTTTAATAGCGCCATTACGCATACGAAAGACAGACCAGTAGGCGTTACAGAATGATTAGCACATTTTATATAGTTCTGTTTATAATTTTTGAAAAATTTAAATTTTTAAATTTAAATTCTGCGATCTCGGAGGTCGGAATCCACTTCTGCCGTGTAATGACGACTTTACTGCTTTGAAATAAATTAAATTCGTTTATTAACATTTTGATGTAACCAGCAGCTTATATGATGACCACTTAAAAATGTGATCCAAACTAGTCTCACACATCTTATGTTAAAAAAGACGTGATTGTAAAACTTTTTCTTGATTCTGTAACTAATAAAGATGTGTCATATACTTCCTTTATAAATAAAAAAATTATCTCAGCTCTCTCACTCCCACAAAAAGCTCTTGTATTCCTCACATACCTCTACAATTCTGCACTACCCATTTTGGAATATCATACCTTTCCTAAAACTTGGTAAACCAGTTCAAAAACATATCTAGTTGGTTTATTTCCCATTGTTTTTTTTTGTTTTTTTTGGCCTTATGGTCTAGCATATTGGTCAAATCCAATCCACCCAAATCCAACCATCCCATTATGTTCATAGTATTTGAAAGGACTGTGCAAAAATTAATCTCCTCTAACCATCTCCCAGAACATCAGTTTGGGTTTCGCTCCCACCATTCCATCATACAGCTAGTGTTTTGTATAGCACAAATCCTCATTGCTTGAATGCAAGGATTATATGGGAGCCATTCTTGATGTAGTACAAGTGTTTGACCGCGAGTGGCAGCGGGTCTCCTGTACAAATTAAAGCGTGACCTTCCAAATACTCCCTCTACTTCTTTGAGCAGTTCTTTCATGTCCGACAAATATCAGAAATACTGCTCTCTGGATGCAGGAATAGCGAAGGGCAGTGTGCTGAACCAATCCTCTATATCCTTTATACTGCAGATGCTCCCACTACACATACACTCTCCTTCCATTGCTGATGACATAGCTGAACTATCCTCTGACCTCGATCCTGCAGTTGCTTTGGAAAATCTACAGAGAAATATCACATGCATAGCAGATTGGTATAAATGATAGAACATTAAATGGCAGCAAATGTTGTGACCATGTCACATTTACACTACAAAGCAAATCTCCTCACAATACACTACAACAATGTTCCTATCCCCAAATCCGACTGCATCGTTACCTTGGGCTCCACTTAGACTTATGCCTAACATAGAAACAGAATACACAACTGAAATGACAAGACAAGATGTTATGGTCTACTCTATAAACTTATAGAACAGCAATCTAAGCTATCGACAAAAAACAAAATTACAGTCTACAATAAGCTACTACAACCGATTTGGACATACATTACAATCCATAAGGCAACTCAAGAGGAAGTGGCTCTGTGACCTCCATTTGAGGAGTAGGCAGTGAAGTTAAATTAGTGGAGTGAACTGGGAAAATAATGTTGATTATGTGCCCCCCCACCCAATGTAAATATGTAAAAAAATTTAATAACAATTCTGATTGATTCATATCTACATTTTTATTTCAAATTTTGTTAAATAGAGGACAACTTGCAACAATTGCAATACATCCATGAAAGTGTTCAACAAATGCGAGATCTCTCAGTTCAACCAACAACTAATCAAGTGAGTTGCATGTTAGTTATATTTATGTTACAAAATGATCAAATAAATTAACTTTTTACAGGAAGCGAGTCGCCTCAGTGCTTCATGCCCGTCGTTGAACGATGCTGGATCTGACCCGGATCTTTTGTCGAGTGTCAACTCCACACCATCTCAGACGCTCACGTTAGCCACACCTGCACTTTCCCGTTCCATTTATCACAAACGTAAGTCATTCCGTTTTTTTGTTGACATTGTCTTGTGTTAATTTAATGTTTCATTAAGTCATATATATATATATATATACACACACACACACACACACACACACACACACACACACACACACACACACACACACACAAACCCTTCATGTTTATTTATTAAGCAATACAAATTTAGGTAACCCAGCCCCTTGTAGATGACCCTATCATGTTGACAGGAATAATTGAATGTACAAATAATCAATTCAGAATTAATTATTCATAACATTTATATTATACAAATAGCTAAATAGATACATAAGGGAACACAACACACTTTTATTATTATGTAGAAGAATCTATATTTCCTGATAGTGACGGATAAAAAACAGATTGAAAATCATATGGTAGATGTTATATGTATTATAAAGATAATAAGTGGGGGGGGTGTCATCAGGGGCTGCAACAGTGACACAATTAAATACGATGGTTCAAATCTAAGCAGCTCATTTGTACTTACAAACTAAACGGGCTTGTTCAATTGAAAAATACTGGAACATTGGGGATTGATATGAACCTTATTAAAAAATTTATAAATAAAAAGTAAAGGAACCAAGATATGGAATAAATTATGGTTGATTGGTTTATATAAAGTCAACTCTACACATACATATATAATCGAACCTATGGTTTGGCCATGAGAATCACCCACTCTGCTGTTTAGGTGGTTTGGGGTCTAACCTCCAGGGTCTATTGATAACAGCACTTACTAGTTTGATGGTTGATGGGGACTAGATATTCTACCATTGCACTTGTACTACACACACCTGTCACCAAACTGTAGTTTAAAAAAAAAAAAAAAAAAAAAAAAAATAGAAATGATGAAGATGGAGTGAGTGCGGTGTTCAATCCTTTTTAAAAAAGGTAGTTCCTACTCACAGTAAGTACTTACTATATGCTATATGAACTATCTTTTTTAAAAAAAGGAGACCTGTTGGTGACCTGGAACACACCTGTCCCATCCAAAATTTGAGGAACCCAAAGATTTTCTGCCATACCCAAACACAATGTTGGGTGGCATTGCTACATATTCTCTATATGGACCAAGGCATGACACCCTACAATTAAGTGGGACACATTGAGCAATCTTTTCTGCCACTTTGGTCCAAAGGTATACCTGTGTTCAACTGTGCATGGCTGATACTTCTTTGGGTTATGCTGGTTTTATTCTGCTGTTTAAAGACACGCAAGAGCTCTTTTGATGAGTCCCTGTCCACTGACACTGCTAAATTTTCTTTAGCATATTCTTTATTGCTCGTTTAGTGTGAGCAGGTCAGATCACGATAGGTCTTGGAGGGTGGGCCCTTCATGGCTTTCGCCGCCTCATCCTCACGTTTATTGCCCTCCAACCTGACGTTCTGAGTTTGCACATAACTCCTACCATTTTTACGAGAGGATCCACTGAGTATCTGTCTTTTAGAGTCCACAACAGTCAGTGCATAAGGCTTAATGAATCCTCCCCGGATTGGATGACTACAACAAGGTGTTATTATTTATTAAATTTTGTGCATTCATCAACAGAGCTGGTTTAATAGTTATTTTTATTGTATCCCCTTTTAAAAGTAATATTGTAATGGTAGTGATAGATAGAGTAAGTTACATATTTTTTAAGGTGGTTCAGGTGAGTGGGAGTACAGACGTAAAGCAGCAGGTGAGAATGAAACTGAAATTTCTCGAAGAAAAAGTTGGGCGGCAATTGAAGATCTGTCGCATGGCAAGGAACCCTGTAAAAATTCTCGACAAAGAAGGTAAGAAATATTTGTAGGATTATATTACGGTGTCATTTATTTGTTTAAATATCGCAATATATTCTTTAAAGTGGGAATGATTTATGCAGTATAAGCCTGAGCAGTATGGAATCGGATATGGATGATCCATTTTGTGAAAGCACAGCAAATCTTCTCGGAACAGATGAAGCAAAATCACGTGTTAGACAAGCTCGCACTAATGCTAATTCATCTACCCATTCTCTGAATGAAGCTGAATTACAGGTGGAAAAACAGTTGTTTTAATCGATGGTTTGTTGATTTTATTTTGGTAACAGTCTGAAATGTAAAAACTTTTCAGGGAGATTTTAAAAAGGTAGTGTCAAAACGAGAAGCTGAAACAAGATTATTGAATGCTCGGTTGAATTCTCCACTCCAGAAATCAGTTTCAACACCATCCATAATAGCTGTCCGAGAGCTTGCAAGTACAGAACCTACCATGATTGTAGAATCTTCAACATCAACATTACCAGTGTGAGCCATCTTATATTACCACTCTTATTTTCTTGCCTGTCTTATTCAGATTCTTTCACTGTCAGCTTTGCAACAATATGCAATGTCTTACTTGACTTTCTTTTCTCCCTACTTTATGTAGTTCACTGCTGCATTGATTTAAAAAATAAATCATGGCAATTAGTATTCTTTCACTCAAAATAATATTATTTTAATTAATAAAGCATTGGGTAGTATTTAGAATTTATTTTTAAAATGGAAGCAAACAAAAAACAAAATACATTGCGCTTTGTTGTAAATAATTCCGATAAAAAGCTAAGTGTTTTGTTTGTCTAATTATATTCATGTTCATTGCGTTAATGGGATTATTCTATACCAAGGCTCCTGCACAAATCATTGTCACTTGACAAAATAATGAGTGTTTCCAAAAAATGAGTATGCTGATGAATAACAAATTAGCCTTTGTAAATATTACCTTTCAAAACAGTTGTCAACCGAACCAGTTATATACTATATGATAATACTTATAGAAACATCATTATAATTATGGAAAAATTAGAAAGAGAAATACTTGAAATAATTAAGTTGCATAAAATAATGAAGACAAATGAATTCCTGCGTTTAGAAAATAATTATTCTTAGACTGGATTCATTTGTCTCTATAAATATCTCTTACTTCCTCTCTCTATATATGTTAAGGTAGTACTTTTAGAGTGTCAAAAGTAATTGCAGTCGTATAGTATTTTTCATTTTTTTTAGTTTTTGAGAACGCTATAGTTTTATTTATTTGAGCTTAAAAGAACTTCTTAATTTTATTAAATTGGCTTTAATATTAGAAGTTCTATTTTCATATTACTAGCAAATTTTTGCATGCCTGGCATTTTGAAATTTTAACTGCTCTATATTTTTCTTAGTGCATGTTGAAATATTCTTGAGTTTTGATTATATATCTTTCATTACAAGCTACCAGAAAATACGACTATCTCTAACAAGTAGATGATATATANTGAGGTCATGACTGATCATTTCGGTCTTCCTGTTTTCCGGATTGGTCTGTCAGATGCTATCTTCAGTGTGTCTGTTAGCCTGCAGACAACGGAAATAATTCTTACAATATGTGAAGATGTTTACAATTACTTGCCAGTTTTTTTTAATGATATTTTCACAAAAATTCACAAATTTTTTCTCAGATCCTACAGCTCATTGGCAAGAACGAACGTTGGATTCATGTCTAGTAGTTTTCAACCTAGTATTGCCAAAAAAGTTTCATTGACATCTGTGATCCCAAGTCCATAGAATTTCCTTGTTAGAGTTGAAATGACAACCCCAATTTAATTTCCTCAATAATTGAGGTTGAATTGGTAAAATAGTTAATTTATCTGTAGTTGTAATTGGCAAATGATACATATTATGTATTTTATTGGTTGCTAGGTGTAATTGAAAGGTGTAGTATTTTAGTTTGAAATTTGATCACTAGACTCTAAATTAAAAATATTTTATTATATGGATGTACCCATATAATACCATAATTACCTATAATATATCCATTATTATAGTCTTTTTGAAAACTGTTTTATGTTGCTTGCTATAGTGTCTATACTTTAGGTATCAACTATTATTATTTAATTAAGGTAGGCAAATGGTTTTTCTGTCACAAGTAAGACTATTTTAGTAGCTTCATTAATAATAAAAAATACTGAACCTATTAATTAACCAGTTTAGTCTAATACCGAAGTCAGAATATGGTTATTAGAATTAGAATTGCATCCAAAGTTTTTAAAATATGTTTAATTTTAATCATATGCAATTATTCACATAAATGTTTTATCAAGTAAACTAGAATAAATATTATAGTGTCATTTGTACTTGCTTCTAGATAAAGCATATATCGGGTTGTCCGGAAAATAATGCAGGATTTTAAGTTTTCATTTAAAAAAATCTATATAAAATATTCTGTTTACGTTTACAGGATTACTNTGATTAAAGAACATTGCTTTAAAGTAACTAGTTTCTTTTTTTTTGTTTAATACCAAAATCCTGCATTATTTTCCGGACAACCCAATACAATGTTGAGTAATGTTTTGAGTGCCCTAATACATATTTTATGTGTGAAGTGCTTTTCCAGTTTAATCATGTGCAACAACCTAACCTTGCTTTTTATAAATGTTCAGTTAATAAACAAGATTGATAATAGTATAGTGAAAACATAGATTGTAAGCGCGCCAACTTTTTTTTTGTAAAAAACAATTTTTCATTTTTAGCACTTAACTTTTATGATGCACTGTTATAAATTATAATTTTCTGGGTTATTCCGTACAAATCACCTATCAATTAAAACAATTCAACAAAGACTTTCAGTAGTTTTGTTGCGCATGAAGCACTTTGTAGGGCATGGCTTTGTGTGTTAGCTCATATTGTATGCATACAGTGGGTGTCAACTGCGAGGGTTTGGTACCGAGAGTGATGAAGAAGACTTGGCGGCTATTCTCGACTCAGAAAAGGATTTAGCAGTCTCAGATTATTTTACACAGTGAGTAATGTGCACAGCTTGTTTTTCTAGTTATTTTATTTATTTATTTATTATTATTATAAGGAATAACCCAACTAAATATCACCATTTCTTTTCTTTTATGTAAGATGTATTCAATTAATGCAGAAATTCTGTAAATATTTGCTGAATTATTGTATGCTGCATGTATAATTCATTAATTTTTTTACATACAAATGTTCTTGTATTTCAGAATTTTTTTAGCTCTTAATCTGTATGTTTAGTTTTGTTTGTAACAGTCACAATTAGATATTTTCTTCAAGGAAAGGTATTGAATGTAGGATATGTACAAGGGTAAATTTAGTTTTATTTTATTTTATGATTTTCATTCTTGCAACATTGTGATAAATAAACGTATATGTATGTACTCTTGAAATATAGTAATAAGAAACATGCCTAACAATTAAATGCAAGTCTATTTAAACTAGAACTCTTGGACAATAGTCATTTTAAAATTTTATGACTTTAAATGAAACTCTTATGTATTATTCAAGGATAAAGCAAACTTGTTTTACCTGTAAGCAATTCTTGAAACAGTGAGAAAAAAGAAATGGATTTATACTATTTAGCTTCTAGAAGAAATAAACTGAAATTTTTTCCACTTAGTATTTTGTAAAATACTTCTGAGGACTATAGACTTTCACCCTGAAGGATTGTCACTACTTGATGTGCTTACCCTAGGGTCTATGCCTCAGGGGAATTCACCTACCTTACCAGGTTTGCCTGATGCCCAGGAGATAATTGCTTCCTAACCAAGGGAGTTAGGCGCCAATTGGGGCTCTCAATAGCTAGGTCATTTCAGCTCCCAATGCATGCAAAATATAATCAACCACTACCACTACTACTATCAAGGCTAAAACTACTATCTATATTACAGTCACATAAATAAATACACTCACACTTTTCATTGCACTCATTCTGACTAGTCAGAGGAGTACTCAATATTCCTCTATCTACCTACACTCAATATTAATAACTTGTCTAAATTCGGGTAGATGGGGTACTGTTATAAATATTCTGGCATTGACCTTAAATGTACACCCTGCTGAAGGGGCGATAGTTGTCTATATTTCACCATCAACTTAATCACATTAATAAATACATGCACTCAAACAAAAGACATAAAACATATCTGTATACAGTACAAAAATCCCACATCCTCCAAAAAGCAGTACAGGGGGCCCTAAACCCATTCTTAAATGAAGGTGGCATGCCTACACACTCTATAAGGAGCCAAGGCATGAAAAACTTCCATTATGAGGGACACATCGAGCGACCTTTCTTTACATAAGGGGCACCTGCAGAGGCTTTGGCCTTGACATGCAAGAGCCTCTCGGTCAACACCACCCACTGATGCGAGGACTATGCATAACCATTGAAAATTCATTAATCGTTTAAGTTCACTTTGGACATTTGGAACACATGGAATAGTGGAGGGTTCACTCTCATTTTCATCATTATAACAGCCTAAAAAACTGATGAATGTAAGTTCAGCTAAAATAGTTATACCGTTGTATCAATTGAGATTTTAATTACATGTTATCTCTTTTGTGCCTATTGTTTTAAGTATATTTTTGGTTTGTGGAGTTCTGAAATATTAAAATCTGTTGTTCCATGTTTCTTATACTTTTTGGTTATGAAAATAGAAGAAAATTTAAAGTATTAGGGGTTTTATTACTTGCTTAAATAAAACAGTTGCAGAAAATTCATTGAATCTTTTACTGTGATTATAAATAAACCTAAGTTTATTTCTAATATTTTGAAGGATTTTTTGTTTTCTTTTGCAGTGCTGCTTATGATGACCATTCTGAAAAAAGAAGGAAACGAGGAAGTCTTTTTTTTCGCAAAAAGAAGGTACATTTTATAATAATTATTATAAGGCAAATTCCTCATTCCGTATTATTTATTTTATTAAAGGACAAAGTAAAAAAGACTACACACCAGTGGGTATCAGTATCATATGGGAACTCTCAAATGTGTGATTTCTGTTCAAAAATCCTGACCAATAAGCCATCTGTATATTGTGAAAGTAAGATTTTAGAATTATAAGAACATGCTTTAATTCCATTCCGTTTTACTTATATTGTAAATTTTAGGTTGTACCATTACTGTACATCAAAATTCATGTAAAGATAGTCTTGCTGATTGTAAAGGAAAAGGGAGTAAGGTAAGTAAGGAGTAACCTTGTCTTATAACATATATAGACATATTTTCATCACTAACCATTTTGTCTCTATTTAATTATTATTTACATTTAAGGGTTAAGTTCGAGTTTTCTATTTAAAAATGAAAACATTTACATATTTAAATGTATAGATTTTGTACACAGGCTGTGCGGCTTATTGTTTTATAATTAGAAAGTTGTTCTAAAATATAGTGTGGAATTTCAGCTCATGGCTAAAACAACAGCTTCTTTGGGAAAATCAACCGGAAAACGATCGAGTAGCAATCAGTCTGGATCCCCTAGCAGGTCAGTACAGTTGAATTTAAAAAACTTTACCCACCTCAAATATTTGTGCTCAAATCTATATCTCATACAGATTTATTTGCAACGTCAAAATTGCGTTTGTGTCCTCGCTTTTTGGAACAAGATCTTAAAATTGTTTTAACATGAATTAACCCTCTTCTGCTTTGTCTTAATCGTAGCCTCGTATAACATCTTTAAACAATCTGGTGGTGGTGTAAACAAGCTATTGTAGATGTGTATCTTTTCATTTGCCCCTCCAAGAAAGAGTAACAAGCTTCTATTTTGGATAAACTGGAAATTTGTTCTCTTTTTTCATTTTTTATTTGTTAATTTTGTTATGAATGGAACAATGAGAGTTGAAAAAAATTAATATATGTTCCAAATCGTCTATTATAAGAGAAAATCATATTTACATTGATACTTTTAATTAGTAATTTCTTTTTTGGTAATTGTTTTTTTATGTACATACACATATATTGATTTTGCATCCAGTGTGTCTTGCTGAATCAAACTTAACCAACAGTTCTCTCACACATAAATTAATTTTTGGTATGCCAATTTAGTGTAAAGATGTTTAATTTTGTTTGACATCCAAGAAACAAATACAAATTGTTAAGTACTGCTTTTACGGATTCCCTTTAAAAAATAATAATTGTGCGTACTATACTGGACCACATAAGGACTCAGTAGAGAAAAAACTAAATACTTTGACTTCAATTATTAAAACTATAATTAACCGTGATCAACTTAAACATGTTTAAATATTCTAAGTTTTTAGAGACCTTAGATTCAACAAAATCATAAGTGTACAACTCAAGATGATTTCATAGAGTCTGAAATACACTGTTCTCCATAAAACACAAACTATTTTATACCTGCACATCTATAAGTTTATTTGATTTATTCAGTACATGTACATGTCATACAGCACTTAAAAAAGGATTTTTTCAAACAATATTTTTTTAAATATAAGTATTCAAAATATTTGATCATTTTTTTAAAGTTAATTTTAGTGAAAGCTAAATTTATTTATTACTTTTTTTTTTTAATGCAAAGCATGTTTTATTATTGACATGATATGCATGCTTTAATAATTATATGGCTTATTATTTTTACCTTGTTAATCTTAATTATACATATACTCAATTAATTATACATGATTTTTTCGAAATGAAAAATTTGTGTCACAGGCAGGATTCAAACCTACGACCTTCTGCCTCTGCTTCAACCATTTGAGCTACTACTGTGACTTCGATCACTCATGCACCTATGGATGGATCATTCATAGTCCCGCTTCTGTAGTACAATTATTAACAAATATGCTTCTATATGAAGGCGCGATTTGCTTACAATTGGATTAAAATGGGAAGTTGAAGGGAGAATTTTGTAGCTTGGGCATATTTAGCTGGAGGTCGTGGGTTCGAATTCCTCCTGTGACACAAGTTTTTCATTTAGAAAAAATCGTGTATAATTAATAGAGAATTATATTTGTAATTTGAGTCATTTGGTACACATCACTTTTCAGTTTGAACATTTAACATATTAGACTGCATATCACTATGTTGTAAACATCGTGTATATATTGCAATGAAACCGAATTAACAAGACTATAATTAATCATTATTTGGTTTAAATTTGATTGAATTATAACTTTTAAATGATTGGGACAGTTTGAACTTAATGTAGTTATCATAAGACAAAACATTACAGGTAGGATTTGAGATTAACAATCATACTACCAAATATTTTCTAATTTTACATAGATTTTATATTGTGGCAATTTTATCTAATACCTCATAATAATATCATAATAAAATATAATCATAAAATCTTTCAAACTTTCATTATAAACATGAAATTGATACAATTTTACAATGATTCATTTTAGATATTTTAATTTAGTATTTATTTATTTTATGCCTTACTATTTTGATTTAAAATTACTTTACCAAAAGTCATGTTTTCATACCGTACTTTATTATATATTGGAATTGAATACATAATTTTTTACTTTTTTTTTCTTCAAACAAGAATAGAATAGAATTAGGCTAATTCCTACCCCAATCTTTTGTTTATTTACAACATTCGTTTGCACAAAAAATAGTATTTATATGTATATATATATATATATATATATAATGGAAAAACATTGAATCATGGATATGTAACCAAACCCATCCCTAACACTAACCACACCTAATTTAACATTCTGAATCATTTCCTTCACCCTTACCTAACCGAACTTGTCCTTAGACTCTAATCTGCCCTAATCCAAATCATTCCTAACCTAATCTAAATTGTACCCTGACCCTACCTTAACTTAACCTACATTATCCCCTAATTCTAACCGAACTTAATATAAATTATCATCTAACCTAACTTAATTGTATCCTACCCTAATCCATTCTAAATTGTTCCTAACCTAACCTAGTCTAATCTAAATTGTCGCCCAACCCAGCCCATCTTAATCTAAATCGCTGCTAACCTTAAACCTAGCCTAATCTAAAATTTCCCCAACCTTAACCTAACCTCATCCAAATTATACCCTAACTCTACCTAATCCAAACTGTACCTAACCTTACCATTTTTTCTGATTTAAAATGGTATGGCGTCAAGGAATTATTCTGTTTTTTGTTTGTGTTGTCTCTCCACTGTGTAAGGGTTTTTGTAAGATAACCATTGTTTTTCTGGCGACCGGTTTCGACATTATTCATAAGTCATCTTTTGGCCTAAACATACATAAAAATTTTTTTTACATTAATTTTTGAAAACTGTTTAAATTTCAAAATTAATGTAAAAGTTTTTTAATGTTAATCTAGGCCAGAAGATGACTTTTGAATATAGTTGAAACCGGTCGCTGGAAAAACTTGGTTTTCTTCAAGAAACCCTTACACAATGGATACACACACACAGACAAAAAAAATTAACCTTACCATTCTCAGCATACTTAGCCTAATCTAAACCTAACACTACCCTAATGTACCTTATGTACGTTGATCATAGCCCTAACCATTCTCAATCTAACTTAACCCAACCCATGTGCACTCCCTGATAATGGGAAATCGATGACGTGAAAATGGTCATGCAAAAATAATTAGTGCATTCATCCCAAAAACATACCATGTTAAAATTAAAAATGTGACGTACTTCAGAGTATATAATAATTGAATAAACAAAACTCAGAAAGAACGGATAATTTTTTTTTTTTTGGTAGTATGATAATAACTTTGTCTATATTTTATATAGACTACCATTTCTTGTAAATAGGCCCTACTTTTGCCAGTATTTTCTGTTTTTAAAAAAATTTTTTTTTCCTTTTCTACTTGCTCAAATTCAACTATGTGAATACATCATTTTACAGCATTTTTTATGTAGATTGGAATAAACATATGGTAATCACTTTCAAAGTTATCAATAACCAAAAAATGTCTATAATGCAAATATTTTTCAACTAAGCTAGGTTACACATTGTTATTATTATTTTGTTTTGTGAAACTAATACAAAATTTCGTTTTCCTAAAAAAAAAAACACTAAAACCCCTAAATATAAATTTTTGTTTAAATTTAAATTTATTGTTTTTTTGAACCCTGAAATTTTTCTAATTTTTGAGACATCATTCTTAGAATATCTGATGGAAATAGCTATAAATTATGCCAAAAATGGCTAAAAGGTTTTTAACATCAGACAGACCATTTGAAAGAAGAGGAAGTAAGATAAATAAAAAAGTGCTGCTATTTTTCATATTTTAACAAACTTTCTGTAAGCCTAAAAAAATTTGGTTTAAATCCGTGACCCATCAACCTGGTCATTCCCTTGTTAGCTAGATGGACAAAAACAATAGGTAATAAAATAATCAACCCCAGGGTATTTGAACTTGATAGATTTACTGTTCTTTGCGTTGTTTATAACGACAAACAACAATTTAAAAACAAAAATTTGGGACATGCTCAAACAAAAAGAGACATGGAAACTTTTTTTAAATTCATATATACATTTTATTATTTTACCTTTTGTCCTTTTTAAATTTTATTATAGACAAAAACAAATGAAACATTTTTTAAAAAGATTTTTCTTATTTGTGTGTATTTTTTGTATTGTTTATTTCTAAGTATCTCACTGAATGAACACAATTTGTTTTGATTTAATTGCATTAATTTTTAAATCTGTAAATAATCTGTGTGCGCGTGCGTGCGTGTGAGTGTGTGTGTGTGTTGATGTTAGATATTTTAACGTTTGTCATTTATTTTTGCACTACTAAGCAAGATGAATTCAGTTATTAAATTTCTAAGTAAAAATAATTACAAATACTTCATTTACTTGCTTTGTTTCTTATTAATTTGCTACACTTTCATTGTAATGTGGTAGGTTAGATTTTTTAAAACAGCCATGCTGGGATTTTTTTTTTTTTTTAAATTACAATTTGGGTCGTCTTATTTACTATGAAGAATTTTGTATTTGTTAATTGTTATATCTTTTTTGAAGCTATGCAGTTTCACATTAAAGCATTATATCATATTTCTGCAAGTAAATCAGATATAGTACAATAAATGTCAAATTTTTAAAAATTAGCTTTTTATTATTTAACGCAGCTTAAACGAAGTTAAGAATGTTGTTTTGTGCAAAATTTACGAGGGCTGTGCACTTTAGTGCCAACAATAGATTTAGGGCTGCTTTTATGTGAATGCAGTGCTTGGCTTCATATGTCCCTTGTTAATATGTTGCTCTGACATCACGCACTCACTAGGAGGACAACCTTGTGTTACTCACCTTGGAGAAGGGTAGCTACAAAATTGGGAGTTCAGTAAGTCCTAAGCACACTTCCTCCCTTTTAAATATCTCAATTTAACTCCTGACAATTTTCTATTCTTATAATTTTCTCAACATAGCCAGACTGCATTTGTTTGCATATTTACAGAGCTGTCCTTCAGTCATTGTTCATGCTTGCCTGGTGAATAAAATTGTATAGTAAGCTTCTCTCTCTCTCTCTCTCTCTCACTCTCTATCTATCTATCTGTCTCACTTTCTCTCTATCTATTTATCAATTTATCTGTCTCTCTCTCACTCACTATCTGTCTATCTCACTTTCTCTCTATCTATTTATCAATTTATCTGTCCCTCTCTCACTCTCACTATCTGTCTATCTCACTTTCTCTCTATCTATCTATCAATTTATCTCTCTCTCTTCTCTTCTCTCTCTTTCTCTTCTCTACTCTCTCACTTTCTCTTCTCTTCTCTCTCTCACTCTCTCTCTCTCTCTCTCTCTCTCTCTCTTTCTCTCTCTCTCTCTCTCTTTCTCTCTCTCTTCTCTCTCTTTCTCTTCTCTTCTCTCTCACTTTCTCTTATCTTCTCTCTCTCACTTTCTCTTATCTTCTCTCTCTCTCTTTTCTCTTCTCTTCTCTCTCTTTCTCTTCTCTCTTCTCTTCTCTTCTCTCTTTTCTTCTCTTCTCTCTCTCTCTCTTCTCTCTCTCTCTCTTCTCTCTCTCTCTCTTTCTCTCTCTCTCTTTTTCTTTTGGCATTATGTATTTTATCATTATCTGCACTTGCTTTATTTTATTGTACATATATTACTTTCTTCTATTTTCATCAAGCTTGCTTAAGACAATTGAAAAATTAATACATTTATCACGATCTTATTGAAGTGGTTATTGTCTTAGTTTAAACATTTGTTATTATTGACCTACCATTTGAAATTCTTTTCATACAGTTAGTCAATTTTGAAGTAAGTAAATATTTTCTTTGACAAATTTTGTTTATTTGAAATGTTTAACAGTTTACCATGCTAAGAAATGCTTTTATGAAAGATGAATGGCATTTGGTGATTTCTCAGAAAATATATTTTTTTTAAACAAATAAATCCCAGCTATCAATGTGTTCCACGAAAAACTTACTTGGAACCTCTAACTTGACTCTAAGGCCGGTGCCACACTAGATGGAATGTGACGACAGTTTCCGCGACAGAAATTTCTACTGCACATTACAATACATTCTACTGCAAGCTTACATTCAAAACACACGGCCAACGAAAGACCGAATGGAAATTCTGTTATGGAAATTTCCGTCATAATGTCTCTGTCGAGCTCCGTTAGTGCACCATCGTCCATCAACAGAATGTTCCACTGGGTTCCGTCTAAACTGATCAAAACAGTGCAATGTAAAGGGGGTGCGCCACACTGATGACAGACAAGAGTAGAACAGAAGAGGCAAGCAGTCAGGCAGGAAGAAAGCTGATCTAGGATGGACGCGGACCAATTTATTGTGGAAGTTCAGAACAGGCCCTGCCTGTGGAATTTTAAAGATGCTCGTTAAATCAAGTTATAGTCAACCCATAGTATTGGAAGAATTTTACAGGATAGCGTCGAAGTTCCCCAAACAGACAGTAGAATTGACCAAGTGCTACCCTTTTCATAGTCAATGGTCGTATCCAATGTTCTGTCTTTCTCTTCTGCTTCTCCATTGCCTTGTAAATACACAAAATGAAAAATGGTTTTATTTACCGTACCTGATCAACAACCGTACCCGAGTCATGTTATGAACTGAATATCCAAACTTCCATTGCATTCCATCTAGTGTGGTGCCGACCTAAAGAATAAAATTTAACAGACAACATAAATTGTTCAAAATATCAATACTACAACCTACAAAGAATACAGTTAGTCCAGCCCAAAATCCTTCGAACCCTGGTGCAAGTTCCTTACTTCGTACCAATCTTTTAGATCCCATTTGTCCTAAAACCACTAGTAGTTGATTGACACACATTTATAAAACCCCAAATCCTTTCTAATCCAACACCATTCTTTCCTACAATTTATACATTTTTTTAAGATACTTTTTATAATGAGATGCTTAACACAACTTATACAAATATATAAGTAAATTAAAAAAACATTGGTTGCATACATTTGTCATTAAATACCACTTCAATTCTCAGTTGTCTTTTAGCAATGGTTTAATCATTTAAAGAGCAATTTTTCTCTCACCTTTCAAGGATTAAAAATATTGTTGCGCTTAAGATTGATGAGCTTTGCAACTTATAAATTGAAACGTACAAAATATCCTGTTGTTTTATGCCCATTAAAATTCTCTGAGAAATATGATTAGTTGATCTTTCATATTAGTTTGCTGTACAGATTTCTGGTATCAAATTGTATCGTAAGAAGTTGATGAAACATTTGTATAAAAAAAATAGTTGGGACTATAAAGTTCAACATAAAATCTGATGAAAGATTTTTGACTTTTTAAAAACTACTTTTTCTTTTAGTGAACTTTATTCTTGTTTTTTGGCTTGTGCATTTTTTTATTTTTATTTTTAAGAAATAACTTTATTGCTTATTTATAGTTTATTATTTAGGGTGGCCAATGGTTTATTAAAATCTATAAAACTTTTTAAATGCATGTCTTTTCTTGCCTACCCCTTGTTAATTAACTTCCAAATATAACTTCTTTTCTTCTCCTTAAAACATACTAATCTTAATGATAAGATGTGCCATTTTAATTTATAAATGAGTTCATTAAACTATACTTTAATATTTGTCTTCTTTCAACAACTTTATCAATTATGTAATATGTAATTTATACTTTTTGTTAACTTTATAGCGTGATTTGGTTATTTCTGTAGCATAAAGATTAACTGGAGCTAATAATGGTTATGGAATTAAATTAACCAATTTTATTTTTTATTTTATTTATTTATTTTTGGTTAAATGGTTGTTCTGTTAAATACTGCAATGTGATGTTTTATTGTGGTGAACAACTTTTTTCAGCTAAAATATTCTTAATTGTAAATGACACTATTTTATTCACACTTATTGTTATTATTATTATTTAAGCGTTTTGCAATGCATGATGATTCATATATAAAAGTGACAATTTTTGTGTTCATGCATGTACAAAATATTTTTTTTTGCAGTCAAATGAACAATGATGATGACCATCATTATCATCCCACACAGCACGATGCAGTAAGGTAAAGTAAATGTATATTATTTTAGTGTAGTTCAAAACAAGGGTGTTTCATAACATATGTGAGGTTAGGCGCAAATTATCATTAATAAAAAGATGTAAAATGTTTTTCATGCTCTTTCTTTATATCTGTAGTGGTTTTAGAGTTACTCTGTTGTTTTTGAAATAATCTGAATGGAATTTTTTTCATGCTTTTTTTATTGTGAAAAATGTTTGATACTTATAATATTTATGTACCTCACATATTCAGCAATGTACTCAAAATGGGGGTTAACCCTTGCTAAATTCCTTTATGTTGTAAATGGTTGCACTTTGGCAATAGCAAATTGCGATATGCTCTAGATAGTGTAGTTTGTAATAATTGCAATAATTTAATGCCATTTAAATTGATTTACTATTTTTAGCTACTATCAATTTTTTGTCTTGCCGTTTTTTTAGTTTGCACTCACAACACTTAAATACTGAAAAATGCATTAAAGACTCAAAATAAACATAAACACTTTTTCTGTAGAAATGGCCCATTCAATTGTATTTATCCAATCATTTCAAATGTATTTCTTGACATATGTAAAGCGGAATTTAGTGGACTGAAGTACATCAAGCCTTAGAAAATGGCAGTAACAGGGCTTTTATGAAAATTCTGTCTTGTAATTCGGAACAAGTGTATATTCCATACACATGAGTTATTGTGATTGTTTTTAAAATTGACTGAATGTCTAGCATACATTGTTTTACCTGTTTTAGTGAAATCCTAAAAACAAATATATGAATTTAATATTCATCAATTTAAACTTGCTTATTCACTAGATCATGTTTTATTTTACTATTCCTAAAGAGTTACTCTTAATCATAATTATTTAAGTACTTTAATGTAGATATGTGGCATGTAATTACCCAATTTGATGCAGCATTATAAATTTTTATATTATAGTCAAAAAATTAATCATAATCACTAAATAATTAATTACTTGGTTATTAATCTTTTGAAAACCTATACATGCCAATAACAGTTTATAAAATATTCGACCATTAAACATCAGTCATTATACTTTATCTTATATCCTGATTTTTCATTATTAATTAAAAAATATATAGGACTTATTTTTAGGTTAGTGTGTTTTGTTTTTTAACGGACTGCGGTGGCTGAGTGGTTAGGGCTACCGACTATATTTGCTACGCTAGTGGTTCTGGGTTCGAATCCTAGCATAGCCCATGACATTTTAATTTAGTAAAATATGAAACAAGTGGTTAGACCCCTCGTCCTTATTTATTTTTTATGGCAGGGTAGGAGGTAATAAACCAAAAAAAAGTTTTGTTTTCAAAGTAGGTTTAAGTTAAATTATTGTTACAAAAGATGTTATGTGGGATTAGAGATTCCAGGGTCTGCAGTGGGAAGCGAGCCTAAGACCACATAATCCGTGACGAGCACACAACGCTGACGTGTACATATATATTATTATTGAGTTATTGTTTCACGTGTATTTGTATAGCAACTTGGAGTTGGTCCACATTTTCAAAACCTTCAGGATTACTATAAATGAAACTGGTTAAGAGCGATTTTATACAGTGTATTTTCCGGGCCAAAATTTAATGTACACTTCGTTTTTAGTAGTGCCGGGCGGGTGTATAGACTATAAAATGGGCACACAGCAAATAATAAGCATCAGGTTTTACAATAACAAAAGAGAAACAGCACTTTTTATTATCCCTCTGGGCAACGCCAAGTTATAAAACTAGTATTATATAAATTAAACTAAGCATTATGTGTCACACTTTGGAAATTATTTTTAAAATATAAACAGAGTTATAGGTTAGACAAAAAGATTCACCAGCTCAGGATAGAGTGCCGTGATAAAGACAAAGTGTTCCTTGAGTGGTTTTGTTATTCTTAATATGTGCCAATGAGAAACAGTACACCAAAAATTATTTATAATACTTTAAGGTTTTTGTTATTCTGTGCCTAGATCACCTGATACAGAAGTAATCAGTATTTATTATTCAAACAATAAAATGACTACAATGTAAACCTTATAAAAATATGTTTATATTTTTGAATAATTTTATCATATTGAATTAAACATTTTTGTTGATGTTTAATTTTCACCCATATAGCACAACTAAAATCTTTACCACTGGTAAATCATTGTTTTTCAATTGATCATGTTTGTATAACTTAAGATGAAAGTGAAAATGACTTTGTGCATTTAATCCCTAATAAAAATATCACAGCAAAATTGGTAATTAATTAATTAAAATAATTATTTTGATGTATAAGCCACAGGTAACATAATGTGTCTCATACTCATTCTCTAGATAGATTAATTAATATCCAATCCGAATGAAATAAATTCTAATCTTTAAAACTTAGATTGGTATTTTGATAAAGTTTTGATTTAAAGAAAATACATTATATAATATGTACTATAATACTAAAAATTTTTATATTTCTTTCCATTATGAACCAACTTTATTGCATTTTTTTATTGGCTGAGTGTAAGAAGGTGTATTGAATTGGTAAATATTTGTGACAATTTGGCAAATTTATGCCATAGCGAGGAATTTATTAACATTTTCTCTTGCCCTTCTCTCACTCTTTCTTTCTCCTTCTTCAAGAGATGAAGATGAAAATTATGAGATAAGAGAGTTTTTTAAATTCTATTTTACATCAAAAGTGTATTAATTTGAATTATTTAAATTTTGCAGCTATACAGAAGAAGTTCCATTGGTACAGTATGAATTTCTGGATGAACGTAAGTTATATTACATAATTTTATTGCTTAAACAGTCTGCTATATATTTTTGATGTTCCAATTTTTTAGCACCGATAACTGTGAATGACTTGGAAACCGACCCTTACCTTGGACTCCAAGAGGAAGAACCCGACTCTTGGACTCCAACAGCAACCAAAGAAGTGTGTTTATTTACTTTACTTTGTTGTTAATAAGCACTTGGACTATTGCTACTGAAATAAAATATTAGTTTAAATAATTGTATAACTGATTTATAATTTTTTCATATCTTGTAACATGTTTATCGTTACTGTTAATTTAACATTAAATTTCTTAAAGAAAAACATCAATGTTTATATTAATGTAATGCAATTTGTAATTTAGGTCTGCCTATCCTCGCTGGGTCTGTTAGATGCGTTTTGGCATTTTGCCACACACTGAAGATGGCCAAACCAGCAAGTATAGACAGACCAAAAAGATCAATAATGACCAAAAGTCGTTTCATTTGTTGAAATATATATCAGAATGTTTTTCAATGTAATTTAATGTTTTTAACAGATAGAAGAGATACCATAAACAAGTTCATTTAAAAAAGCCACATTTCATGTTTAATATTAAATTATTAACAAAACTGCCTTTATGTAAGCTTAAATTATTTCAGATCATTAAAAAGTTAAAGGAGAAAGAAATTAAGCGCCAAGAACATTTATATGAATTCATTTTGACGGAAAAACATCATTGCTTAACATTGAGGGTGATGCAAAAAGTAAGTAGAAACAATTAACAATGTGATCTTCAAATATTAGCGAACTGAGAAGTTTAAATTACATTTTTTGCCCCCTACAAATATTTAATTTTTTTCAGGTGTTTGTAGAGGGTTTGCAGAAATATTTTCAACTAGGTGCAGCTGTAGAAAGAATGTTTCCAAGGCTAGCTGATTTAACGGAAATCCATTTAGGATTTTTACGGCAGCTGCGAGCCAGACAAAAGGAATCACCGCCCGTAATTGAATATATAGGAGATATTTTATTAGAACAATTCAGTGGACTTGCAGCCGAGCGTTTGAAATCCGTCTATGGTGAATTTTGTTCCAACCATAGGTATGCGATTGATATATATAAGGAGTCTATGCAACAAGACGGAAGATTTGCCGAGTTTGTTAAACATTGTCAGGTATTTTGTTGTTATTTATTTAATTGGCTGTTAATATAACAACAATAATTTTATTTTAGGGAAATCCATTGCTTAAGAAAAAAGGAATTCCTGAATGTATTTTATTTGTTACTCAACGTTTGACAAAATATCCTTTGTTAATTGAGCCATTGATTAAAACTTCAAAAGACAATAAAGAAGAACAAGACAGATTAGTCAAAGCACTGTCTTTAATTAAGGTAAAAAATAGTACTTATTGTTATTATTTAATTTTTTCCAAAATTTATGTATATTAAACATAACATTCACAAACAGTACAATTGGAAAATTTGTATGTACTGTATAAATATTTCTTATAACAAATTTGTGATGCAATGTTTTGTTCCATGGCTGTGCAGCTATAAGCTTGATTATTATTGGTTTTGTTTTTAAATCTCATTTTCCTGTTATTGCTGTTCATACTCTGTTATGAATGTACTATTATTATAGATGCACATATTTTACTGTTATGATGAGGGAAGACTGTTTTTAGTTCTGTTAGATTTCATGGACCAATTTAACATCTTTCAATTAATTAATCTTTCTCTCAACCAATACCTTACCTAAAAATTAATTAATTGAAAACTGTTTTTAGTGTTAAAATAGCCAACTCTTGATAAATCTACTTCATAGTTAAATTGAACAAATTCTCAGGTTCTGTGTCATTATATGGTAAATTTTACCTCAATAAATCAATTTTGGGCTAAATATCAGCATTTTTTTTATCCATATGTGCTGATATCTGGTTGCTTTTAACAGAGCTGGCACGATGCAACATGGGCCCCTCTTCTGGGTTCAATGGACGCATCGTCTGCATCCTTCCACTTATACTTTTAAACTATCTCAACTTAGCCACTACATAATTCCATTTGAAATTTCTAGGGGCGCCTCAGAAAGAGCAAAAGTATCACTGGCTACAGTCGTTTCTATTTTTTTCAACTGGAAGTTTTTCAATTTTATTTATTCTATGAAAACCACTTAATCTGCTTTTCTGTGCATGTTTGGGTATTTTAATTAATTTTAACCATTTTGTATGATTACTTAATTTACTGTAGAAAGTACTGGCAGATGATTTTTACCTTTCTATAAAATGTTTATGTACTTTTTTTGTATATATACATTTTTTTGTGCAAAATAAACATTATTACTATTATTATAGAAAGTTTATCCAACAAAACACTTAAATAAATTGAACAAATTGTCTGGTCAAAGCTCCCTCCCCAGGCCCCACCAGGCAGTGGGGGAATCCGTTTTGGATGTGCTTTGAAGATTCACGATTATGCTGTCAGATGTACTGTGCCCTTGCCCATCCACACCTCCACAGTGTTACATTAGGTATCAGATGTCAAACCAACCACCTGGCCCCCAACCCCATGCAAGCGGCGCGTTTTTGGGAAAATAAACCAGGATCAGGTCAACAGTATAACATGGACCAACTTCTTTTCTGGTGGTAGGGAGTCTACTCTTTTTGTGGGTTGCCTACTTCCTTTACTTAGTTGCAGAGGACACAAGTGTTGCATTATGTAATTTATATCACTTCAAACATAATAAAAAAAAATCATTTGCATTATTGTTCAGAAATCGTGAGATGCGGTCTGGTGTGATGTAGGTTTCAGAAAAACATTTTCTTTATCGTGCCAACATTTCGATCTTTATTGAGATCATCTTCAGGGCTCAGAGTGTTTGTTTTCTGCGTAATTGTGCCATTCTTATGTGTCGTGTTGAGAGTGCCTAATCACCACACATTTGCATTATTTTTAAATATTAGAGAGCTATTTGAGCTGAAAATGAGTTCCGCTGTGAGCAACCAAACTGGCTAAGCATAGTAAGCGGTCAACCTGTTAAGAGAGCTGTGGCACCTATAATTTTCTTAAAATCTTGCCTGGTGATAGAGAGAGGGGGGGAGAGAATGAGAAAGAGTGTGAGAGTGAGAGAAGTACTCCTTCTCCTTCCTTTTTGAGAGATTTATAAATCTCTTAGCTTGCATCATACCTGACTTGTTGCTTTTGTCCAGGGAATTTTTCTTTCCTAAGCCATTTTTCCAGCTTGAACACGCACATGCAGTGCTAATTGTTTTTTTTTTTTTTTTTTAATTTTTTTTAAAGACAGTTGATCAACCTGTTCATTCCTTCCATACCTTATGTGCCGGAACCCTCTTTAAAGCAACCTTGATGTGTTTTCATAGGGCTATTAGACAATTTAGATAGTTTATGGCTAAAAGCATACACATTTACAGTTTTTTACATTTACACAGAACCACCTAACTGTACTCCATCCACTCATTGGATGTATGGTTTGGTAATAAATACTTTTATTTATTTATTTTTTTGTGGAATACGGTGAGGAATGCTACGTTTGGATTATTTCGGTTATTTAAAAAAAGGAGACGATTATGTATATCATTATGTATAAATGCAAATGCATATTTTTGTCTGTAACAACTCTTTTATGTTTTTCCAGGAAATCCTAGTAGAGGTTGATGCTCAAGTTGCTGAAAAGGAGAAAGAAGTCCGTAAACTAGAAATTTATAATCGAGTCGAAGCCAAATCTTTTACTACTCATAGAGGTCATAAATTCAAGAAATCAGATATTATGTCTGCAAATAGAAAATTGAGGTAAATATTTAACATAAGATTTGTTTAATTATCTATTATTTATGTACCAATTTTGTATTATCATAATATAAATTTATTGATTATTTGTTTATTGATGAAATTGCAGCAGTTAAACAATGTCCAATAATTTTTATTGATGCTTCAATTATATTAAGAAATTTTCATTTCAGATTTGAAGGAGTTGCAATGTTGATGCAGGGACGTGGTAAAGTACAGGTTGTACTAGTCATTGTCTTTTCAGATGTACTATGTTTCTTGTTAGAAAACAACCATAAGTACTCTTTTTTTACGCCTGAAAATAAGGTCAGTGGAGTCATTATTCTTTAAAATGCATTTATCAGTTATTAATTTTTTGATGAACCTATGATTAATTAACAGGCTGGTGTAGTTTCTCTTCAAAAATTATTAGTACGTGAAAAGGCTGGCCAAGAATCCCGAGGCATTTACTTAATATCGTCAAATCCTGCAGATCCTGAGATGTTCGAACTTAAAGTTCACAAACCGAAAGACAAGCAAATATGGATTAAGGCGATTAGGTAAATAAAGTTTAACTGTGGATTGGCTTATGGGAACATTTTGCACCCAATTTAACCATTTGTTTACTGAGCCTGGTATTAAATATTATTAATAGAACTTTACCCACACCATTGCATTGCCTCCCTCAGCCTGTTTCGTCGGTCCTGGCTTCTCTTACCTTTCTCCACCTGCAAACTCCTTGTAACTTATCTTATACTTCTCTTCTTCGATTATAGCTGTGTGGTATACGGTGGTCTCTCGGAGGTATGTTGCGTAAGATTCGTGTTTGGCACCCCAAGGGTGGTCCCTGGTGTCTGGGTTGTATTCCCAACTTTCCTGGCTATTCCCCCTCCTTCTGTGCGCAGTATTTCCTAGGTTGCTTTCTTTTCCAGTCCATCCACGTCGTCCTCCTTACATCATCCAATCCCTCCAATTCAACTCCTCACATCTCACTCGTAACACCCGCTCATCCCAGTCGACCTTATCTTTCCGCAACATACAACCCATACCTTCGAAAGATCCTTTCTGATCCGAGCCCCTAAACTCTGGAACTCCCTTCCCCTTTCTATTCATCACGCTGCCTCCTTTTCCTCCTTTAAATCCAACCTGTATAATCACCTCCTCTCCCTCCAAGCAGAGACCTCACGTTATCATTTGTTATTTTTGTTTAATATTCTTGTAATTTTCTCTTCTGGCCTGCTTTACTGGTATACATTGTGCCAAGATTTCTATCTTTTTTTATTTTTAATTTCATAGTAGTAACTTCCTTTATTTATATCATGTAACACTTTAAATGTAAACAACAGGTTATTAATGTTGTGTTTATGTTTTTAATCAACTATTAATCTTTATACCTAGTTATTATGGAAATAAAATAAATACAAGTGTCAGACTTTTTTGTCTTTGAGTGTATGAGGAACGTGTACAGACATAATATTGCTGAATTTCTTATAGGGATGCAGTACAAAATTGCCCTGAAGATGATGAGGACAACTGCAGTCATGTTATAAATGTTGAAGAAAGGCAAAGGCAATTTGACGGGCAGCAGAAACAAACTAAAGAACTAGTTGGTAAGTGTATTATTTCTAGTTCTAATATTTTTGTACATAAATAAACATTGACAAATTTTTCCTTTAGTACTTTACTTGAAAACCATATTATTTTTTCTTCATACTTCTTCATGAGAAAAACAATTCCTTTGTGCAGTCAGAATTGGGACTTGTTTCTATAAAAATTTTTAATTTCTTACACTGGCTTACTTCACCAACATAAAAATATGCTAATAAAATTATATAATTCTGATTATTTGTTTGCCAATAATAGATTACCTGGAAACAGGATTTATATAAAAATTGTGCTTTTGTTTTTTAAAGTATTTTTAAAAGGGCTGTCAACTTTTAATCACTACCATAGTCTCAGCTACTCAAAGATATTAGTAAATTTTAATCTTTGCCAATTTTACTGCATGTGGATGAAAATACAACTCCATTTTCAACAGTTTTCTCCATCCTCATTTTGGAAAACCCAGATCCGGTGGCTTTCAGAAATCACCTGGGCCATGTCTCCTTTTTTGGAAGAATGGTTTAAGAAATTTCTTCCAAGTTCCATCAGATTCAACAAAACCAAATCCCAGGAGAAAACTTTCCATCTTTGCCATATCCCTCTCCCCTGATCTACTTACATCTCTTTTCCTCTCCCACCAACTGATATCTGCTATTTAGGATTTTACATTGACAAGACTTGGAACCCCACACTCGACATATAAACTCAAAAGACTACAGCAGATCAAACCTTTCCCTACAAAACTTCTACATATCTTTAAAACAACCAATGTGGAATAGAACTTGTGTTTTCAGCCGTGTCCCAATCTCTGGTCATTCCAGCCCAAAATCTTTCGAACTGCATAAAATTCCAAATCCCATATGTCCTTCAAATCCTAGACCCTCATCCCAACCTACTAGGCCAACACCTTTCATCTCAAATCCTTAAAACACCCATGCCTTTGTAATATCGTGCCTAATGAGGAAAATAAATAGTATTATGATAGGAATGTAATTAACGGATTACTTCTCCACTGTTATAATGTTATAACATAAAATTTATAAAGACTACAAAGTTCTCTATCTCTTTTATTAAATAATAATAATAATAACAAAAAATTTACTGCATGTGGATGAAATATAATCCCATTTTCAACAGTTTTCTTTCTCTTGCTCTCCAATTAAGACTTGGGAGTTGGTGAAATAAAAGGTAATTGTGTGGGTTTTTTTTTGGTGTCTGCATGTCTGATTATGTAAATTAATTTTTAATTTATGATAGTTTCTGCATGAACATCGTATAAACTGTAAGCTAACAAGTGAATGTAAAACATTCATAGATAGATTTTAATTAATTACATTAATCAACGTTACATATTCAATTTGAAAGTTGTGAATTATGTGTACTTTTGATACAATTTAATCATTTTGTGATTCATGAAATAATTATGTATATTTTCAGAATTGCTTAAACAAAAAGATCGAGAACAAGCTCAAGTACTTGAGGAAAAAATGGCTTTACAACTGAAGCTGCTGGCTTCAGCTGGAGTTGATAACATGCCAGATAGGCCTAATTATATGGCTCTTGTAACTGAACCTTTAGACAATAACAAAATCAGAAGAGATGTTCTAACAGCAGTTAAGGTCTGACAATATATCTACTTTTATATATATACTACACTATATATCTATTACTATATATACCTATAAGATTTTTTTTTCTATTTACAATATTGTTTCAACAGAAAGTAAATCAGATTGCAAAATCACTGTATGCATCTGCAACAAATTTATCTAGAAGTGCAAGCTCAGTTGGCGAACATCAAAGTGATGCTTACATATCACCAACATTGCCTAAACGCGCCGAAACATTCGGAGGATTTGACAACCAAGCTCCTAATTCACGAGGTATAGTTACAATTGCTACATAAATTGTATTGGAATCGGTAGATATTTGAAATATTTGCTTTTTTTCTTTTTTTTTAGTTACTCTCCAAAAGAAACTACCCAACTCTAGTAGTCCTATGGGATCCCCTGATACAGTCCATAAAGGAAACTGCAATCCAGCTACCATCACAGTCGTAAGTTTATTAGTCAATCTGCAATTTATTGACACACTTTGACATTTTGATTTCTTTTGTAATTTGGCAATGTTTTGGACATATTTCTTATTTTACTACTTTAAAAATGATTTAATAATTACAGTTAAATGGAAAGTTTTGTTGCTGATTGTCAGGCAAATCCACTTAATTCTTAATTTGATTTAATATGCCCCCAATGTAAATCATCAACAATTGCATTTAATCTTAAATGGTATTTCAACTACAAGGTTATATGAACCCTTGGGATGCAATATTTAAAAAAAAAAAAAAAAAAATTGTATGTCGGGTTTAAATGCAGGGCCACTGGATTCAAACCCCAGGATACCTTACAGTAATGAGCACCATGTCAACGCGTAAATGGTTGTGGTCACCGTCAGATTTATTTGTTTTTGGTGTGAATTTTGGAAAAAAGTGTTTGAATTGTTTTATATTATTATTCACTTTTCCACATCCAAAATGTAATTGTAATATGTAAACAATGTTTGTTAATCCCAGGCCCTGAAGATGATCTCAATAAAGATCGAAACGTTGGCACGATAAAGAAAATGTTTTTCTGAAACCTACATCACACCAGACGGCATCTAACGATTTCTAAATAAATATTAATTAAAATATAAATTGTTAAGTAATAATAAATAAAATTATGATAAATTATATGACTTTGACCTTTATCTTATACAATTTTAAACAGAATTATAAAAAAAAAAGCTATTGTAAAGTGGTTTTGGCCCGTCACAATACCCAATGGTTAGCTGGACTTTAAGCCCTCTTGTAGAACAAGAATTACTTTACTTTTTTTTTTCTTCTTTTTATAAATATGTAAAGAAAATCTCTTTTGTTTAGGAAAAAACTCTATTTAAAAATTTAATGGAAGATGATGATTTAGAAGTTCCACATTTATTAACTGGCCAAGACCATCAGGTTGCTGCTACTCAGTTATCGCACCATGTGTACACACTTTCTTGTATTATTTCACATCAAATGACTACAATAGACAGGTAGACAGATCTTTTTATGTTAAATTAACACGTTCACAGTTATAAATTTATATGTATTTTAATTATTGAACCATGTTGAAAATGAGTTATTTGTAGCCTTGAGGCTGAATTAGCTACATTAAAATCTAATGTCGGTGACTCTGGAAGACCTATTTACCGACACAATCAGCAACTTGAAGAGCTGAGGAATTTGCAGGATAAACTGCAAAGTGAAAAAGAAATCTGGCAAAGGGAAAAAGATGCTGAATTGAAAGAGTTAGAACAAAAGAAAGAAGAACTATCACGGTTACAGGTCAGTTTATTTTTTTTTCTTTTATTAATTTTCATTTAATGTGAGATTTCATTTTATTTCTTCTTTTTATTTTCTTGTTCAGGAGCAAATAAGAATTGAACAAGCTGACATCACACAACAACGAGAACAATTGTACAGAAAACTTGAAACACTTAGCAATCAGGGAATAATGATGAGTCCTACAATTGTTGGAGCTTCGTCTCCTGAAGAATTATCGCCTCCTATCATACACACCCCTCCTAGTGATCCACCAAAACGTAAATCTGATATGGCAAAATGGAAACAGTTACCTCCAAATAAAGCTACAACATTACCACTCAATTTAATTAGTGCTACTAATCAACAAAAGGTTAGTTTTTTGTGCAATTATATCACACGAGAAGAAAATCTTAGTTATTAGTATCTGTAGTTCATTAGTTTAAGAGTTTTCATGAGTCAGTTCATTTGCACTAGTGAGTTTTACTAAATAAATATTAATATTAATTAAGTATTTCTTTTGTTCTCTGTTATTTTTATACAGGGTGAGTTTAACTTCTGCCCCCTATGTATTTTTTAATGGGGTGGTTTTGTGAAAAACTCCAATACATGTAAATTTTTATTTTTTGTCTAATTTCTCATGAGCCAAATAGTTTCGATCTAGCTCTAGGATAAGGGGATAGAAACAATTATTTCAATGGTTAGATAATCATCAATGTACATTTTTTGAAAAAGTTTTTTGATGCTGAATTCAACAGAGCAAATGGTTTTTAGTTTGGAGCAATGGTTCTAAAGTTATTTAATTAATCACAAATTTATTTATCATTATAATTGATAGTAAATTACTTGCTCGTGGTGCAAAAAAAATGTCAGAACAATTTCCTTAAATAACATTGTTGAACATGGTGCTCTGGTAGTATACTAAAGCATGATTAAGTCTGGTGCAAATTTCAGTCCAAGAATACAAACTTAAAGAAATTTATGTTTGATGAACAAAATGTAAATAAAATGTGATTTGTTGACCTTTGAGACTTTTGAATAATCCCCCCTCAAAAAAAAAAAAAAAAAAAAAAAAAATGAACTGTTTTAATACATATCTGGTCAACACATATCTTAAAAACCATCACACTAAAATTTAGTTTATATGTTTTTCGACATACTGTGCAAATACCACCAGAGCGATATATTTGTAAACATTTATGTTTCACTGGCCCATCTCAGTATTGTACAAAATAAATGGAAAGTCAAACAATCGTCAGCCATAACTCCAACTCAGGGGATGAGCTTAGGAGGAGGACTTACCACAAACGATGATAGCTAACATTAGCTTCCACATCCTTTGGCATCTTCCTGGATCCTTGTTAGTCAATTCTATTCAACTTATTGCAATTGCTAGGTCCTTGCTGACAATGTATTCATAGTTGAGTCCCAGACTAAGTGTGGCTGCTTGTCTGCTGTGGACTAAGTCCTTGGACGACTGAGTTCTCAAGTTGACTGACCAGACGTTTTACCAACTATTCCTGACTTATACTAAGACAGGGCTGGCTTACATCTACATTACAAGAAAAATCAGAAATTATGTTGTTGGGAAAAGTGGACCAAAATTTGCACCAGGCTGAATTGCACTTTGATGAGCTACGTCCAGGGCATCATTGTAGATGTTGTTTGAGGAATTGTTGTGAAAATTTTCTTTCGGTACCATGAGCTGGTAAATTACTATCAATTAAAATGATAAATTGGTAATTGGTTGAAGAAGTTGGATTAGATTTCATTTATCCAAAAACAACATTCGGCAAAAGTGGGGGATCACGGTGGCTGAGTGGTTAGGTCATCCCACTTGTATTTGATATGGTTCTTGGTTTGAATCCCAGCAGAGCCCATGGCATTTTAATTGATTTTAGTAAGAAGAATGTTTTGTAAGTGATTTGACCTCTTGTCAACGACACCCAATGGGTGTTGCCCTCTTGTATGACAGGAATTACTTTACTGTGTTTGGAAAAAGTTTTTTGTGAATAACTTGAGAGCATTTGCTCCACATTAAAAACAGTTGAATTCAGCATCAAGAAACCTATCAACAAATGTACATTAATGAATAACTTGCCATTAAAAATAATTAAATTCCCATTACAAGTTCCTGTTATCCAGGCATAGATAATAGAGAACTTTGGACAAAAAGTTGTCCCAAGTTTCAAGAAGGGGACCTAATATGGTACAAAGATGAAACAGGGAGTAGGTGTAGAGGTAAAAGGGCCAAACTATTTAGCAAAGCCCCTTAGACTAACCTCAGCGATTTTCCATGCTGAAGTCCATGCAATTCAACTCTGTGTACAGGAGTTAATAAAAAATATGAAAGGTGCACAGATATACATACTATCAGACTGCTGGGCAGCTGTAAAGGCACTAAATGCATATTGGCTTGTCTAATTACCTAATGGCTCTAGGAAAACATAAAAAGATTACCTTAAAGTGGGTTCCCACCCAACTAGCCAACTAACCAACTAGTCAAAAAAAGGGAGGGTAGCCTTTTCACCCACCAGAAACACAACTAAATGTACTGGAGTGTGTGCTTAAGTTGTAACTGTAAAAATGGATTGAGAAAGAAAAACTCAAACACCAGACAAATGCATCAGGTATGAAGCAAGCTAAGAGCTAAATCTCTCAAAATGGAAGGGAATCTCTCTCTCTCTCTCTCTCTCTCTCTCTCTCTCTCTCTCTCTCTCTCTCTCTTCTCTCTTCTCTCTTCTCTCTCAGCAGGCAGGAATTGAGGAAAATTATAGGCCTTTATACTGGCCACTGCCCTCTTAACGATCATCTTAAGAAGATGGGCAAAGCAGAGGCAGAAACATACCGACTCAGTCAGTAGGAACCTGAGACATTGCACATATGCTTTGTAAAAGTGAAGCGTGAACCCGGTTTCAGTACAGACACTTTGGTAGGACATTTTTCACTCCAAAAGAGGTCCACGAAGCGGCACCAAGGAAAGTGCTTAGTTTTACAAGGAAAACGCACTATCCAAAGTATGACTATAAGCTATAGGGGTTTCACAATAGATCTGCTTAGGATGCAATGGAGGAGAAAGAATTGTCATAATAATGCATCCTGGATAGTTAGGTCAAAACTATTTGGCTCGTGAAAAACTTGACAAAAAATAAAATTTACATATATCAATGTTTTTTTCAACCCCCCTCCCCCCAAAAAAATAATAAATTAAATTAAATTATGTATATAATTTTTTGTGTGTTAAACTTATATTATGTATAACTAAGAATACCTATCTGAATCTTATCTCCGCCAAAACATAATTGATTACTCACTCATAGCAGTAATTAAAAAAATGTAATTAAAATTATTTATTCCTTTATCATTATATTTTTAATTATGTAGCACCTAAACTTAGCTATTAAGTCATATTAGTTCACATAAAAATTAAATAACATATTAACAAAAAATTCTAGGTTGCATCGAATGTTCAAATTAAACAACAGTTACCTCTGAAGCTTGCTACTAAACTTAGTGGTAATTCTGCACCAAACACAGCTAACGCCCCCCAACAAATGCTTCCCTTAAAGTTAAGAGAAGCTGCCGGAGAGGGTAAGAAAACAACTGGATATCAGAGATTGAGTTCATGTAGCCCACCACAATTACCAACACATTCTCGCACAGGCTCAAGCCCAGCTATGATGCAAAATATACCGGTAATTGTTTTACTTCTAAATTATTAAAAAAAAAAAAACTTCTAGCCTATAAAATGGATGTACTTTGGAAAATTGTTATAGTTAACATGATGAGTATTTACTGGATTTTTAGTGGGTTACATCATATTTTGTTCTGCAAACAGTAGCAGTAGGAAAAGCAGTAAAACAATTTTTTGATTTTAGTTAGATACACATCTTTGTTCAACAATTAAAAAAAAATCTAAATAAATTGTAACCAGTGTGCGTGCGTGCGTGTGTGTGTGTGTGTGTGTGTGTGTGTGTGTGTGTGTGTGTGTGTGTGTGTGTGTGTNTCCAATTTCAACATCACTAGCTCCATTTTCGGTAAAATATTTTACAATATCTGCAATAAAAACATAAAGGGACTTAAAATTGCCCCCTGCATGACTCCTTCTGAAATATACCATTTAGAGTGATTGCCATAATATTCAAAATCTTTTAGTGTTGTCATATATTGCTTTAATAATAGCTATTATTTTCCATTAATGTTTATTCTATATAATTTTCTCCATAATTTTTTATGAGGCACAGAGTAAATGCTTTTCGGAAGTCCACAAAAATTCCAAATAAATTGCTTCACAAAACAAATGGCACATTATGAAATTTTGATTTCTTTTTAAATTTGACAGTGTTTTGGCCATATTTTTTGTTTTACTACTTTAAAAATGATTTAATAATTATAATTTGAGGGAAGGTATTTTGCTTTTGTCGGCGATAGTGAGGCAAAACGCTTAATTTATAATTTGATTTAAAATTCCCCTAATGTAAATCATCAACAAGGGCATTGGCCTTTAAAATTGCCTTTATTCACGATTGTGTGTTGTGGCACAAAACAACAAAACTCTTTTCTTCCTTAAGATGCCTAGCTCGTATTCCTGATTTGAACCCCATTGAGTACTTTTGGGCGTTAATAAAATAATAAAAACACCTTCTAAAGCCTTAGGTGAGCTGAAAGTTATGTTAGTTGTGGTTTGGGATGAAATTCCTCAAGAATTGGTTAAAAGCTTATTTGTGAGCATGCTGAGAATTTTATAGTGTAATAAGAGCAAGAGGAGGTAATACATCCTATTAAGATATTGTAAATTTGTTTTATTCTCATACACAAAAGTGATTTTTTTTTAATTTAATCTGGACCGTTTTACATCGATTTTCTCAGGTTTTTCGATAGGAAACGTACCTGCAATGGTAAAAACAAAAATGAAAGTAAAAAAATTTGGAGATATATTTCTTCTTAGCAGGGCAGCGGATATACATCAGAAATTTTCCTAGCAGTCAGTTGTAATTTTCCCTTTTGGGTAATAAAAAAATCCATTAAATAACAAAAACTCACTATTTTCTCTCCATTTTAAGTTAGCAAAGCACTTTTCAGTGTCTGTAAACCGTAATGACTAAATATTGCTTCAAAAAGAGAAAAAAAAATCAAATTATTGGCAAACGCTCTGGACTTATTTACAAGCAACAATATTCTAAAAATAAAAAATTTAACAAACTATTGCTGCTATTAAAAATTGCTGAACAAAGAAATGTTCATTAACCCCACATTTTCAACATTTCTAAAATATCATTTAATCATATTTATCATTTATTCATTGGTATTATCATACTTTATAGGGAGAATCTAAATCAGGAGCAAAGGCAGGACGGACGAACACCTATCCAAAACTCCCAGACAAATTTCGAGTACGGTCTCCTGAATCAAAACAGGAAACAGTTCCTACCCAAAATTCAGAGGAAGAAGTCATTTTTTTTTAATAACGGACAGTATTTCTTGATAATGTAAGGTATTGTAAACAATGAAAACTGAAATTACCATAGCTCACAAATTGATTTGATAAATCATTCAGCTTAATTATTTATATATAATTGATTTAAAATAAAATTGTTTATTGACAATTAATGAATTTTTCGAAAGGTTACAATTGTGTTCTGCAAGATGATGGTTAATTTTTGAGATACTTATTTATGTAATAATTATGTACTAAAATTATCTGTGAATTCGGAAAACTTGAAATTTGATGAAGATATTTTTATAGAACAGTAAACATTGGTTACTGTAATAATCGAGCGGGTCTTTTGTGTTCTTAGCATAAAATTCTATGTAGGTTGTTATTGCTGTTTATATTCTATTACATTAAATTAATTTTTCTATGAAGAATCATTATCTGTGTATTTATATGTGTTTATAACATATATTCATACACATATTTTAAATGTATTCATATAATAATATAGAAAACTTCATGATAAAACAGTTTAATATTTATGTAAGCCTAAATATGAAATCGTATGACTGTGGGTTGAAGAACCTTCTGTTACAAATCTGGATTGAAAATTATTTCTAATTTTAAAATATACCACTGCTATTGAAAATTGTTATTGCTTAAATAATAAAAAGGGATTGAAGTATATAATTGGCAATATTGTACTATATAAATTTTTACTATTCAATCTGTTTAAAAAAAAATTATTAATTATTTTGAAATCTGTCTGTGCTAGGGATGCACATCAGATTCACAGTTTATCAAAAGAAGTGTAATTTTCCAGAGGAATGTTAGCTACAATTAGGAAGTGGTTACAATTTGCAAAAGTTAAAATAAATTATTTCTTCCCTTTATATTATTTGCTATTTTTGAAATTGTAATATTTTATGACAAATTCTATGGCTTTTATAGATGAATAATTTTATTATCATTTTGGTATTTTTCCTTTCATTACTTACATGTGACACAATTCACTTTTGATTTTTTTTTTTTCCCAATACATTTAGAAAAACACATTTCGTTTTTGCACAGACTTAATATACTTAACTAGGCTTTTTTGTCTGTATTTTTTTTTTTTTTTTTTTTTTTTTTAATAAAAAAACATTTTTAAAGTACTGAAAATTGTTTAAAGTTAAACTGAATCTTTGCAATAGAAGTTGTGATGAAGTACTTATAATGCAATAAAACCTGATCACAATAAGCTGTGTATATTGAATAATGGTAAAATATAATCATAATCTAAATTTTTTATTAAAAAATTAATATGTTCTTCTGCTATGATTTTTTGACAATAATAATTAAAATTGTATAAAAACAATGTATTTGTCTAACAATAATTTTTGGCTCTTTTGAAATTTAAGCAAAATCATTTGTTAATTTTAATATTGTATTTCTATTTAAAAACTTTAAAAAAATCCTGAATGTATGCACCCTTCTCTCAACAAACATGTAAGACACGAAAGTGAGTATCGAGTTTTTTAAACTGCCATTCATCCATCTTTCTTAAAAGCTTTAACTTTCGTACTATTTCTTGAGATGTTGAATGGCTAACAAACTCACTGAAAAAAATAAATATATATATTTTGTATGTAAATCATCCTTCCTTAAAAATTTTATCTGTCGGCAATTGTTTGAACCCATTTTTTTTTTTAAATATTTTTTTTTAATTCGGAGATTTTCATTTTGGAAGATTTAAGTGAAACACATTTTCAAATTAAAGAAATTGTTAACTTTGTGTGTGTGTGTTTGAGCGAGAGAGAGAGAGAGAGAGAATCACCTGTGCAATATGACAATGCTGATAAATTTGCAAATGTTTTTGTATTATTTTTATTTGGGGGTGGATTTTAAAAATTACATTGTTACATCGCTGTAAGAATGTTTTTAATGAGTGAGAGAAAAGAATGTGAAAGCTTATGATTGTTTATATTGGAATAAATTACTATTGACTGATATTTTTTATGTTAACTTAATAACTTATAACTTAAAAATTGTCAGGTGAGGGATTAAATTTTTTCTCAAGAATTTTGTATTGATGATTGCACCCGTTAATAGAAATTTATCTATTAAATGTTAAAAGGTTGGTCTAAAGAAGAAAAACATTTCGATATAGATTTGTGATTATAAGACATAAAAATAAATTTGTTAACAATGTATGCATTTTGTTACAATAAGCAAAATATTTTTGCATTTATTATTTTAAACTGCAATCAATATATTTTTGTCTTATTGAGTGCAAGCTACTGAGTAGCTGTATATATAAGTACATATATGAATACATAGTATGTATAAACTATATCAAAAGGTTGTATAGGAAGATGATAAATTGGTGTATTAAAAGGCTCTGTCCTTTGAAAAAAAAATCTATCACAAATCACAGTTTATTTTGAGAACCTTTCATGTTTCACATTGTTTCTTTGTTAAATGTTAACACATTGACTGTGGGCCTATATCGACGTAAATTGTTTAAAAGTACAATGTCTAAGTCGACACTGTGGCACTAATAGAATAGAACCGTGGTCAATATGTTAAAAAAAGTTAAATTCTTTTAAATTTTATACAGTTTAATTAAATTTAGTAAAAAATGCTATTTATTTTTAAAATGTGTTTGTACTTAAAATTACATTTTTTAGTGTAAATATAATTGTACTTAATTGCACATTCCATATCATTTTTTTGTGCATTCACAATTTTAAGTATTACAATTCTACAAAGTATTCCCATTTGAATATATATTTTATTTGCTATTTATTTATTTATTTATGTATTTATTTTATTATTAAATGCCTAAAACAAATATTGAGTAAACGATCTCAATGTGCCTGTACCTCATAAGGTAACTTGCCATCTTTTGTATGTCTTCTACATTATTTTTTTAGTAATTCCATTTTTAGTCTATCTTTTTTGTTTTTTCCCTTTTTTTTACTTTGAGCCTAGTATCAAATCAAAAATTTAATATTTAACTAATCTATAGAAAAGTATTTTCAAGAATGCATTCTTGCGAAATGTGTCCTATGTTTAATAAATAGAAGACATGCAAATAAGATAGATTTTGTGACTGTTGTAGTTTAGAATAGTCTGTAAAAGGTTCACTTGTATAAAATAAATAAACAACAAGACAGGTGTAACTAATAGTTTCAGGAAATAGAAATTTTGCAGATATATTTTTATTTACTATCTTACATGGGAATGTATTGACTATTGAACTAAAGATGATTTCGTTTTGTTCGATTTATATTTAAAAAAATACCTTGTCATTTTTACAGACATTTGCAATAAATAATAATACTGTTCTTACTGGATGCAAATTATGAATGAAGTAAATTCATAAATTAAACTGGCAGTGTTTTGAGTAATTGACTTGCTGGACTGTTATAGATATTGTATAAAAAGTGTTTTGAAACTATATTTATTTTTTTTGTAAAATTTAGTTATTGTGAATATGTATATGTTTTATTGTTGAATCAATTGGCATTTGTAAATGAGGCCAAAGAAAACTTCAATGGCACTTATTCATTTCTTTTTTTAAAATTTGTTTGTTTTAGTATCTGGTTGTGTAATAATTTGTGGATTTGTGAGAACCCGTCAAGAATGTCATTCTTGACCGCTCCTCATGAATTCAACAAAAAATTAATTTTTATGACTATTGTTATTTGACATCTGTTTTAAAATGTACAGCTTTGAATGAATTTTTTTTTAAATTGTAGTACCTACTTATAAGATCAACTTTTCTTCCTATTTATTGATTTTAATTGAATATCTTCGCATTGTGCAAGATGTTAATTTGTATTATAATCATCGAGATATGAAAACTAATAATCAGTTCGAGCAAGCTGCTTATTCCAATAGTTATTTTTTTCAAGGATCAAAAGTTTTTTCTTGAAGGAATCTTTAATTTTTTTTATTTTTTATTTCACTTCTTATGTTTAAAATTATATATATCCTGTAATTAAGCATTAACTGCTGTCTAATCTTAAAGGCCTACCAAGTATGTCTTTCCAATTGTTATGTATAATTATAAATTATAGTATTTTTGTAATATTTCTTATATAATGTGTTGTATTTCTACCACTAAGGTTGCCGACAAACATTTATAATTATAGTGGCTATAATGTATTTGTAGAAGCACTATAAGCATAAATATGTTGGGTGCAAACAGATATTAGTTGTAACCTACATCCAAAACTATTTAATAAATGTTAATAGTATAATACAATTTCTTTTTACTATTACCTTTCAACAGTAGTTAAATTTCAATTTATAAAGAACAGATGAACACAGGGGTAAGCAGAAATGATGCAACTTCCTGCATGCTAACACTACCAGCCTAACCTCACTTTTATCTTAACCTGTAATGGTATTCGTATCTTAATACTGATTATCGTAATGGGCTCTGTATCAGCCGTAATATTATAATTATATATAAAAAGGATCAGGGATGAGGAAAATTTGAATGAAAACACAGTTCCTTGTCGAGATTTTGAGGAATAATATATCTCCTACATCACGACGTGGAAACTTACTAATGTTGATCCTAACACCAAACCCACGCTTTATACTGATCCTAACAGTACTTATACTCTCATCACAGGGTGCTCTGTTGTTCCAGTAGCAGGCCTGCTTTGGTAGTTAAATGTCTATAAGAGAGAGATTTGAGCTTGTGAGGATATCATGTGACCTTAATATGTCTAGAATCCTCAAGTCCAGGTGAATTTCGTTATTTTTCACTCTTCACCCTAAGCTAGCATAGCACTGATCCTAACCTTAATGCTACCTTACCTAACTCTTAACAATTAATTAAGGTTTCTAGTTGAGATGAAAAAAGTTAATGGCACGAGCGGGATTCGAGCCTACGATCTTCGGCTAGATACGCCGCTGCTCTACCATTTGAGCTATCGTGACCTCGATCCACTCGGACACCAACTTCCCATCTCAACCCCACCTTTTGAATATTCCCTCCTTTTTGCCATTTTTCAAATGTGTAATCGGTTTGGATTCAATATACAAAAGAAATCATCTGGGATAAGGCAAATATGAAGTAAAACAGTTCTTACATCAGCTATTCAGGAATATATCCGCATTATGAAGACTTCGAAACTGTTAATTTCCTGAAAAGAGATATATGCTTGTGGACATATCACACGAACTTAAAAATGTCCAGTTTCCACTCGTCCCAAGGAATTTCTTTATTTTTCAATCTTAACCCAAAGATAACAAAACCTTGATCCTAACGCTAATTCTACTTAACATCACTCTAATCTAAACCATAACCCTAACCCAACTTTATACTGACGATCCTAATATGATTGACATCAGCCTTAATATTTTAATTTTACATAAAAGAAGAGATCTGGGGATAAGGCAAATATGGAGTAATACACTCAGCTCCTGCATCAGCTTTACAGGAACATATCTACATAATTAATATCTTGAAACAGTGAATAATGTTCATCTAAACACTAAACCTAAGCTTAAACTTCATCCCTTAATTCATGTATAGTATTCCCACCGGCTGCTGATGACCCTTTAGTTTGCTTACTTCGATGTGTACATTTTCTCAGCCAAGATTTGTTCTTGTGGGGATGTCACATGACTTTAAATTTGTCCAGTTTCCACTGGTCCCAATGATTTTCAATGATTGTTTTTAGTTTTCAATCTTAACCCAAAGCTAACCAAACACTGGTCCTAACCGTACCTAACCTCTCTCTTATCTTACCCTTATCTTTAACCTAACCTTATACTGATCTTAATATGACTGACATCAGCCTTAATATTGTAATTATATATAAAAGAAATCATCTGTGATGTGGGAATTATGGAGTAAAACACATAGTTCCTACATAAACTATTCAGGAATATATCAGCATTATGAATACTTTGATATTGTTAACAATGCTTATGTAAACGCACCTTAGCTTAATTGGCATCTCACAATTTATAATCAGTAGTCTCACAAGATGCTTTAGATCCTTTAGGTTCCTTATTTCGATGTTCACATTTCCTCAGCAGAGATTTATGCTTGTCGTCATATCACGTAACTTTAAAGAAGATGAGTTTCCAATTGTCCCTATGAATTTCTTCCTTTTTCAATCTTAAACCACCGCTAACCAAACACTAGTCCTAATGCTAATTCAACCTATCCTTACACTTATCTTAACTGTACCCCGTACCTACCCTTATACTGATTATATACTTCAATATTAACCTAAAGGTAATGAAACATTGGTCCTAACCCTACCTTCTACAGCAGAAACAAGCCGGAGCAGATATTGCCAGAACAAGAAAGAGACAGCATGTCCTCTTGATACGAGAGCCCTTACCGCAGGTGGTGGGACAATGAAAAACAGGTGAGGTAATACAATTTTTAGAAAATAGAACAATGTTATGATGTAGGTTTTTAAAATTAATTAAGCAACATTCGAATGTAAGCAATCTTTAGTTCTTGTAATTAAAAAAAAAAAAAAAAAAAAAAAAAAAAAAAAAAAAAAAAAAAAAAAAAAAAAACACCAATGCAATTATTAACAGAGGAAATGTTTGCATTGAATCAATGAAACAATAAAAATACTTAACTGTAAAAAAATATTTAGTTTTTGAGCAAAACAATGAAAACACACCTCATTCACCTCTTTTAATTGTTTTTTTAAACACTTTAATTCATCACTTTAATTAATCAAATTTTGAATAAATAATTTATAATACAAATGATTCAAAGAACAAGTAACATTTAAAATTAACTATTTTGTAACCCTTACCAGAATACTTGTGCATAATTATGTTTTCCTTAATGTTGGAATAACAAGTTTAACAATCCCATCAATATCACACATTTATATTACATAATATGATCCAGTCAAGTAAAACAAAAATGTTATGACAAAAAAAGTCTTGCACAATAGCATGCTATGTTAGTTTTGTTGATAAAGATAGACCTCTTTCATAATTAGAACCATAAAATTTAAAATACAGTTAATTTAATGATTCTTTTTAGTAATAAAATTCTTGAAAATTTACATAGATATTAAAAAACATTGTTTTAAAATAAAATAAAAAGTTCACAAAAGGTCAGTGCACTTTGTTTTCAATGAAATAAAAGAACAATAAAATACACTGTATGCACACACATAAATATTTAGGCTACCATTAAATTAGATAGAAGGAGAAGGTAACAAATGTGGTTCCCACATAGTTTTTTTTTTTTGTTACATTTCAACACAAGGAAAAATTGTGTTCAACATCAGGTTTTTATTTTGTGTATGCATTTCATTTATGGCTGATAACTTTTAAAGCAATATTTATTGAGCAGCCGAGCAAAAAGGTAATATCTAGTCTTCAAAGAAAATATGATATGATTTATATTTTCATCAGGAAAAGACGAATACCGTTTGTACAATTCCTATGAACTGTTTCTGGTTTACAAACCTTTATCTATGATCTATCATAAAAAAATATATTTTTTTTTTCATCTGAAGTTTTATTTGAAATGAGAAATTACAATACAAAAGGCAAATTAAATTTATTACCAAATCATAGTGCTTTTACACTTTCACTGAAGTGAAAGCATGTTGTAAATATATTTGATATATTTAAATCATCACAAAGCTTTAGAGAATCTTTCAAACACTATGATATAGGCCGAAGAATTTATTTCATCCAATATTTTAAATTTTTAAAGAAACATGCAAATAACTTCTTCCTTACACTTTTTGGTGAGGTTAATAGACATAGAAATTTTATTTTTTAGTCGGTGGGTTCATAAGGATGAACGAGATTTCTCCCAAATTGCACCATCTTTTCAATTCCTCTCACTTCTTTTTCTAAAAGTGGTAACTTTATAATATGAAAATCTTCGTACAGATCTGATATCTGAAAAATAATTACACAAATTGAATGAAATAACACCTTTAATTTATATTTTTTGATATTTGATACAAAAACAACAATAACATTATATATTCCTACAACTAGGTGGGACACATCGAGCAACCGAAAGTGGGCCAAAAGTGTCCGTGTGTCAACCACGCATAGCCTATTCTTAATAGGATGAGAATGACTTTTTAACAGATGTGTCATAATTATGTCTGCAAGTATCGGGCCTAGGTTGCCTTTTCAAATGTCGTGTAATCGGAATGGATTCTCGACGACAAATGAAATGGCCACAGAGAAAAATGGCAAAAAGGAGGGAAAACTCATAAGGTGGGGTTGAGATAGGAAGTTGATGTCAGAGTGGGTCGAGGTCACGATAGCTCAAGTGGTAGAGCAGCGGCGTATCTAGCCGAAGATCGTGGGTTCGAATCCCGCTCGTGCCATTAACTTTTTTTCATCTCAACTAAAAACCTTAATTAATTGTAATTGATTGTTATATTGTTTTAATCTAAAATTTTTTAGCATTGTATAAATTAATTTTTTTTGTTCACATCCTACATGGATTTGTAAAATTTTAACTATGTTTATAAATCCCAGGCCTTGAAGATGTTCTCAATAAAGATCGAAACGTTGGCACGATAAAGAAAATGTTTTTCTAAAACCTACATCACACCAGACCGCATCTCCGAATAATCATTGACTAATGGTCACTAAACTATAAAAAATAACCTTAAAGTTCAAAAATGCACAAATATTTAAATATTAATGTTAAGATACAAACAATACAAACCTCAACGACAATTAGAAAATATAAAGGTTAAATAATTGGAAATGAGAAAACTTACTTGGTCAAGATATTTTGCTTGTAAATCAAAGCGTGATTTGCACATAGCACAACCTGTTTCTTTGGCCGGATATAACAACTGATTTACAATTATGTTGTGTGTATCTATTTCACACTTTGAAAGCTCCTGGACAAGTCTTTCTGTTTCATATATAGACAAAAACTCAGCAATACAAACACAAACAAATGTTGTTTGTTCCTAAAATAAAATAAAATATTTTACTGTGTGGCCATTTTAAATAATCAATAATGTTAACATTAACAATTTGACATTTTTGACAGCTTGAGTCAATTTTAGAGAAATGATATACTAGGATTTTGGTAATAGCTCTGTACGGCCAGGAAAATGAGTGTGTGGGCACTAAAGACCTGCAGAACTATCACAACTGAAAAATATTTTTAAAAAATAAGTACCGGATCTCGAAATTGTTCATTCGCTTGTTTTATTATTGATAGCATTTCTTCCAATTTCCTACTAATAGATTCTATAGGCATGTCCTGAACACCAAACAGAGAACTCATCTGAAAATTCAATTTAAAAAATAAAACGAATTTAAAAAAAGTATATTCAGTTTCAATCTTTCTAAAATTGTACTAAAACTGCACAATTAAACCTGTGTAATGAATGGTGAAATCCTTGTTTTGAATCTCAATAATTTTGTTAATCCTTTTTCCACGACTTTAGGGAAAGATAATAAACGTAATGTATGCCCTGTAGGTGCAGTATCAAACACTACCACCGAAAAGTCCATGCTTTTTACCAATCTGGAAAAGAAATTAGAAAATATTCCAATCAAAATTACAAAGAGACAATGCGAAATGTAAGAATCAGATGAATGAGGTTAATCACAAAGTAAATGTTGTAAGTAATTGCACTAGAAAAAGAAAAAATATTCATAATAACAGCAATAATTAAAATTGAAAAAAAAATCATATATTCAGTGATATACTTCATAACTTCTGCATAGCTCATAGTTTCATCTATGCCAGGAAGAACTCCAACTATTTCCTGAAGTATTCCTTTGTTTATGTTCACAGAATCATTTTCAGGATCAAAAAATTCTTCTGGTAACTCATTCACTCCAATATTTGGGTCCACTTCCTATGGGGAAAAAGTTATTCTTTACAGAAGGTTAATAAGACATACAAAATTATTTAAAAATAAATTAAACAATGATAACTTACTAGTTTTTTCAGCAAAATAAAACAGTAAATTGATGTTTAATAATAATAAATAACCTTTGAGCAGTCGCACGGGGGTAGTTTTGTACCACAGAGCTTAAAAAAAAATAACCTTCAAAGAATGGATGGAAGAGTGACAGGGGTGTTAGTACAAAATCATCCTTCAAAAAGAAAAACCATTCTTAAGTAAAGAATTTTGCATGTATTTGTTTTATATTATTTACTAATAGGATTAATTTAGACAAAATTTAGATAAAGGACATGCAAGCCAGTGCCCGTCACAGCTTAAGTTAAGAACATTCGTTAAATAAGTTAAAATTAGTTGTAAGGAATTTCAAACAATAAATAAGGCTGTAAATCTGATGGGTCACCTACCCAGTAGGGAGCAAAGAGAGGTTTCCCACAAACCTGGAAGTCATAGAAATGTGACAGATGAAAAGCCACAAAACTGGAGAAGTTATTTAGTGTGGGAAGGTTGTCGCAGACACAGTTCATCACCTTTATAAATTTTGGGGCATGTCAGCCGGATGGGCGTTGTACACTCTTCACTATAATTCATCGACATGGGACCAGGAGGCTGCATAATGGAAACTCCTCAGAATTACAAGTTATTGTGCAGCCAACCCTTGCAAGAAGAAAGTAGACATCTGACCCAACAGTTTTTGTTTTTCCTTTCTGCCCCTACACTGGTTGTGAAACCAGTATAAGAGGGGATGATCTGAAAAGCAAAGCCAATCAAGTTGATGACTCAGTCAAGCAGTCACACTCAGTCGGGGACCAGCCAGCAAGCATCTAGCCATTGCAACCAGTCGAACAGAGTCGACGATCCAGGAAGCAGCAGGAAGAACATCCTGGAAGATGTTAAAGGATGTGGAAGTTCATGCTGGCAACCATCATTTGGGGTAAGTCCTCTTGTTAATTCCCCGAATTAGAGTTGTCACTGACTGCCCGGTTGTTTGATTTTCCATTTGTTTGGTACAATTATTATGGTTTCCTTGATACTGATTTCCATAATATGATAAGCCATACAGCAATAATCAATTGGGATACACTTTTCAGTACCTTAACATAAAAGAATGTACTAATATTTTTTACGATATTACGTATTATTTATTATACCTACATGTTCCAGTAAAAAAAAACTCAATCCCAAAATTTGCAAAATATTTTTCTACCATATTAAAAAAGCTGCTCAGAAACAATTTAACGGGCAACTTGTCTCTTCGGCTAGTCTCATTCTTACCTTTGACATTCCTAAATGCCCTGAAGAAATAAACACGGCTAACCACAATTCCTTCAACCTGATTTTTTTTTTTTTTCAACCTGATTTACTTACTGTTAGTAGGAACTATCTTTTTAAAAAGGAATAAATGCAGCTTTCAAGTTGTCTGCAAATTGAAAGTCTGCCTTTAAATACCATTCCCCCAAAGGTGTTACTGTTGTCAGAAGTTTGGCCACATTTCCCTGCAGTTTAACTCCCCACAGGAAGTGTGTGGGTAGTGGAGGGAAGCACACCCGAAAGAAACGGGATGCACGACCCTCCCACTTGTGTGAACTTCGGAGGATACCATACAGCTCAATCCGTGCTGCCTTGTTCACTTAAAAGAACAAGATATACAAAACTTAAAAATAGTAGGTAGAATGAGCTTTTGAGAGGCCAGGGCAGTGGTGGAAAGTAGGGTCACTGTGTGGCCAAGGGCCCCAGAGCAAACCCTGGCGACTGCTACCCAAAAGGTAATCACCAAAGCCTGACAGAAAGGTCAACCCAGACCAAACTTGAGAAAGCAGAAACCAAAAGAGAATGAATAATGAATTGCAGAGGTATAAATAACAAGAGACATATTCTGCAGTTAATGGCTAGGGAACATTCCAAGAGACTCAAATCCGCCCTTGGGTGCACCTCAAACTGAAGGGGTTCAGAACATTTTCTAGAGAGGTGCAACCAGTTCCGGGAGGTAGGATACATAGAGGAGTAGCCATATTAATAAGGGACAATGTACTGGCACAAGAGGTGAGGATTAATATGAGCATTCATGCGATCACAGCAAGAATACTGGCACTGTTGAACCTCATTCTGTATTCCGTCTATCTCCCTGGATGGATTGTGGAACAGCAGTGGGGTCTCTGCCCTGGTCGAGTAGCTCCCCGCCAGTTATGGTGTTGGGTGATTTTAATTCGCACAAATGGTGAGGGTCATTGGCACAGATGCTAGGGGCAGAGAGATGGGGGAGCTAATGGGACCTAATCGGTGAGCCCAACCTAGTCCTCCTAAACACCAGCACTGCTACACATATATTTTTTAATTTTAGTTCAGGCAGTTTTAGCTTGTTGTTAGCTTTGGGGCCCCCACTTGAGTGACCACTTTCTTAGCGTTGAAGAATTCCGTCTGGAGAGGGGTGTATTGCACTCCCATGAAGTAAAGCCTGAACTGTTTGGGAGCTTTTCTCCATGACGAAGTCGGCACCTGAGTTAACAGGGAATGTTGACACCGATCTCTCCTCTTTGAGTGGGAGATAAACCGTGCTGCAGGCAGATCTACCCCCAGTTATGGTGTTACCGGTCTACTTGTAGATCCCGGGTTACTTGGAGGAGTGCTGCCTGCGGCTGTGTACATGCAGAGAAGAAGCGGGCCTTCCGGCTCTTCAGAAGATAGCAGATGGAGGAAAACCTTGTAAATCATAAAGTAAAAAGGGCTAGGGAGAGGCAGGCGTATCTTGTCCCAAGCCAAAATGGATAACTTGGTCAAGTATGTGTCAGAAATGACTTACCAAACTTCCGGCAGGGAAATATGGGACAAGGCCAGAGCCCTCTCTCGCCAATTTGTGCCTCTGTCAGTGCCAATACTGACCTCCAACCATCGGGGTGAAACAGAAGCTTCGGAGGTCGCCAAAGAACCGGTGTAGCACTTTGCCGCTGTGTCAAGTTCTCAGGCATATTCCAATGGCTTCTGGCAAAGAAAAACTGAAGCAGAATGTACTGAGATTGATTTTGATGGTGGTACTAGTGAAGATACAACATGCCGCTGACGATGGGAGAGTTCGAGTCTGCGTTGAGGCGTACCTGGAATTCAAGCTCCAGATGTGACGGTATTCTATAAGAGATAGAATCACACCTTCCCCAGGGTGCGAAGCATCACTTGTTGAACTTGTTCAACAACATATGGAATTCAGGCTCGTACCCCGTACATCGGCAAGAGCCCTCTTCATACCTATCCTTAAAGAGGGTAGGGACCCAAGTCTGGCTTTGAGTTACAGATTCAATAAATACTCTTTGGCCTATTTGATTTGTCAAAACATTATTTCTCAATCGTAGTTGGATGGATACATGTTCAGACGATACAAGGTTGGAAATTTTTTAATTATGAGCCAAAAGATGTTTCTCCTTCTCCACTACTAAGATGGATATATAAATAGATACTCAACCATCTGCTAGTCCATATCATGCTTCATATGCAACTTTGATTGAAAATTCATACAACATTCAATTGGTATACAACCACAAAAACTATTGTTTATGTTATTATATTTTATTATATTATTTTTTATTTTTCTATTGTATATTATAGAACAATATAAAAATATAGGTTTAATGTTAACAAAATGTATAACGAAATGAATGGTACTCATAAAAATGCTTTTATTTACTAAAATTACAATATTTTAGAAAATAAAAACATTTTTATTAGTACCATTCATTTCATTATATATTTTGCTAACAATAAACCTACAGGAATATAAATAATAATTTTAAACAAAATAGGCTAAGGTCATTTTGTATCAAGTGCGACCGCTCGAAGGTCAATTTTAATAACTTTTGTAAAACAACGCTGCAACAATCTGGACGTGTATATGACATAAAAATTAAACGGGTTGCCTACATTTTCTACAACCTATCCCCTACAATCGAAGGTCAATTTTAATAACTCTTTATTTATATTTGAACACATGGATCCTTTATGCAATTATAACAAGTAAAGGAATACCCATAAAGTCATAAGAATACTTCAGGAACAAGAGGCTGTTTGACTAATGCTACTAGGAACTTTTTTTGAAAACAACTGTGTTAATTATCTCAATTTTTAATAAAAAGATAGACGTAAAAAACATCTGCAAAGGTATGAAATACATGAAAACAAAGCATTTATGAATGTGTCAAATACGCACTAAGACAGTTTCAATAAGAAGCACAATTTACATGCAAAATATAATAATTAACTATAATATAATAACTTCGCATAATTATTATGTAAAAGTAATCATAATAAAAAATGACAACACACGTTTTAGTTAATTATAAATTAATATTCTTCTAATATTATANTTATATTATATAATTATAAATTAATTAATAAATTGATATAATACTCACCATAGCATAGAGATTGGTGAACCCTCTGACCAGGGTGGGTGTTTTAGTGAATTTTTGATCAAATGCATCTGAAATGTTATGTGCTGGGTCCGTGGAAATAATAAGGACAGAGGGTCTCACTTCAGCAAGTTTTATCGCTAAGCTACAACTGAAAAATAAAATAAAAATAAAACATTTTTACAAATAAACATATAATTAGACATTACAATTAGGGAGCATCAGTGGCCGCAATGGTTTAGGCATTGACTCAGCACTCATCAATGTAAGGTAGAGGTATAGGGTTCGAATTCAGCGGCCCTGCATTCGAACCTGACATAATTATAAATGGGCTTTTTTCAAAAACAACGGCACCCTGAGGGTTGATACGACCTCTGCTGTCGCGAACCCTCGTTAAAAAAAAATATACACATACAAGGAGAGGCTACCGTCACTGATTTCTATGAAACTTTTTTTAGTAATACTAGGTCGAAAAATATTAGACATGTATTTGAATGTTCTGTTCAATTGGCTCCAGAAGCCAATAAAAAAATTGTTGTACAAAAAAATTGCTCACAGCCCTCTACATCAATGAGAATAAAATTTTAAGGGATGTTGTACATTGAAAAATATTAAGGACTTGTATAGGGATTTAGCAAATTAGCCGTAGGAAGTAATAGCATATTAAATACTGTGGTGTATTCTGGCTCAGCAAAAGGCTAAATTTGTGTANCTAAATGTATTTGTTAAATGTAAACAATGTTTGGAAATCCCAGGCCCTGAAGATGATCTCAATAAAGATCGAAACATTGGCACGATAAAGAAAATGATTTTCTGAAACCTACATCACACCAGACCGCATCTCACGATTTCTGAATAATTATCAAAACTTAAAAACAATCACATGATATGTGTGTTATTTAGTGACCTGTTGTTCAAATATTTGGTGCAAAATTTATATTATTTCCATAATTAATTTTTACAATCAAGTAAGTTTTGTTATAATAATTAATAATCAAGGATAAATTTTGTAATTCACCTAGGCCCTGAAGATGACTTGAATAAAGGACAAATTGTTGGGGGAGAAAAAAAACAGTTTTCTAAAATATTCCATTCCTGCCCCCGCTCTTCACTACTTCACCAAATTAAATCACATAATTAATTACATTATTTGTAAGTGCAATCCATATTTTAAATTGATTTTTAATCTTTCGCAGAGCCATATACACACAATTATACCACAATATTTATCAGTTTAATACAGGCTTCCGGGGGTTATTTTGCCAAACCCCTATACATACATCCCTAATATTTTTCCATGCTACTACTGTCATACACTAACATACTAACTATAGTAACATCTTTTAAAATTTCATTCCAATCGATTGAGAGAGTTGTGAGCACTGGCAGCTTTGTGAAAGTAATTTTTGGTCATTTTTACTCTTAAAATATTTTCTCCTCGGCTCCTGGAGCTCATTGGGCAAAACTTGAAATCGGAGACTCTCATGACCATGGGGTCCTGTGTGTGTTGTTAGTTAACTTCAATTCATTTTTTAAATTTTAGTAGATAAAATATGTTAGGTTTAGCAGAGATCATATCAACCCCTGGGATTCCGTTGTTTTTGAAAATTATTTTTCTGTATTATTTACAATGAATAATATTTTAAAAATATTGATTATATAACTATCATGTGTAGATAAGCCAAATTACAATGTAAGTTTACGTTTATGGGCTACTGAATTGACATTACTGAACACTACGAAACAAATATAATTTTTAAATAGAACAATATACAATATTTTTTGTAGGAGAAATTGAGCATTAACATGAGTGTTGAAGCTGAAGAAGATTAAAGTTTTACTTCAAATTGCTACTGCCAGGCTGTGGCACTACTACATCCTCCTGGTCTTGTTAACCTGTTTTGACAATTTATTTTATTTTATTTTTTTTATGTAAACCTAATTTTGTTCTCTCTGTTGTTTAATAATAACATTTTTAAAAATACAGTCCACTTTAGTTAATTCAATCCCGCTAATAATCTAAACCGAACCGAATCCTCAACATTGGTCCTCTAGGCCTGCAAGCAGAATTGAATCCATAAGTCAGTTAAGTGGTTTATCAATTGTCTCCTACTCAGTAATTCCACACCTCACGATCTCCAAATAATCATTGGCTAACGGTCACTAAACACCACACATATGTTATATTATTTCACAATGATAATTTAAAATCAAAAGATAAATGTGGTCTTTTTAGATATATTTATATGAAATATTCTTTTAAGCTAATCTAGTTCCCTCCCTTTGTTAAAACTGTGTAATACTGTTGTAATTTTTTCAAAATTGTCCATGAATATTTCAGCACTAAGGGAATAATGGAGACCCGTGGGGGCGTTGGTGGCCGCAACGGTTTAGGCGTTGACAAGGCGCTCACCACTGTAAGGTAAAAGGTCCCGGGTTCGAATCCAGCGGCTCTGCATTCAAACCCTACATACTTATAAATGTTTTTTTTTTTCAAAAACAACTGCACCCCAAGGGTTCAAATACCCTCGTATTTGAAATACCCTTGTAAAACGTTTATATTTACATTATATTTCGTAACCTTTTTGTTACTGAATTATTTTATATTTTTCTACTCACTGTAGCCCAAGCCCTATTTTTGATAAATATATTTCTATTTCTATATTTAAGATCGTTTTGCTCTGATGAACATAAAATAGGTTGAAAGCATGGCACTAACAATTGTATTTGCCTTTTCATCTAGACCATAACATGATCCAGAGTAACGATGAACTAGATTATCGACCTGCTGGATACAAGAAGTCTTTTCAGAGGATCTTCGGAAGATCTTCCGAAGATCCTCTGAAAAGACTTCTTATGATCCAGAGTATTCGTGAATAGAAAAGTGGTCGATACATCTAATACTTAAAATTGGTAGACATTGAATAGAGTCGACTGTCGAAGAATATCCTCTTGTAAATAGCCTCATCCTCAGATTTTTTGATAGTTTTGAACCTCACCTTCCCTCCTAGTTAAGCGTGTAGGCTGAAGCGATAAGCACATAAAGCTGCTTACATTAATAAAATAATTTTTGTAATATGTTCACAGCCATTTAATAGGCTTAAATGAATAGTGAGTGCTGTCTTTGTGGTTGATTAGTCCTAGGTTTTGTAAAGGCTAAGAAATGCTAATTCAGTAAAATACGACAGGAAAAACTAGATAGACATAAAATTAAATATTTAGACACTCATAAATTTTTTTGCCGTACCTGCAGGTCGTTTTTCCAACGCCACCCTTGCCGCCGACGAAGACCCACCTCAACGTCGTCTGGTCCAGGATGTTCTTCAAAGACGGCTCCAGGGTCGTGCAGTCATGGAAGCTGTCTTCGCTCTTCACAGCAGACATATTGCAAGCTATTTATGTGACGAAAAGTGAATAAACGGGCGATGTGATGATCCCAGGTAATTAAATAGATTCGGTTTAGAAAGGATTCACGAATTTAACTTGTAAGCCTAAGTTGACGATTTGAATTCCAGCCGGAGGAGGTTTCTCGATAGGAAGCGTTCACTTATCACAATCGCAATCGTCACTTGTTCTGACTTCTGATACTGTGACTATCATCGATTGTTGTCTTGTTCTTAACTAGGCATCGATTTATTCTCTTAAAAAATTTCCCTCCGAGGCTTTAACAACGTGGGGCCGATCTACATCATAACATTTACAATACAAATATAGATTAAAAAAACTTGACACTGCTGACCAATAGACGGCCTGCGAGAGGGCCAATTTACGACGGTTATAAAAGTATAGATTTAAGCCCCAAACTAGCCTGGGAGTAGAAATGGTAAATGGTGTAGTGAGTATGTTGTTCAATCTTTATGAAAAGATAGTTCCTACTCACAGTTAGTTGTTTTCAACGATCTAGATTTCAAGCTTTTAGCTTATCATCAGGTTGAAGGAATTTACAACCACATCTCTCTACATGAAGTGTAAAAGTGCACCCGCCAACGCGACGTTCCAATGAGAAGCTGGTTTTTAATGGCGCTCAATTTTGAAAGTGCGAAAAGCTGGAATTACAGTACAAGTAATATTGTATTAATAAATACTGTAAGAAAATAATTAAACTTAGTGACTAATTTGTATTTTTTTTATTTGTTAATTAATACAAATTAAAATTAAAATGATACATTAATAATAGATTAGTAAATTAATAATAAATTTAAATAATAAAAATTAAATTATTTTTTTGAATAATTTGAACGCCTGATATTATTACATATTTAAAACATGAGGTAAATCAAAATCTATTATATTACTAATGCATTTATCTCCATGTTCGATTTTACATTTTTTAATTCCTAATTTCTCAAATAGGCTTTCTCTCTTAGGCTCGCCTCATTATTGTTTCCAGTAGAATGCGATAAATTCGATTATGATAAGATATCTTGGGTTTAAAAATAAATTACAAACATGAAGTACGGTACACTTAAAAATAAAAATACTCATAAAGACCAAACAACTCCAATTAAATTTTACCCAAGGGTTATAAACTTAACAAACACGGTACTAAATAAAGAAGAAAACAATTTATTAAATAAAGGCATAAAATTTGTCCCAAAAACAGAATTAGATACCGAAAAACTATTAACCCTTGGTTCATCGGTAGATTGTTGTAAAATAAATACAAATATAAAATAAAAATGTACTGAAGTAATTAAACAAAACTTGGTAAATCTAAACGTCAAAAAATTAAATATCCCACGGACAATTAGGTCAGTTGATGAAAAGTTAAAAAGTAACAACAACGTTACTTTAAAAGCCGATAAAGGAAAAAGTACAGTTATCATCGAACATCAAAAATATGTTTCTAATGTTAAAGAATTTCTAATCAATAACGATTGTAAAGAAATAAAAAAAGATCCCACTTTAAAATTAAAAACTAAAGTTCAAATAGCAATCAAAAACAGTGACTTTTTATTTTCAATTGACCAATCCGTAGCTAAAACAAACATCAATGAACCCGAGAAACCAACAGTGTTATACGGTACGGTTTAAATTCACAAGGAAAACAAACCGATACGACCAGTAGTTTCCTTTTATAATTCTCCATACCAAAAACTAGCGATTACAATTGATAACATAATTAAAGACCAATTTCAAACCTACATTAGGTATTAACAATTCTTTAGAATTGATAAAACAATTAAAGAACATAAATATACCTAACAACTGTGTTTTAGTGTCATCTGATGTTACTAATTTATTCACAAATATCAATGAACAAAACTTTTAAAACAAATTTACGGAGAATTCTATTAACGAATTTGTAAAAAAATGATCAAATAGACCTCTTAAATACATGCCTACTACCTAATTATTGTAAATTTATAAATTTTACGAAATGAAAGGGTTACCAATGGGGTCTCCATTTATTTATTTTATTTATTTATTTTTTAACGAGGGTTCGCAACAGCAGACGTCAGATCAACCCTCAGGGTGCAGGTGTTTTTGAAAAAAAGCCCATTTGTAAGTATGCCGGGTTTGAATGCAGGGCCGCTGGATTCGAACCCGGGACCTTCACCTTACAGTGATGAGTGCCTTGTCAACTCCTAAACCGTTGCGGCCACCGATGCCCCCACGGGTCTCCATTATCCCCTTAGTGCCGAAATATTCATGGAGAATTTTGAAAAAATTACAACAGTATTACACAGTTTTAACAAAGGGAGGGAACTAGATTAGTGGAGAAATTAGAAATTAAAAAATGTAAAATTGAACACCGAGATAAACGCATTAATAACAATAGATTTTGATATACCTCCTATTTTAAATATGTACCTAAATAATATTAGTCATAGAAATTAATTAATTAAATTGTTTTTATAATTTAATTTTATCATTAATTTACTAATACATTATTAATGAAATATTTTAATTTTATTTTTTTTAAATTATATTATATATTATATTTTTTTTAATTTATTTTGCTCCATTAGTGAGAATTGAGACCTCGTCGACGAGTCTGAAATAAGCAAGTTGAGCCCCTGCTTATATACCGAGCTGCTGCAAGTTAATTGGCTGCAGCGTGAAAGACGATACCATTGTTGAAGCAGTGGTGACGCCTAGTGGATATATTGGTATTCTTGTAGGTGGTCACCTCAATGGCATACTACATACAAACTAATATGCCAAGATCAACACCAATGAAAACCGAACTCAATTTCCCACCCTTGCACATACATGTACAAACGAGGCTTTCGAAAGTGCAAAGTACAGAGTAAGAAAGGATTAAAACCAGATCTAAACAGAAGCCATCACAAAATTGATTAACTAGTCAAACAATGGTCAGTCCTCTCTTGGAACGACTAGTCACATAGAGAAAGAAAACTCATGCAGTATGCTTTTAACTCCAAACTAATCTGGGAATGTTTTAATTGTCTCTGGTCCTACGAAAACACAAGTTTACTTTATGGTGGGGTCCGGTCCCTGCCCTAACCAAGACATAGGCCTTAAAATATATCCAAAAAAGACAATAGAAATGGCCGAATTCTAGAGGTACTACACACGCTTGGAAGAAGGATTGAATCAATTGAACTGAACTAAGGAACTGGGAAAAGTACAATAAGCCAGAGGACGGTAGTTTTTGGAGAATACTGAACGTAGTATCCTCCTCCTCATCATCATCAGAGGAATTCTATTAAAATTGGTTTTCATTCGAACAAATAACTGGTCTTGCACACTATTCACGTCTGGTAAACCAACGAGAATTAGAACGAATGTTTTCTGCGGGGTGATGAACATGTAATTTGGTCATGATCATTTTGGTCTATCAGGCACTTCGTCGTCTTCCGAGGTTTGTTTGTCTGATCATCCTTCTCTTATTCTTGCTGTTCAGTAGGCAGAAATTACCAACCAATGTAGACGTGTAATTTGGTTGGCAATTTTTTTTACCCACTGAGGATGGAATTAGGCAGATCAAATTACAGTGATTCTCTCAGTTCAAATTGTTCAACTATAAATTTTCTTGGTCATTTGATTTTCTATTTGAAATTCTTAAAACTCCCCGAATTATTAATCTTCTCCATTTGTTAAAAATAAATACAATAAATTATTTAGGGTTGGTTAGCCGAAAAACAGGCCTTGCTAAAAGGCTAAATAAAATTTAAGGCGACCTCCTCGTTTACAATTATGTTGTTTACCTCCTTCCCGGAAGTCTGTCGTAAGTTAATTCAACGAATATATTTATATATATTTGATTCAATGGATAAAAAAAGAATTATATGACTAAGCTAGGGCTTCGGCTCATGCGTCGAATAGAACTATTTATAAAGTACCGCACACAAAATTTCATTTTCAGTAAGAATCTCTCCCGAAGAGCGGCACATAACCAAGTCCGAGTAAGAATAAATCCAAACTATACCCAATAACCCTTTCACTAATGCACAAAACTTATTGTTTGACTGCTTTGTGTATTTATTTCTCTTATTGTTTTATTTTGGAACGAATGACACATGAAATATTTTAGCGATCGCTTAAGACTATGGCTGCTCTTATAACATATTCGACTTTCATATCAAACTCGTATAATTTAATTGGAATAACACATGCAAATATTTGCATGTAACATTGTGAATTATTTAATGTTGGCATTTTATTTTAACGTTTGAAATTAGTACAAATCTGTTGAATAAAGGATCCGATAATGCTGAACGTTTTAGGTTGCTTTTAATTTCTGTTTAATCTATTTCTATGACTATATTGTTCCACGTAGTTGAGTTCTTCTGGAATGAAACCTTAATAAGAATATTCATGCAATGGAGGAAAAAGCTCTTTCTTCCTTGTAAGGATTTCTTGGGTTCGTTGCGATAGTACAACGTTCTCTGCCGACGAGCTTTTTAAATCTTTCGACTATCTTAACAGGAAAACAGAATCTCCAGGGTTTGCTTTACCCGACATAAAAGAACGGTAAATTGAAAATGGGTTGTCAGGCAGATGCAAAAACGGAAATTTTATTTGCAAAATCCATCGCTGGCCGGATCAGCGGGACGGAAATTCCCCGATATACAATGGATTGGTTTAGATCGGTTTGGGTGTGGATATAAGCAACCCGAGCTGCTAATATAGCTTATGAATCACAGGCTAATTTCGAAAGAACGCCTAATATCCGCCACTCTAATCCATGAAACAATTTACGCAATCTGCAAAATTTTCTCTATTTGAAAAGCTAAAAGTTTACTTTTATAATGTAGTTTTTAATTTTTATTTTTCCTCACGAAGAGGTTCTTTATTCAAAACAAGAATGAGGTGCCATAATTAATTTTAAACATATATGGTAAGTCAAAATAAATGATGAGCTGCAATGTCTGACGAAATTAAAACAAAATAGGAAAAGATGTTTGGAAGAATAAAAACACTAAAACTAAATAAGGGTGTTTTATTATGGTATATAGATAGATTTAAAATGAAACATGGGCTGGAGTCAAAGGCCCAAATTTTGACTTAGCGAAACCTATAACACCACATCATCAATTTTCCAAGCTGAGATTCGTGCAATAAATACTCCAAATGGGATTAATAGGTGCTGAGGCTACCTTCATCCCAACGCTCATTGGGAATACTTAAGTCTAACTGGGGAAACAAAATGCAATAATTTTGATGTGGGTGTCAGGAAGGAAGTTGACTGAAGGCAACAGTCTGACAACCCAGCAGTAGCATTCACACCCTTTGGACCAGCACAAAATGGCACGCTAAAAGCAGAACTGAACAAATGGATGGATAAAGAAATGACCAAACAATGAATTCACCAAGTGTAAAACAATAAAAGGAGTTTCTCAACAACCCCAGGAAAACAAAAACCTCCTCTCAGCAGGGTTGAATCAATAAAAATAATAGGCCTTTGTACTATCCATTGTCTGTTTAATTACCACCGTAAAAAATTAGGAAAACAAACAGAAACCTGCCAAGCCTTGAAATAACAGACATCAGAACAAGTCCTATGTGACCGGAAAGGATTAGCACTGAAACGTTACAGCCACTTTGGAAATGCAACACTAACGCCTAGAGAAATTAGTAAAATTATTTAAAGGCAGTTAAGCACTTTATAGGGTAAGGAAATAAAGAAGGGTCAATTCCACAATAGGTCGCTGTGTTAGAAAGGGAAACTATACTCATCTGTGACTCCAGAGAAAAATGAACATATGAGGTCACATAGGCCATATGACCTAGCAGTTTAATGTAACGTTTTTGAACAAGAAATAAAACAAACAGGAAGAAAATATTAATGATAGAAGACAATAATTTGTTTCAGTTTCAAGTATTTTTTAAAATTTTTGTTTAAATATCCACCCAAGATATCATTTTTTATTGGCTTAAGGCTTACCTTTTAAAAGATTTTAAGAAAATGAATAATGATAATAGAGAGATAATGAAGAATGGAGTTAGACTACATGAAAAAAGGACAAAAAAAGTAATAATTTTGGCTTTTTATTCTGAACAACTGTGAAAATATGTTGCAAGGCAACAATTACAGTTCTCGGTAGCGTTGATATTGATTGCAAGTCTATCTTCAAAGAAATTTGAAATAATTTATGAAAACTTAATTATTTCAATTTGTACACATCTTTAAAATTATTTTTCTGATGATGACTAAAAATAAGACGAAAGTTTGACAGATAACAATTGAATTTATACTATTCAGATCATACAGAGCATTGAAATGAGCAACAACATTGAGAACAGGTATATTGTCATAAAAGTTCTGTATACAAATTTGAAAAAAAAAAATGTTTAGTTTAAACAGGTTGGATTTTTTCTGTAGTATTATTGGAATATTTGCTTGAAATTCTTTACAGGCAGACTCTTGACAGCAAACACTAGGGAAATCTTTTTTTAACAACAAACAACTTTCTGGAAATAAAGTTAATGATACTCAATTTGTTTATGAGAAACATAATAAAGAACAAGGGCATACAATTTTGGCCGAATAAAAAATGCTGGATTGTGGCCAACTCTGATTTTTTTTAAATTTATTACCTACCAGTGGAAATTCTATCCAAATAGCCATAATTTGATTACTACATTTATGCCATTTTTTAGAACATTCCCAATTAAATTAATCACATTTTTTTAGAATTAGTAATACACTTTTTAAATATATTTTTTGTGCTATTTTGATAGCTTGTACCTATCAGACTAAACAAGAAGAAGAATGAGAAAACACAAAATAATTCATGGATAGAAGGCCAAAGTTAAAACAAAAATAGATTTACATGACGCTACAGCTCTCCTCATTTATATTCCCCCTTAAATACTTATATTTAAACATTTTATATCCTGAAATAGACATAAATAAATTTTAATGAGTTTTGGACATTATGCAAATAAAAATGTTTACTTACCAGCGTCATAGTATAGTAAATCCTTCAAATGAATGATGCAGTGCATAAATAATATGCGTAACAAAATTGGATGTTTTTGATCAGTACACCAAAAAAATCCAACAGATGCACTAATATGTTGACTTACACAGAGTAAACATGAATCTTTATCAACAATGAGACTACTTTCAAACTTAGTGCCATACAAGGAAAAATTAACAGGAAAAACACCTTTCCTGGATAGTTAAATATATACAGTTAATACATATAAAAAAAATACTATAAATATATTTTTAAACCAAAAGTCTATTCTTAACATAGCTTAAAATGGCAACAAATAGATGGACAAGTTAATAAGCACTGATGGAATAGTTGGCACATGTCTCATAAATTTGATTTTAATTTTATTTCAGGAATGTCACTTGTACCTCTTCTTTTCCGTGATTGGTGGGATGACTTTGATAGGGACAGACCTTCTCGTCTCCTTGATCAGCATTTTGGTAATGTCCTCAGCAAGGAAGACCTTTCATCTTTTCTCCCTTCCTCGTTAATAAGGCCTGCTGGTTACTTTAGACCATGGAGGCAGCCACTCCACCGTCAGAACAGTGGATCATCGAACATTACAACTGACCTAGATAAAGTTCAGGTATTTATTTGCATTAGAAATACTTATTTCATTTTCTTTAAATGATTAAAAATATTCAGTAAATTATGAAATTTGTTCCAGGTCGTATTGGATGTACAACAATTTACACCGAGTGAAATCACTGTACGGACTGTCGATAATACAGTAGTCGTTGAGGGAAAACATGATGAAAAAATGGATGAACATGGTTACATTTCAAGGCATTTTGTGCGTAAATATCTTTTACCCAAAGACGTTATTGTGGCAGATGTCACTTCTGCACTCTCATCTGATGGCATACTTACAATAACTGCACCTAAAAAGGTAGATTGATTTTGTAAACAGCGTACTAACCATAAAGTATTTTATTAAACATGATCTTATGATTTAAGGTGTCAAAGGATTCAAATGCTGAGAGGGTGGTGCCAATCATCCAGACTGGTATTCCTGCGGCTTTAAAATCAGGACCAGCAGAAACAAACATTACAATTGAACAAGCAAACTAAAATTAAATACAACGGAACATGAAAATGAATTATGTTAAACAAGATTTAATGACCTTTAAATAAAAAATATATTTCTTATTTTCTCTCACCCATATCTGCAGGGAGGGGTTGTAAAGCAATGGTTTATACCAAATATATTATTGCAAATAACAATAACAGTATATTTTTGTACCCACAGCAGAAATTTCAAGTATTTAGGGTTCTATTTTCAAAGACCATTAGCCATGAATTTTATGCCTCTCAAAAAATTTACAGACCTTAACTGATTCGGCAATCACCTCAGCAGAATGGCCACCTAATCTCCAAAAGCTAGTCTGTGATATCAAATCTTTTGGAGCACTAAAAGACTTTGCCTCAAATACGCTTAAATGAAAAAGTCCTATTTATTCTAATTATTAAGTCCTAAATATTGTTATTATTGTTAGAGTTTTATTACCGTTATTTATTTATTTATTGCATAATTAAACATAGGTTTAGGTTTAGGGTTCCGGGCTGTTTTCCTCTTCTTAGTAAGAAAATTTTAGATAATATAAATAGATAGAAAATAAAACCAAGGAAAAGTAAATGTGCAAGGGGAAACCAGCAAGGGAAGACCTTTTGTTTTAGGTTCTAAAATGAAAATATGGTCCCTTCAAAAACCGACCAGCGGTCTCGCCTGAAGGAAAGATCGTTGGGAGGTATTTTTATCCCATTTATTTGAAATCCCTTAGATATACAAATTCGATTAAGCTAAAGCGTTTGTCCGCCGGTATGGGGTCTTCCTCAGGTACAGCAGGGTGGTGGAAAGGGTAAAAAAAAGACCTTAACTGATCAGAGATGACCAAAAAATAAATAGTAGTGAAGAGATATTTTGTTAAAGCCTGCGAGGTGATGAACCTGTACTTTGGTGAATCCATCACCATCCTGGAGGATGAGGTGCTAAGCCCGTATAAGCCCAAAAAATGAGCAATCAAACTCATTGGGGAATACTCCTCAGTCTTTTAAGCTGAAATACATGCCACCAATGCTTATGCTTTAGAAAATTTTAAAAGAGGTTACAATGACAAAAGAAATCCTAATAAGATTGGACAGCCAAGCATGAAAAAATCACATCAAATTTAGTCAGTCAATGCATTCAAAATCACCAAAACCTGGAGAAACACGTCTTGGATAACCAGGACACAAAGGAATTTGGAGTAAAGAAAACACTGGCTACCAGAGGAGGGTTTGCAAGACCAAATATAGGCCCTGAACCTATTCTTAGAATAACAAAACCAAACAGAATTCTTCATCTCAGAATGAATCAATAAAAGACAAAAGGAGAAGTGGATAAACTGTAGAGGTGCTAGACACAGCAAGATTTTGCTAAAACAACCCTAACCAAGACTGTCAAACTCACTGCTACAGTTAGAGAGGGCTAAACTCATAGTTGTGATAGGAATAACCAAAAGAAAGGAAATGTTACTTAATAACCTAGCACTCCTTAGAAGAAAGATGGAGTCGATTGGACTGAACTAAGGAACTAGGAAGTACAATAACCCAAAAGCTGCAGTGCTTTGGGGAAAAAACTGACAATAATATCCAACATCATCATCACCATTGTTTGGATCCAGCTCTGGTCACCTCCAACCATCCTGTCTGAATCCATCCCTGTCGTGGAGGACAATGTTTCAAGTCCAGTAAGATGATATAAAAGGTCATTCAACCATAGATGCATGAACACCATAAAAACATCTAATTTGGATAACATGTAATAATCTTTATGTGCACAGCTTCCAATCCATCACATTGACTTCGTGATTTCAAAGGACGGTTTTATACTAATTAGTAGAGTTTTGACAGTCAAAACAGATTTACAGTCCTAAAAGTTGTCATTATAGTCCAAGTCTATTAAGACCTGTGAGGAAATTCCACCTCTAGTTATAGTCCTAAGTTATTGACTTAAGTAGAAGTTGAGGGCAAATGGAAATGGACTTATTTTTTGCGAATCTATAGAAGGGTGAAATAGTCTTCAGAAACTTCAAAGGATAGTTTACTGATTGAAAACAAACAGGTAAGAGTAAAATCAAGTGATCCTATTCCTAATAAACTCATCGTTTTTCCCTTCCTATTATCTTAAAATACATAACCCACATTTTATGTATTTTCACCTCATCCTGATATCCTCTAGCCTGGAAGGAAACCCCAATAGATTTTTTACCCAAAAAACCTAAACCTACTTTTGCTAGTGACTACCACCCTTAATATTCTTCCATCACTATCTAAAGCATTTGAAAATATTTTATTTAAACAAATATCCTTATTTATTGACTCTCATACCATTTTATCTTGTTTACAATCTAGCTTCCGAAAATTTCATAGTTGTCAGACAGCCCTTCTGAAAATCTGCCTAGGTGTCAATTATATCTGCCTAGGCATTAATGAAGTCTCCTATAACAATGCTAGTTAGATATGACGAACCTACAGGTTGCTTAAGTTAGCATCGTGCTATGTTGATTCCTCTATTGGATTATATTTTATGATTTTGTCTTTCTACTTTTGAGCTAATTAAAAAATTTCTCCAATTTTTTTATTTTTATTTTCCTTTCCTGTTTTTCTCGTATATTATTCTCTTCTTTATCCTCTTCTGGTGGTCCATCTCTTCTATAACTTAATTAGGGGATAACCACAGATGATGGGAGTCTAATATATTTATTAATTTTAATATTGTTCCTTGTTTTAGTATCCTTGGGCTTGTAACAGTAACTTAGTCCATATTGAACATGTCCAGTGTTAATTCTTGAAATTCCTTGAATTTAAAATGGGTCTCCAATGGGTCAAGTTCGAGTATGAGCAGTGTTTGGATATGTGTGGTCTTTTTTCATTGGAAGTTCAATTCATTGTGTTCAGTCTATTTAGTTTGTGGAAACTACTGAATGGTTTGAACTATTGCCCAAATTTACTTGAAAATATTAAATTCTCTGTTCCTTTGCATGCTCAGAGAAATCATCAACTATTTCATCCCAATTTTCACTAGACAGTGAACGCTAAGTATAGAACTCTCACTTCAGGGAGTTTATAGTGAGCTTTGTAATAAGTGTGACATACAGATCTTCAGGTCGCTTTATTTATTTAAAAAGGAGTTGTGTAAATATTTTAAATGTAAATAACTTTAAATAGTATAAAATTTAATTGACTTCACTAGTTGGTTTAATTCCTATGATATAATTAATAATAAAGAATAAGAATAAGGATTTTTATAAGATAATAATAAAGAATAATAATATCATTAGGACTGACCATCAATCATTCATCCAAAATCCTTCAAAAAGCTTGTAACAAGATAATCTAACAGACAAAAAAAAAATGGACAATCAGGTTCAATCAACATAAATCTGTACGTCCAAATTTTACAATAAAAAAAAGTGAACCATGTTCTATCTCACACAATCAGTGGAGCTATACCATACAGCGATAAAGCAAAATATTTTGGAATGATCTTAGATAACAAGCTGAGTTGGAAAGAGCATGTGAAGAAAAAGGGACAGAAATAGGGTTATGGTGTAGACAACTATACTGGTTGATAGGACGTAGCTCCAACCTAACTATTACAAAATAAATTTTTATTATACAAACAAGTCCTAAAGCCTATGAACATATGGTATATTATGGGGTTGTACTATACACAGTAATACCAAAATTATACCAACACTTCAAAATAAAATCTTACGTAGTATGGTCCAATGCACCTTGGTACATATGGAATAAGGACTTGCATAGGGATCTTAAGATATTGTTACTAAGATTGAAATACAACGATTTGCTGCCAAACACCAGTCTCGCCTTAACCAGCACTAGAAAGTGGAAGCGACCAAACTCCTATACAATCGATACACTGTCAGAAGGTTTGCCCCAGGCATGAGGCATGTGAAGGGATTCATAGAAGAGCCATCCGCAAAACTTACAAAAGAATTACCGGAAGGCAACCGCAACTGAACCAGGATTCTGGTTGGACACCTTACTGCTTTACTGAGCACTGCCACCTAAGAAGGCACATGCACCGCATAGAAGTACAGACAGAAGAAACACTGTGCACATATTGCCAGGAAGAGGAGGAGACCACAGAACACATTTTATGTTTTAAGTGCAGATTCTTACAACTAAGAGAGGAAAAGCTGCAGGCAAGATCCTACACTAAGGAGTCGCTGGCAAGGCTATGGATGTTGATTGACAACCTGAAGCTGGACAGTGTTATAAAAAATAGAGGAGCACAATGGATATACTCAGGTCTAGGTGCAGAAAGCCTTGTGCCACCTCTTTTAGCCATATCCCTAAAGGGTAAATATCAAGTACTCCATCATCTCGACTGAGTGAATGGCATGCAAATAGAAAAGGCTGTATTTAAGAGTGAGTGAGAGTGTGAATTGGAGACAATTACGTTAGGGCAGAAATGACCTATTTGTTGACAGCAGTTGAAGACCAACCACGGTAGATGGATAGACATTGGAATGCCAACACCCGGGATGGGTGATTCTCAAAGCCTGCCGGTAATTTATTGTAAATGACAAAATATAGAATTGCCGGTGGATTGCAAGAAGTGATAGACTCAACTGTGCATAATACATACATGTGCGGATCTGAGCTTATAGAAGTTCAAATCCAAATCCTTAAAGACGTGTTACTTAAGTTTGAATTATGAAGGTAATCGTTTCTGAGTAGACCTTAGAATTGTAATTAATTTAACATAAACTTTTTTTTTAGTTGCAAAGATGAAAATTAACCGTTGCGATTTTTTTTGGCTTTGTGTTCTCACATCTAGCCACGGGGAATCTTGCGAAAAATTTCAAGTTGAACATACACCGTTTGTACGTACGAGTATCTTTTGAAATCCACTTACTCGGAGGGGGGTTCGATTTCTCTCATCGAAAGTATTTTAATGTTAAGATATTTTAATTAGACATTTCTTTAAAATAAAAGGAATAAAAATAATGATAAAGGAAAAGCTTGAAATTAAGAAATGAATGAAATATAAATAATCTTCTCGACAAGACGTTAACCGTAATCGAGTCGACACTGTCTTAATCTACATGACATTATGGACTTGTTAGCCAAAATACATTTACATTGCCTTAGCTCGGATTTTTTACTTTATCGTTGTTAATTTGAAAGGTGTCTGTTTTTCGAGGCGGAAACTTTCGATTCGTATTAAAAAAAAAAAATCGGGTTGGAGGATCGTAACGAGTGTAATTTTTTAAATAATCAGCCTCCGCCTGGAATGTCGTCCGCAGCCCAATGTTATCTCGGTAGGTAAAAAAAATATATAAAAAAAAATCAAATAAAAAAAATCGGAAGAAGAGGAAAAAGGAAAATACACAGCACGTTATTCTATTTATCGGCCAAATCGGTTTCCCTTCTTCGAATAGGTTGAGTGCGAACGACGAAATGACGGCGGGCGAGTGTGCTATCGTGCTTTGACTGATATGTCTGTAAAATTGTATCGCCCTTTCTTGTTCAAGAGATCCGACAGTGCGAGGAGAAAAGGTATTTTAATGGGAAATCTCGGTCAGTGATATCTGTCGGTACTTGTTTGTTTTATAATGGGGGAAAACTGCCGGACAGCTCCAGGCTGTTTTGTCCTATTGAAAATTCGGTCGTCATGACCTAATTCCTTATTTAACAAGAAATGAGAATTAAAGAAAAATCAAGTCAAGAGACATCAACATGTGCCAAAATGACAGATGAGATCATGAATGGAGAAAGCAAGACTACAAATCGGCAGCAACCACAGCAGCAGCAGCAACAACAACAACCACAACCACAGCAGCAACAACAAAATCAACTGTCAAATTTTCAACAGAACAATTCGTCAAGCCCGAACCGATTGGATTTTGATCAAACACCACTATGTGGGACAAAACTAAAAGCTAACAAAGGTAGATGCTTTTTCACTTATGAATTATACTTAAAAAAAATTTATAATTCAATTTAAGAATACCCTTTTTTTACACAATTTTTAAGAAGTTTTACTTTTGGGTTTATACATCAAACGACTCAATGTTTTAATGATGGTGGTAATGTTAAAACCAACATACAAATAGTCAAATATTAGCTGATATGTGATTAGTTGATAATTAGCATGTAGGTGATGGTTAGTTCCATTTGTTATTTTGTTATTTGGTCACCTCTGACCTCCCTGGATGAATCCATCACCATCTAAGTGCAGTAAGATTTCTTCGGATTAGTTCCATGTTTTCATTTTCACATTTATTTTTTAACGTTATCCACCCCTACTTGCTCAAAGCTCCTGTTGAAATTAATGTGTGATGTTTAGTGACTGTTAATTAATGATTATTTGGAGATAGTGAGATACGGTCCGGTGTGATGTAAGTTTAGAAAAACATTTTCTTTATCGTGCCAACATTTTGATCTTGATGATTGAGTATATCTAGAGATCTAAAGATTGAAATGTTGGCACGATAAAGAAAATGTTTTTTTAAACCTATGTCACATTAGACTGCATCTCACAATTTCCAAATAATCGTTAAAATTAAAATTATTCGTGTCTTACAGGAGGGCTTAATATCCAACTGGCTGTTGGGTATTGCGGAGGGGGGGGGGTCCCACTACTTTAAATTACATTTGTCATACTAGTTTCAGTTAAAAAAACCATGTGCTATACTGGGGTTAAAACACAGGACCGCTAGGGTAGAAAATACAAGCTAGACACACCAACCTCAGCCACTGTGGTCCTCCCACAGCTACTATTTCGGTATACAGGCAATACTAATGGAATTGATGAATTATTATATCGAGTGAGGCCTGTGAGGTGATAAACTGTATTTGGTCACCTCTGAATCCCGCAACCCCCACTGTCCTGTAGAGGGCAAAGTTTCAAGTCCGGTAAAATGAGGTACCAATTGCAGTAAGATCAGTTCAGATTAGTTTCATGTTTTCATTTTGACAATTATTTATTAACAACATACACCCTTACATGCTCAATGTTACTATTGCTGGAAACAGACAATAACTGAATTGAGCACAGTTTTTTATTTTAATCCCCAAAATACATGTAACAAACTGGCAATACATTCCAAATTTGAAAGTTGGTCATTACTGATTATTTTGGTCTACCTATCCTCACTTGAAACATTGAAGATGGTGAAATGCTGAAACATGTCTGACTCACCAAGGTGAGGTTAAACTGAAATGATTGGTAAACAATTAACGTTGATTGTATCATCTTCATCAACAGCATGACAATCGGGTAGGTCTAACTTTCCCCAAGGAGCTTCTGCCAGTTTTCCCAATCTTCCACATGCCAAGCAATTTCTTGACATCCCTTATGCTATCCAACCAGTATAACTTTGGCCAAGTACCATGTAAATTTTCATTTAGAAAACTTGTAGATATCAATGCTCATTCTTGCTAAACGGTCTGCCCATCTGACCTAGATAACCTTATAAACCTGAACCATTTTCATTAAATGGGGAGTAGAACTAATGATTATGCCTCTGCCATCATTGATTGAAACATATGACAAAAGAATTTTTCTTAAAAAATTAGTTTTCTCTCATCTAGTTTAGAAATTGTTCAATCCTCAGACCCATAGGAAAATACAGGACTTGTTAACATCTTATAAAGCCTGATCCTCATCACTGTCAGGTGCCTGCTTTTCACTTGCTCAACTTAATGCAAAGAATGTCTTATTTAAAGAGTTTTTCCTGTTTTGAATTTTGACTGATGTTGGTTTTGGTCTGATGAACTTTTTCACATGCTTTTCTTGGGATGAATACAGTGCCAGTGAACAGGATTTCAATGGGACAAAAATGTTTTTGGCAAATCCAGTTATCCACGGCAGATAACAATTGAATTTTTTTTTCATCCACTTGACCATGCTGAGGTCCAGATTATTCATATCTGAATTTTCTCAAGTCAACTAGAATTTCATGCAAATTATCTGGAAGATTATGTTTAATTCTCAGATATTTCAAGAATTTAAGGTACTGGTTCCCTAGCCATTTGGTATTTGTTAGTATATGTACAGTGACCAATACGCAACTTTGCAACTACATATATTTGATTTCTCTCAGTTTGCTTTCTGTTGTATTGTGCCAGACAGTTTGCCAATTATTTTTTACTACCTTTTTTTTATATGTGCACTCACTGTGCACTGGTGAAAAAAGTATTGGCACACTGCACTTTTTTCTTAAATCTCAAAAATATAAAGGTTTATTGGATGATACTAAATTGATTTAAAAACTATCATCCAACTATTAATTTTTGGTGGCAATAAATTAAGCAAATTAAAAATAAGGTAAAAATATTAAATAAGAGTATGAATTTCAATGGTCAAAAAATTATTTTAAAAAAGTATTTTTACCGAAGAAATTTTTTATGAAACAAAAGTTTATTTACACTGGTTGTGGATAATTTCAAGTCCAATTTGATCTCGTTCATGTAATACAAGTTTGTAAGCTGATGTTTGGATATTTTTTTTGTAACTTTAAGTGCAGTAAGTACCACAAATGTTCAATGGGATTTATATACTGTGATTGGGGTGGAGTTTTGATTTGCCTCCGAACATTATAAAGTAACCAATCATATTACTCACAGTATATTGCCATGGGGTTCATCTCTTATTGAAGTCCTGTCACCCATTTTGGCGCATGATTGGCTTGTTTGTTTCCATGTATGCCCCTGTGCTCTGGTATCTATAAAAAACTACTACTGCGATAAGTTTTTAAAAAAGTAAAATTTCTTGTCTTACTGGGTTGCTATGTAAAGATATATAATTCATTGAAAAGTCTATTTGCTAATTGTCTTATGCAAGTTGTGGAACTATCTTACTTGGATGTAATACTGTTTAGGAAGTTTGTTCATTACCATCGATTCCTTTATGCTTGAACTCCTGAGTGCTCATGCGCCATTTTAATAAATTAGACTCTCGTTATCTTCGGGGATATGTACCAAGCATTGCCACAGATAACTAGAACCACAGATAATAGTAAAGTCTTTCAAATTGAAGCATTTTCTTCCATCTGCTTACCAGTCAGATATATTCTGTATTCATGTGTGCCTATTGTCAATGTTTATATGAACTTACGTACACATATTTTAAGTTTTTTTCAATAAGAATTCAATTACGCTCAGTTGTTTTCCTGTTCCCAACTCACCACCATGTTCCCACTCTCTCTCCTCATTCCCACTTTTCTCTAGAACTCAATTACGGGGGGGGGGCACTGCAGATGGGTGAAACAGATGATAACAAAAGTCTTCTGTAGTTAAGTTATTTTTTGAATAGTCATGAATAAATAACTATTAGGATTGTTTGTGCTTTCTTCCACAAGTTTACAATTCAGAGTTTTTAGTGCTGGGTGATAATTGTTAATTTTAATTGGTTTTGTTGATATTTTTACAGGAACACCGGTAGGAACCAATCATAGCTTAAAAGAAACAGAAAAAGAAGATATAACAAACCCTGATAGTCCGAATGTTTGTAATGAGGAATACAGTTCTGGAGGTGGTGGGAGATTGAAGTTTTTTAAAGGTACACTTCCTGTATATTTAAATTAGTACTTAATCTTTTTGTTAATGTTTTTGTATTATAAATGACTACTTTCAGATGGAAAATTTATTTTGGAATTATCACATAGAAAGGATGGAGAAAAAACTTGTTGGATCCCAGTTCCTAAAAAGACTTATTGGCCTGTAATTGGAACCCCAAGACAAGAGAGCTCTACTTCTCTGAGTGGTGAGTTTTTTGTTTTTGTTTTTGGCATTTCAGCTATGAGGTTATACGAACACTCAGGGTGCTGTGTTGTTTTGAAAAAAAAAACCAAAAACATTTGTTAGTATGTCCAGTTTAAATGCAGGGCTATTGGATTCGAACTCGGGACTTTACAGTGGTGTGTTGTGTCAAAGTCTAAAATCTATGTACATTAAATACATTTTTTTTCACTATTTTTTAAGAAATTAAAAAAAAGCATTTTTATTTTACCATTAAATGCTATTTGTTGTGCAATATGGTAAAGAATTGGTTTTTCTTTGGTGATATGTTTGTCACAACATGCATTTGTTTTTGCATTAGTTTCATGTGATAATATTACATGTATATTTTATATATTTGTAACATGTATATTTGTAAAGATTTATTGTTGGTAAATTGATAACATGCATAAAATATAATTACTGATATAATAATTAATTAATTATTTACTATTCTTGCAGTAATGACAGTTCAAGGTACTGTAAGAAGAATAAAGAGTGTATTAACAGTTTACTGTTTTTTTTTTTTTTTTTGTATGTGTGCATACATTTTATAAGCAAAAATATAATGCTCTCTTTAAATACTGCAGATTTACTTTTTAAAATATATAGCAATACATATTTGGAAATTTCTCCATGTTGTCTGCAGGGTGATGATCCTGAAATCTGATCGTTACGATCATTTTGGTTTGCCATTGAAGTATTTGGGTATTTTCAGTGCACTCATACAGTCAGCATTAAGAGGATATGTTGATCTAAGCAAAATTATGGTTTTAGTTATTTTTCCTCATAAAACTTGTATTGGATCCTAATTAAGTCCTTAGCGTTTTTGATATAAATTTGATGAAAATGTTAATTGAAAATTCAAAATTTCCTCTTCTAAACTGAGCAAAACCACTTAACACTACAGGGTCATAACAATACACTTCACAAATTTTTCTAGTGTCGTGGTATACTGTTTTCCCTTTGTCTTAATAACAAACAATGTGGAGCCTGAAATGTCGGCTCTCCGGAGTTCGTGGGTTCGAATCCCTCTCGTGCCATTAACTTTTTTTCATCTCAACTAAAAACCTTAATTAATTGTCATGTATTAATTGGTCAAACGGACCACAAAAGTAGTGACTTAATATTAATTATAAAGCATGGTAAAAGTAATTTTTAATTTTATCTTGTGTCTATTAGTATTTCCAGGTGGGTCTCATATGACAATATCCAACTTATGCAACCCACACAGTGCCTAGTTTCCAATTTTTTAAAAAACCCATTTTGTTTTTATAATTGCTAATTTCTAATTTTCTTTTGTAATGCAGCAACTCAGTTAATTAGTTGTTTTGTCATTATTTGAGGGAGTAAGTTTGAAATTTCTTAAAAAAGTATAAAAACAAATAATTTACAAAAATTATATTTTCATAAAACTCTATTATATGCGATAAATTCAGACTATTTACATAAAAAATTATTATTTAACTAAGGTTATTAACAAAAATTAATTAATGTACGCTGGAGTTCTTCAAAGCACTGAGTACACATTCTAATTTTTCTGTCACCAGTGTACCTGGGCAGAAGAAGCATGTTCTCACTTTCCGCAAAGGAATTGCCCTTTTTGTCCTCTTTACATGAGAGGTAGGGGAGTAGAAAAATGGTCATCCTGAAGGACACTAGGACGGGGTGGTTAGATATTTCCAGAGACTCTATTACATCCAGTTGCAAGTAGTTTAGCTTCTTCTTGTCCAGTTTGTAATAACTATTGAGTAAGAATAAGCTATTCATGAGTAGCATCTGGAAGATGTGAAAGTGAACTTCATGTACGATTTTTACCTTTTTCTTCATTTTACAGCGCTTCCTAGTAAGGCTCCATTTTCAGAAATGAGGAAAAACTTAATTTAAAAACCGTGGAAAATAGTAACACATTTTCATTATTTACCATTACTTATCATTATAATAACAAAATTATTTAAAAATTAAATTACAAATTAAATGAAGAGAACAATAAATTGTTGAACTTTAAGAGATTTTTCTGTACAAAACCCTAGAAATCTCAAATTACTTTAGCATTTAACAGTGTATCCATCTTACCTTTAAAAAACAAAAAGTTCACAATCAATTTTCTCAGGTGTCAATGGGGCTATACCAAAACTGCTTCAATGTTATTCAATCCTGGGGAAAAATAGTAGCCAGTAAAAAAGCGCTGCATCTGAACCATGTGAGACCAGATGTTGAAAATTTACTGTTTTTAGTCCATTTTAAATTAACAAAACACCTTGTAAAAAAACGAGATCTCATACAAAACTTGTGGATAAAAGCACATCAACTAATCCCTTTTTAGAGTGTTTAAACAATAATGTATAAATAAACATTGTATAAAGTATAAACAAACAATAAACATTCAAAACACAATAGGTAAAAAACTGAATGACTGTAAAACGCCATGGACTTATTTAGCCAATATGTTATTATATTACTTTATTAATTTAGATTTTTTTTAAATAGTTTCAGACGATAATTCTTCTGTTCAATCTTCCCCTTGGCAAAGAGACCATTGTTGGAAGCAAACAACACCTCGCCCAAATCTAAGTAGAGAATTAGAGTTTCAATTAATTCGTCCTAAAAGGTTTATGAAATTCCTTTATACCTCTCAAGCTTTAAGATCAAAAAGGAGGAGACCATTTGACATGAGTAAAGTTGATGAAACACTTTTGGTATGTCCTGTCTACACATGTTCAAAGTAGTTATTTTCCTGACTTAATAATAATGATTTTTCTATAAGCAGGAAAGAGTTTCATACAAGCCACGCAAACGATCTCCTTTGAGAAATATTGTGCAATCATTATGGGAACGAGTTGTAACTACATGCAAACCCGAACCGGGAATTGTGTCGCCCCGAAAACGGATATTAAGAGAGTTGGAAAGGGTCACATTAGAAGAAGCTACAAAAAGACAAAGAGCTCGGGCGCCAACTCGCAACATCAGTAGTCATTCGATATCTTCAATATTAGCCAAAGAAGATGAGTCAGTGTTACGGACATTACTACGCTCACCTTCACCAGATGCTGCAATACGCTCAAGAGTTCCAACCTCGTCATACATTCCTCCAGCATCTCACATAGTTCATCCTCCACTGTATCCTGCTTCATCTACTACTTATTATCCAACTGTAACAAACCAGTACACGGCTACACATGTATGGCCTGTCCATTACCCTGTTTCTAGTCCCCCTTTACACCTTCCCTTATATCCTGTACCTCCTTACTCATCTACATGGCCGCATCTCCATCGGACGATGCCTCAAGAAACATCACCAGGTAATATACAATTATTTATAAATTTATTATAATTAGTCTAATAGTTTTTAAAACTCAACATATCGAAATTAATATAGTTCAAAAATCTTTAGTAAGGTAAATAATCTTGGTGGATTAAAAATTGTGGATGTGGGAACCTGATAGCTACCAGCACCTATAACCCACTTTTAAAAGCAGTCAATAAGCATTCAAAATAAATATGTATGAATATAAATACATAAGCAAAATAACATTGAGCCAGGAAATACACTGAGCTCATATGCTTGTGTTACAATCTTTCCAAATAGTAAAAAATTAAAATCAATAAAGTACCTCATTCTTTCAAGTTATGGACCTTGTCATCCAGGATGTGTTTCAAAAGAGAAAAGATTGTTCTTTTCTTTAAGAACAATTTTGTCATTGTTCTTCGGTACCGGGTAGTCTTGTAGAATCCACACTTTAAATTTAAGTATTATGAACTTGGGCATTATTATTTTTTTACATGATTCTCCTTTGCTCCAAAACTGAAGAAAAACATGAAAAGTGAGAAGTACACAAGTGATGGAACAAAGCAGATCAGCGGATGTCGAACATAAAACAAATTCTTTGAAAATTCTAGGTATCATAAGTTGAAAACTTTGACAAAGCACATTACACAAAAAGATTTTACCCTAAATTCGTCTATACAATACTGTTAAAAGGCATAATATACATTTTCACGTTATTTTCATGCATACAAATTTAATGTAATAACGGTAATAGCCCTGTTCAGTCTATAGTTGGAATCATGGAACGATATAATTTATGAACATGGGAAAAAGGATTACAAATAGCAAGTTGATAGCATGCAAACTGTGACATTGTTAGGTCGTTCATGACGGTTTTGTTTTCTTATGCTGTTATGTGTCATTTAGGAGTCCCACTCATCCTGGCTCACTACCAGGATAGATCGGTGGGTACAACATGGGATCAAAATAGGGGCTTATTAACTTTGGACCGCTTTGACGATGTATTGATGACCTGGTAAGTTTATTAAATCTACGCTCATGGGTTTTGACATTAAGGTCGAACATCGCCTTGTTACAAATTATGCAAAACAATTTCTTATGGCTGTTGACCTTGTCACTTCACATCCACATTCTATACTTGCACATTAACACAGATATGGATTATCAGTGCAATCGACTCAATCCTTCCTGTCATAAATATTAGGCCATTGTCTGTTACTTCTACAGTTTCATTCCCTAGGGTTTTTTCTGTACGCTAGGTTATATCTCCATTGAGCCATTCCTTCGTATTCCAAGATGATATGGGTAGCTGTTTCTTCCTCCTCATTACATAATCTGAAAATGGGATCATCAACATATGCCCATGTTATGTAGATGTTTTCTCTTTGTGAGCGTAACACCAGCTTCTGTTCCTTCGTACCACTCTCTCCATCTATTTGATTAACAGAGTACATCTGCATAAACTTTGTGAAGGTTGAAAGTCGGAGTTATATATTAAAGGCTATTATTACCCATTTTTACGCCTTGTATGTCATTAAGCACAAAAATCCTTTGAGGATGAATTTTGATCAGAGTTTTGAGCATTCACAATTATTTATAAGATTTAAAAAAATTGGCAAAAATGCAATTTTGTGCAGTAAACAGTACAAACTTGCAATAACCACTACACATGGAATTCTGTGCAATAACCCAAAATGTGCAAATTCCGTGCAGTAACCCCAAAACATGGAATTCCATGCAATAAACCTAAAACATGCAAATTTCATACAGTAATACCAAAACAGAATTCCATGCATTAATCCTAAAACGTGCAAATTTCATGCAGTAATCCGAAAACATGGAATTCTGCGTAATAACTGCACAACCATGCAAATTCTATGTTATATCATCAAAACCTGCCAAATAAGATTAATTGTCAAAACAAAGTTCTTTCCATTATTTGAATTTCTGTCTTGGTTCCATTGCAATTGCAGTTAGAATTAAAATTATGCAATTGCATTGAATATGGTCTTTAATAATGACTATATAAACATCGCTTCAAAATACAAAGGGGATAAAATGGAATCAATGAAAAATGCTGTGTTCATATTTTACAAGCCAAAATATAAACCTTTATCATTATTTCAAAAAATCAACATATTCAATATCATTGAAATTTTAACTTCTTATTAATTAGTTTTTTTGTATTTGTTTTTAGATGTACCACTGAATCTTTCAAAAAATGCTGGGTAGTAGACACAGGACACACAAGTTCACAACAAAGTTAGTGTTCTGTTCTACAATCTTAATTTTGAGACTGGAAATGTTTGCATGTAAGAAAAGAACCTTTAGAAATATGTAAGTAATGTAATTGTGCCTTCTAAACCCCCTGTTGGGCAGGAAATAAAATTTGTATAGTGTATAATAGATCAGTTTATAGTTTAATTATTGTTCATATTGATATGTAATATAAAATATTAAAAACATAAAAGTCTAAATTGTACGATTGTACTATTTTAGATTTATTTATTATAATTCTTATGTGAGTGAGAATAAAATCTCATTGCTTTAATATATATATCCATTATGTATATGTGTATATATACTACATATATACATACAGATATACATATATATTGGATAATTTTGATATATCCCAAGATATTTTAGTATTAATATAATCTCTTGCCCAGTATTCATGCTAATATTTATTATTTATTTTCTAAAATACACAAAAATTGCAAATAAGTGAATAATCTGCTTTTTTTAATGATACAAACTCATTTTATTTTTATTTTTTTGTTATTTATTGCTGAACTATATTTTGATCACAAAATAAATAATGTGAAATGTGCATTGCCTTTTTTTTTAAATTAACAAAATTATACAACTCAAAGAGTTTTAGTATTTAGATTTAAAAATTTCCTTCCAAAATATATGAAAAACAAAATAAAAGAAGTTTATACTCAACTGCTGTTTATATTCATGAACTGCTATTTTCTTTTCTTTTTTACCATTTCAAATAAGATCTCATTTTGATTGATATAATATGTTATGCAATACATTTGTTGTTCCCTGATTACAGCCTATATTTGGAACATTTTATTTATTAAAATTGTGATAGTTAATAATTTGGAGCAATATTTTTAGCGATATATTTTTTATTTAAAAATAATAACACTTGCTAATAATTGATAACATGTTTACAATTTCTGAGTCACTAGATTATCATTTAAATTTTGGTTTAGATTAAAAAATACAATCATGGACTTTGGAATTGCTTGAAAAATTGTTGTAAAGCTAACGTCTCTGTTTATTATTTTTTATTTTATTATTATTAATATTTTTTAACATAATTTACTTCTTTCAGTTCATAGATTTCTATTAGAATATCAGAAATTTAAAATTTTCTCTTTAAATTAATTATTTTATTATCCAGAGGGGCATACTTATTTTTTTGAGAACTTGTTATTTAGGTGTGTTTCTAATTCTCTTTCAGGTAAATGTTTGCTTTCATTAAGTTGTGCATTTTTCGGACAAACTTGCAATTATATTTTGGCCACATACTAATATTTTTTTATAAAATTTTTATGACTAGTTGGTACAGTATTTATATAATACTGAATTGTCTTGAGTGCAGTGATATTGTACATATTTTGCATTTATATAAATAATAGGGGTGGGGTGGGTATGTTGATTCACATTTTGTAAAGGATGGTTGTGGTTGATGATTTTTGAAATCTGCAAACCATCCATTCTCTACAAAAGGTGTAAAAAAAAGTATTTTGCATTTTGCACAAACATTCCTTCTCCAATATAATTATTGATATCACCTGGTGAGTGAGTCCATTTCTTTCTTTTTGGTCCTTTTCCCCAGGAATATGCGTTTTTTTTCTTTCTTTTTTTTTTAATAGGATAATTTTTAGTGCAAAGTGATTGCTTTAATTTTGTATAAGAGGGAAATTTTATCTCATTTAGTGTTATTTTTAGTTTTAATGTAATTTGCGTTAGAAAAGGAGATATACTGGTTTTTTTATTTTATTTTTTTTTTAAATCTGACATTTCTTGTCTTACAATACATACTTTTTCTAATTATTTAAACTGCAAGAGCAATAAAATGAGAGGTTAACCTTGATAAAAATTGAAGAATTAGAATAAGATCTTGAGCTTAGACATTTTTTCAATCAGTATACATTAAAACATAGGCATTTTGGAGATTGATTAGTGTGCAGAATCAGTAATTGTTATTGGTAAAGTTATTTTGTGCCCAAGAAGATTTACCAAGGTTTGTGAGATGGCTTAGGAACACGTAATGGAAACCATCTTTGTCAGGAGCGGTGTTGTCTGTAGATTTAAGATCCTGTCAGTTTTTTGGAAAATGGTTGTTCAGTTTCATAAGGGTCATTAATTTGAATTTGTTTTAATATGATTAGGGACATTTTCTGAAGAGAGATTTTTTTAGATATACTTATGTAAAGTCTTAGTTAGATATACTTAAGTAAAGCCAATATTTAAAGTGCTGTCATTCTGTATTGATTATATGGTTAGGTTTATTTCTATTTTTCATTTTTTATTAACCCACTATAACATTCAGAAAATACAGACTATTTTAGATTTTACTTTTTCCTGGCAGCGGCGTTTTTGGAAGATGTTAAAATAAAACTCCTTTTATAAAACAAAAGAAAAAAAGGAGCAGGCGCACTCCAAGGGAAAAGAACCGAATAGAAAAGAATTGAATCACCAAGTGTTTCTTCTTTGAGCTCCAATCTCTGTATCCATTCTTTTTAATCCTTTCAGTTTAAATGGCAATAAACACGGTGAATCATGGGGGATGGTTTACCTAGGATTTTTACGTTTTATTTAAATGATACAATAATAATTGTTGGTTACAGCAATTTGTTGCATACTAAGAACCAACCAGTGCAATATTAATGGTTCTTATTTTGATCTGAATTGCATGATGATCTGCATATCTTTACTTTCTAAAATTCGTGAGTACCTTATAAAGGTACAGATCTATTTTTAATATATAATCAATTGTAATTTCCTTACTGTTATCAAAATGGTTGGTAGAGATAGGAAAACGGTGTTCTATCTAAAACATCTACATGTCATCTCAACAGCCCTGACAAATCAACAAGAAAAAATAAATAGTTAATTCTGAAGATGGCCAGTGAGCTTGAATCATCCAGAATGAGTAGATTTTTTTCGCCACAAAACACTTTTTCTCACTTTAATCCTGAATTTGTGATGTTTGCATGGTGGTGATCGTCGTCCTTTCTGAACATCTGCCTATGATTGTTCTTTTGGTCTGTCAGGTGCTTTCAGCTTTTTCGCATCTTCAGTATAATGTTTCAATCATTATTAAAAACTGAAGATGAGCGAGAAGCTGAAACGCATCTGCTAAGCAAACTGTTAGAATAGGCACTAAACTATGACCCGTTGCTTTTCATGCTCTTCAAAACTCTCAGTTTATTTTTCAATATACATGTGTGTATAACACCTACTCTGGTGTGTCCACAAGATGATTGTTTCTGCATAATTCGGCTAATTCGAATTTTTGGAAATCTGAACAGTGCTCAGTGCCAATCTATTCAGGTCAGCTGGATTCTACTGTACTAAAATAAAAATTTGTTTTCTTTAAATTGTTTCACAATTGGGCAAAAATATAAATACATTTCATGCAATTATTTCCTGGGTGAAAATAAATTTAAAAACTATCGGCTTGTGTTATAAATATAATTAGTGTAAAGTGTAATACAGGTTAAAAAAATTCAGTTTTTATGTTGTGATTAGCTTTCACAGGACCCTGTTTAGTTAATGTGAAAAATTTAAATAAATTTATTATTAAAAGTGACTCGTGTAATTAAAACTGGTAATTTTTTATTTTATTTTTTAAGAGTGATTCAGTAAATATATATTTTTTAACGTGTTATGGCTAATATTATATATAACATTTAGTGAAGTTTGGCCTAACATCACAATTTTGATCTTTTTAATTATAGTCGACTTCCAAGGGTATAAATTAGATTTTTAACATTTTATGGTTAATATTAAATAGCGTCTAGTGCAGTTTGGCCTAAATTCTCTACATCACAATTTTATCGTTTTATTTATAATCTACTTCCAAAGGTATCAATTATACATTTTACTTCAACAAGCATTGGTGAGCTAATAGGCACTGTAAAAAGTTTTTATTTATTATTCGTTTTATCTAAGATCTTGGTCGAGATGAAAAAGTTAGTGTCACAAGCGGAATTCGAACCCACAATACGCCACTGCTCTAACCACTTGAGCTATTATGACTTAAGTCAAGTTGTTAGAGCAGCAGCGTATTGAACTGAAGGTCGTGGGTTTGAAGCCTGCTTGTGACACAAACTTTTTCATCTCGACCAAGTCCTTAGATAAAAAGAATAATTAATATGGTCAATTGTGACTGTAAAACATGTTTGTTTTTTTAAATACATATTTTATTAAACTTGTTTACAATATTGGTGATTCTGGGGGACCAAATGTTTTGAATTTCATCAGTGTTCCTTGTTTATTGGCTCTAAGTTGTTTTGTAAGGAAATATTAATTAGCACAGATATTGATAACAAAATGTTAAATTTATGAGGTTTAATGCTTGTGTATTCTTTTGAAAAATGTTTTACTAGTCTTTTATAATGCATAATTTAATTTTTACAGTAAGTAATAACTACAATGTTTATCATAAGTTTGTTAACTGCCAAAACGTTTCATAGGTACAATATTGTATTTTTATACACCCGCTACTTTAAAATAAACTAGTCTTATTTTGTAAAATCTAATTTTATTTTTCTATACTAACCAAGTTCAATTTATAAATCACTGTCCAGCTGTATTTGAGGATATATATTTTTTATGTTTTTGTATCTAGATAGTGATACTATTGATAAAAATATTGTTCTGAATTATTAATATAAAAATATTTAAACAAAATGTGCATAAATAATATTAGTACTAGGGATTTGTGATTATATTAAAAAAGCAAATTTCAAGATTATTCTTACTAATTTATAAATACGCAGGTTCATAGATTTATTATTGTCAGTTTATGCTATAACATTGTTTGGGAGCAATAATTTCTTAAATATTATCAGCATTTATAAACATACTAAAATTGTATTTATTTTTGGTGTATGTAAGAGAAAATTTGGTTTCTTTAACTTGCGTAATGTCAAAAAACATATGAATAACAACACAAAATAATATATTTTTCTAAAAAGCTTGTTGTTAAATAATTAAGTTTTGACATTAATTTATATGACACATCAAAAAATATATCACTTATTATATTTAGATAAATTTTGAAGTTTGCTTAAACAAATAATGCAAGACCTGAATCCTAATGTATGTGTGTTCATTTTTTTCTCAAAAAATTGGCTTCTATTATAGTCATAAATAATTCCTTCAGTGTCTGTTCAGACACCTGGCGTCCATCTATTCTTATATTTTGCGTATTTCATCGAAAATATGTACCAATTATGTAGGGAAGTTGTAAATTTTAAAGACAGTTTTATAAGTAAATGTGCAATTAATTGGAATGTCCAAATGTAATGGGGATGTAACCAACAAGAAATAAAATATATACTAAAATAATTAACATGTTTATAGTTTTTTTTTTCTATAAGTTTATACATTCAGTTGTTATATCAGTACTCGTCAACAAAACATGTATACGTGTAACATTCTAAAATTTCTTTAAAGTATTTATATATAAATTATTTCTTGTAAATATTACTTTTAGTTTAAGGGAAGCATTTTACATATACAGAAATTGCCATGTTTAAATTACATAATCATTGTTAATTATTAATGCAATGAAATAAAGAGTTTTTATATGCATATACATTTTTAGTAAAACGTTTTGTTATTTTTAACTGATTATTTTTTTATGAATTTCTTGTATAAAAAAAAAGATCAACAGGGCAGCATTTTACACTAGTGTTTATAAATGGGTTTAAACTCATTTTTTTCTTGTCAAACTGGATTGTTAACAAGTTTTAACACTTTGGAATATTATCCAGCAAAGTTATAACAGGTTTTATAAATTAGAATTTTTTTTAAACCTTTTTTTCAAAAATGAAGACAGAACCAGCACAATCAGAAAATATCACCAACAAATTGAACTATTTTTTCTCACTTATATTGTATTATCTTGCCAATTGCTACAAATTGTAATTAAAACACAAATATGGAGTAAAATAAATAATAGAGGCTTCATAAGCCTTTAAATTTTTAAATTATCTCCAACCAAGCCTCAATTGGAGTGTTTAATTTCTACTGGTAGCAGTTTTTTAAAGTATTTTATTACAGTGTAGTGTGATGGTGGATGCAATGATTAAGGCGTTGACATGGCAACTCATCAATGTAAGAAAAATATACTGGGTTCGAATCCAGCAGCCGTGCTGGGCTTTTTTGTTAAAACACCAGCTCCCCCGAGAGTTCATATAACCTCTTAGTTGAAATACCCTACTTAGACAGTGTAGATATGTAAATTGTTTTTACATTGGAACATTTAATAATACTTGCATAACTAGACACAAACACAGTAAGTATTTGTACTCTTTAATCAAATTCTTGTTTATTACACTTGTAAGTATTTATTTTCCATAATAACTTACTAAGATTAATAGCTGACAAAACAACATTAATACTTGTGCTTACCTTTATTGAATGTTACTATTCTATTCTTTTACACTTTTTAGATTAAAAATAAAGAAAATCAGTTCAATTTCATCCTTTCCAGAGCCACCTTATCGAATGAGTTAATTTTTTAAATATTATTTTCTGTTATGAAACAATAAATTTAACTAAAAAATCACTTTTTCCTGAAAGCATGGTTTTAAGTTGAAAAGATCTTGTCCAAGCAGATGCTTTAGCCAATGACAGACTGAACCTGTCCTGGGTTTGCTTGGCTCTACCATCCTCAATGATACACAGCAGTTTAAGGCCACTGAAAGTCTTGATCTACGAAAAAGTACTGGTTGACCTTAATGTTAGACAGAGATGATCGTTTTATTGCTCTTACTGTGCTACAGAACCATCATTTAACGTCTTCCTTATATGTAGTCAACTCCAAATGGTCCATCATGCAAGGATGAGCTTTAAAACAAGTCATCAGAAGGCTTCGTGAGGATCGTTACTAATGGAGAGACATAAAGTAGAAAGGCGACTATTCGCAAATCAGCTCTCGTTTGCACACTTGAACAACGGGGAGGGGGCTGTTTATGGCAATCAGATGACCAGAACCATATGTGAAGGCATGGAGGACGCAAAACTAATTGAGGGTTAATGGGGTACTCCATATTCCACTATCTACCTTCTCAAACTACACACTCACTCTAATAAATACACCCATGTGAATAAACAAATGAGAATACAAAAGAGATATCTACCAAGTACTATATACAGTAAAACAGCCCTGTCCTAAAAAATCAGAACAGGGCTATCAAGTCAGTAGGTTGGTGTGTTCCTGCCTTAGTCGCCTTTTGTTACCTCCAGATCTATGCATCAGGGTAACCAGATGACAACCTGACATACTTCAGCACATAGTATCTTTCCAACAAGAAAAAAAGCTTGGTAAAGGTATGGCGAAGTAGACGACTGGGCTAACACGGCGAGGTCGTCCCTGGTGGGTACAGCCAGTTGCCCAGCTTGAGCACCGACTGTTTCCATTAGTATCCGTCTGACTTGTCTATTATACTGTACTGGCATCTAAGTATTCCAAAACTGCTGCATAACCGAACTATATATTAGCGTAAGGTTTAATGGGATAATAGAAAAAATCTACACAACAAATAAATTAATAGAGTGGATAAATAATAATAGTCTTAGTTCTTTTATTTTCTTATTGTCATTCATAAAATAATATCTGAATCACAGAAGAAAGAATGAGATTATAAAAGCTTAATTGATTGGAATGAGAATAGGAATTTATATAAGTAATTGGCAAATAAATAACTGGGAAATATAATAAACTTTTATATTAATAACATAAAAATAATATCAGTATTGTTTCTATGCTATATTTAGCATGCACCCATTTGTACACTGCTCATTTTTCTTAAAACTGAGATATATTTTTATCTTATTACCTATACATATATATCAATTTCATAACTATTTGAATTATACACAGTTCAAGCCGTCTAGATGTGTTTACATCTCAAGCTAATTGTTTTTGTTTACATAAATATAATATTTGTATATTTTATGCTTTATTTATTTATTTTTTTAGAAAACATATGCTGTGAATTTCTTAAGGGATATATAAGATCTATTCTTCTTTTACAACAATGGTTTAATATCATTGTTCATGAACACGAATAAAAAAACATTGTGATCACATTTAGTCTCTATGCTCATTGGTTTAAGGTCATCTACTTTCATGAAAAGGACAACCTATTGTTGACTGAATTTGTAAATGAAAGTGTAAAATTAAGGGTACAAACCAACATAGTCTCTTTATAATGACATGGATAAATAATAAACTTTAATACCTTTGGTGTAAATCACTTAGTACAAATAGATTCAAATGTAAAGATTTAAACAATATAAAAAGTATACAAACAATAATATTCATATAACTAAAATATTTAATTTGACTATCCTGGCAAAAAGACTGGCATAAATAGGTACATCTTTGTCCATAATTTTAAATTGCTACTATAATTACAAGAAGGTTTCACTTGCAATACATTGCGTTTTGCTCACATTTATCCTTTTATACATACATACATACATACAGGCAAAAACATGCATGCTAAATAAAACGTTCTCACCAATGTGATATATGCCTTTCAGTAATGGCACAACATTTTTAAGTTATTACAATATATTATCGATTTACTAATTATTATCTATAACATAAAAAAATTTACAACAGATTAAATTTTTTAAAAGTTATACACTATGTATATACAGTACAGTTAACTGTAAGATGTATATATATAGTAGTTACAACTCAGTTTGGTAATTTACAGTGTATACATAGGCCTAAACCATCTCTACATTATTCAAACAATTAATACTTTATATACACAAACATAGTACTGTATAATAAAATGTCTTTATTTCTTTTTCAGTTTCCTTATATAAATAATAACTTTTAAATTATAACAAATTATAATTTTTTTTCAATGCTCATTCCATTTATATTATCTGTAAGCAATACATTAAAATTTAATGTAAAAACAAAAATATAAAACCAAGGACATTTTAATATTATGGTAATATGCATATGTATGTTTTTATAAGATATATTTATGTGTATATATGTTACAATATTGATGATAAGAGGCAATGACGATTAATTGATTGATTAATAAATAATAACATTAATAACCCCATTCAACAATCACAATTTCACAGGTTTTTTGATAAGTGATAAAATTAAGAACACAAAATATGATTCTAATTATAAAAAGGAAATTCTACCTTGAGATAAATTTTTATTTATTTTTAATAATGGGTCACTATTACACTTTATCATGATCAAGCACGATTTATAATTTCAGTATTACAGAGGAAGAGGGGTGGACTGTATAACAAGTAGCTGCCTTACCAGAGATGTAGAAAGGATCTTGTCTATTAAAATTGGTCACATAATAAATCATACACCTCTTGACTCACCGCCTCTTTACTTGATCTAACTGTCAAGCGATACATCTGTAAAAGAAAAGAATAAATAAATAAAATCAAAGGAACATAGACAATAAACGTTCATTTTTTTCATAGTTTAAACATTACAGAACGTTGTAACAAGAAAACGAAACAAAGAAGGAAAAAATAAGCAAAATATTATATACACAGAATTACCCCAGTTCCCTCCAGAAATCGTAGGTGACCCAAGGATTAACCATTTTTCTGACATACAAATGCTGCAAGGATAAGCTGATCATTAGTGACCAAATTACAAGTGCATCACCCTACATACCACATGAAGAAATCTCGTACTTATAAAAGAAATTCTGAAACATATCTGACACACCAGCCCTGCGAAGGATAGGGGCAGAATAGGATGACTAAAGACCGGATTCCCGTGCAATTGTATCTTTTTGTTGCTCTCTCCAATTGCTATGAAACCAAGACTTTTAACACTATTCTCATTTTGCACAAAATTGCATGTTCTGGTATTACTACCAGAAATTGCACGTTTTTACAGTTCACTCTACTTGGGTGAAAGGTAGTAAATAAGAGAGAACATACTAAGAATGAATGTGCTTAGGTTAAAACTGAATGTGTTGGAGGCCTAAATGACCTAGCTGTTGACAGCCCCTGGAGCCGAATTTCAGTGGCAGGATAGGTAAGACCCACGACTGCCAAAACACCAAAGTGGGTGAATTGAGTTTATCAATTAAATTAATTATTCCATGACACTTGAAGGTTATTCGGACATTAATGCTAATTAGTATAAAAGACATATGTACCTTTACATTATGTTTCATGTTAAATGACAATTACTGAGCTTAAAAAAGTTATTTTCTATCTAGAATTCCGCATAAGTAACTAAATATTTTGAGAGTATTTACAATATGACAAATAGTTGTATAATTACCTGTGCCTGTTTGTTAGGTTCTAAACGTAAAAGGCATCCTATCTGTTGTGTCCTCGTGTGTACTATACCCGCGCAAACAAAATTATCAGGATTAGGATCGATTCCGTCTAAAAGCTGCATTCCGAATCCCATCAATTTTGTCCTAGTCGCAGTCAAATCCATTCCCTGGGTTGCTCTGAATATTCTCTGAGATTTTTGGGCATTCCTGTAATTTTATTTGATAATTAGAACCAAACATGACTGTGGTATTTTAAACTTTTTTTTTGTACCCTCCAAGATTTTTCCATCTCGCAAAGAATGATTCGCCATTCATTTCTGTCGGCTCGAAAAACTTATTAATAAATATTGGAAGTTTTACTATTAACTTTTGTGGAACATTGTTGTAAATAAACATTATTGTCATTTGAGGAGCATCTATAACAAAAATATAAAAGGAATTAATTACAATAGATATGAGCAGGTAAAGTCATATTTCCTATAAGCAGACTCAGGATTGGGATTTTGTCCGCTTATTCTAAGGGTCAAAAATTTCACTTCATTTTTTCTTTCAAAAGCAATTTCTTCAATTAAAAGAATTGCTTTCTTTATGTCCATGGCTCATTAAAAATCCTAACAATTTCACATCAAAAAGTGTACTAAGGCATCTTATAGGACCAGAAATCTGAGACGAGTGTCAATTTGTTTAAAAACAGGCTGACAATACAAACACATTCCCTTGTCTATTATGCCCATCTTGTTCGTCAGAAATATTGCATATAGTTGTGGTAAGTAAACGGATCCAAAATAGTCAAGGGCTTTTTTCTAGGAACTGGTACGAATGGGTCCTCCTGGGGCCTACCATGGAGGCATGGACTGTAAAAAATTCTTGTCCAGTATATATTTATGGGACCAATGGCAAAATAATTACTACATACAGAACTAATATTTTTTTTATTGCATTCTTTACTACTTGTACATCAGTGGGTCAGATCGCAGTGGTTTGGCCTGGAGGGCATTAGTTATTAGAAGTGTCCGTTTGGTAAAGTTTTCTGTCTACTGCTTGGTTTTACAAATTGATAAAGAGAAATATTTATCTACCTACCAGTGTAATCTTCAACACATTCCACATTAACCATTTGCTGAATCTGTGCACCGGCTTCTAATAACGGTTCAACCGGTTTAATCTGTAGACTCAATTTAGAAACCCACTCATTTGGGTTAAGAAGGGATGCACTAAAATTCTGGAAAAAAAATTGTATTACTACTAACTTTAATGAAATAGTCAAAAATTGATTGATCTTCAGTACCTGTAACGGAAAAGTAGTTTTATTTCCATAAAATAGTCCTAAACGACCCAGGTTTTGTCTGAATTCACATTTGACACCAATCTGTATCAAGTCATTTTCAAAGAGAACTCCATTATTCCTACACACAAACCTACAAAGGCAAAAATTAATTCAATAAGTATTATACGGTATACCATCTACACTAACTTTTTGGGGTTGTATGTATTTTGTGATTGAGAAACATTCGACTGCTGTGTCCCCCCATTAGTTGTTGTATTTGATCCAATATCACCGAGCACATCGAGTAATATACCAATACTGGTTGGTGCTGGTGGAGTTGATAGCCCTAAGAGGTCTGTAGCAATATTGTTAGTCGACTGAGCCTAAAGTGAAGAGAAAAACAACAAATTATTACTGTTTATTAATCAGCAGGTTGATGATTTTAAATAAATAAAACTATATTTAAATAAAAAATTAAAAAAACTGATCAACTTTAATCATCTCCTCCCCTTTTAGGCCTCACATCCACTGAGTGCAGAAACCCTACAAAAAGGTCCAAATTCAAGTTTGTCTAAATAGTCATGAAAACAGGTGAATGATCCAAAGTCAGCACTCATCCGTCTTGTCCATGCAAAATATTGTGGAAAGCTACAAGAAGTAAACAGATCCAAATCAGTTTGGATCTTTCCTGTTAACTGGTGTGAAAAGGTCTACTTGACTAATAGACTGTGAGAAATTAATTAATTCTTCTGTCCCAGGAGAGGCTATATTTACGGGACCGAAAGGAAAAATTATTTACTGAGCGATAAAATCTAAAGTGATCAATTCAATTCAATTTTAGAAAAGTTGTCTGCAATAACCACACCTCTAAGTTGCCAGTACAAAATTCAGACAAATGTTGCCCTAGTGGATGAGAAATGCATGTATCATTTCGTGTGTAGAGATTCACAAGAAAATGTTGTTCCTTCGCACCTTTCTCCTCCCAGTGGACACGAGGCCTTACTATTTGTATAATATAGGCTGTTAATAAAGATATCTGATTGAATTATACATTTACTTGTAAATTGGCTGCATGATTGTTGGTGGTTTCTGAAGAAGTCACACTACTATGTGCAAGTGCAGGTCGAATTTCATTTTCCGGTACTCTTCCTGGTTTTTTCTTTTTTAAAACTGCAAGAATAGATGATTCTCTTTCTGGGAAAGATGGCATCTCTTCCAAGACAGTGGCCTGAGGTAAATCTTCCTTATTAGTTTATGTTCATGTCAAAGACAAAATTACATTTTATATACTTACCAATACATCAGTAGAAGCAATTATACTTAATTGTAAGTATTCAGATGCTCTCTGCTGCAATTCAGCATCTGCACTTCTTAAATTGCTATGCTGTTTGAAAACTTCTTGGACGACTGATTTAACTTCCGGGAAAAGGTTTACAAATTTTACATATGAGGAAAGAAGTAAAGCTCTGGTCATTGGCGAACAAAGATGATACTAAAATCAAGGTGAATGTAACAGAAAGTGTTTATGCCTAGATTTAAAGTGAATTTCAATTTTAACATTTAGTTTATTTGGTCTCATTGTTACCATCCCTAAATTGAGTGGCAAAATGTCGTAACTAGATCTGGCAACACATTTAGGATAAGGATTGCCTCCCACAAATAGTCGAGGTCACTGAAGCCCCAATAGAAAGGATCAAAATTGTAATTTAAAAAAAATTGATATACCTTGGAATGTAACAAATGGAACTGAACTATAGGTGCTGAACGTTGATCTCCAGCGATCAAATTTCCAAACTCTCCTAGAATATAACCACCAACCTTCACCATATTTTCATGGCAAGCTGGGGCTTGCAGGGCCTAAAATTGTAAACATAAATTTCAAGGTAGAATTTTTTTATAAACCTTACAAATTGTACAAAAAGTGAATCATGTACCTCAAATACTGTTTTCGCTGCATAGCCTTGAACATCATCTCTGTTGATAACAATTTGTATTACTCTATACCAAACTTCTTCAGAGACATAGTCACCAGCAATACGAATAAGGTTTAATATCACATCAACATACCATGTATAATCAGTAGCATATTTTTCCGCAAGAATTGCTACTTTCAAAACCTTAAAATAAGACGAGTAAAATGAATATGGTGTATTTGGGGTGTGCATACTTGTTTTTTCAAATTTAGACTTTCACTCTTATAAAGGCGATCCTATTACTTTCTAGCACTGTTAGCTCTAGAGTGGGAAAAGCACTTATGAAAGAGATTGTTAAGAAAGAGGTAGTTGATCCCAACAGTCAGTCTAAAATAGTCTGCGATGCATATGACATGGAAGCAAATAAAATTCATTTGAGATATTCCTTGCTATAAGATTTCAATATCAGGCATAGAGCAGCGTATGCCTGTTGAAATTTATATGCAATTTGTGATGATAACTTAGTAACTAGAAGTATGAATCAACAGTGGTTCCATTGTTTTCATAATGGAGAAAGACGAATCAAAGACAGCCTTGTTTAGTACACACAACAAGCTTAAAAATGACGAATTATTAGTGGAGAATGAGGCTAAATTAACTTTATCAGAGCGATCAAAGATTTCAGATATATTGCATAACACTAAGAAGAAGAATCTGATCTTGGGTTATGTTGTGAAACTTAGGAACAAGAAAGATTGGCTTGAGTTTCACTCCTGAATAGGAATAAATCGGAAGGGTTTATTTCCTATTTGGTCAAAGAGGATGAGAAGTGGGTACTTTACAAAAATGTTAAAAGCTGAAGGATCATTTACAAGAAGAATGAAACGGCACCGTTGACATCAAGAGACCTACTGTCTGTTTGGTGGGACATTCGAGGAATAATTTATTGGGAACTGATACCACACAATCAGACCACAGGTACAGGTATGCTATGGCCATTTAGAGTGTCTTGGGTCAGTGTTTAAGGAAAAATTCCAGCCAATATATGTAAAATCGTGATTCACCATGATAACAGGCCTCACACAAATGTACTCACTTGAGAGTAAAATCACAGAGGCTGTTAATCCACCTCCCATACTCTCCAGACCTTACCCCTTTCCATTTTTATATGTTCCAGGCCCTTATTTAACACCACTTAACCAACCACTTAAAAGGAAGGGAATTTTTGAGTGAAAACTCTCTGAACATCAGAGATCTCTTTTAGTCTTAAGTCATCAGGCTTTTACAAAAAGGAGATATTTCTGCTATCAGAATGTTGGCAATTATCATTTGAATTATCCAAAATGAAGGAAATTATGTTTAGAATAAAAAAAAAATTATATTTTGAAAGTTTGACTTTTTTCTGGAAAAAAAACTTATGCATACACAAAAAATATGAGTGTATAGGAACAACAATTTTAATATAACTTACCATTTCTTCTCTTATTGAGTAGTCAGCAGTCTCTAAGTAATTTAACATTTCTTGTACAATTTCTTCAGCATTACTCCTATCACACATAGCATACAGAAGATCTACTGCTTGTTGTCGGACAGAAACGTCTTTCTCCATCTAATAAAAAACAAAACACTGATGTAAATAAAATTCTTTTAATATAATAACTTCAGATAATTATAAAAAAATTATTGTCTTACCTTCATTGATAAAATAACTACTTCTTGGTGTTTCTTTACAGCCTCATGGCTGAATTCAGAGGTTGCCAAAAGGCACATAGACTCTAAAGCTAAGTATCGCAAGTTTGTTTCCCTATTAGAAAGAAACTGCCCTAATTGGTTGCAAGCACGAACTAACAAATTTGGCTCACTGTTAAACAAAATTAAAGCGTTGAACAACATGTTTTCCCATATTAGAAACCTACCAGTATTTACCTATCATTGTGAATAATTAAACTAATTGCCTCAAACAAAACAGCATTTTTAGCATTAGAATGTTGAACCTTTTTGGATTTGGGTGGTTCCTGGGCTTTATTTAAAATTGTTTCTAGACACTCGTTCAATCTACCTCTTACACCCGGGTCCTCTGCAACAATAGAACAATAGCATAATATTGTTTTAATCTCAATTAAAACAGAAATAACTGATAAAAAAGAACTTTGAATCAAACCTGGAGGTGTGTAATTTTGCAATAATCTAAGCAATTTTACAGAAAGCCATGGGGCTGGAACAAAGTAGTAAGTGTAATCTTGAAGATCAGTATAACTTGATGTAACAATCTGTAAAACAGATTTATCAAAAAATTCTTTAAATTAACAAATATATTTTTAAAAAATGTTAGCAACAAGAAATGCTTACACGACTCAGTCTTGAGACTGCTAGACTTATGCAACCTTTGTATTCATCAGGATTCCGTTTCACCAATGCGTCAATTAATGAAGCAGCGGCGGTTACAACTCCCAAATGCTGGTCATTTAACAAATGGACGATTCTAGAAGTCCACTCACCTCCTGGTATTATTTCCTGAGAAGTTCTGAATAACCTCAACAAGCATAAAGCGGCTGATTGTTTTACAACATCCATTGTATCACTACAAAATTAGAATAGAATATATTATACGGGCTTTAGATGTTAATTTTTATACTTTAAAAAAATATACCCTGAAACCAATAACTTTGGAATATCGTAACCGAAAGCTTCTGCCATTTCTTTGCTTCCAATGTTGGCAATACACTGCATAGCCAAGTTGACATGAATTGGATTTCTGAAACAATCATATGTGTTAAATAAATTTATTTATCAAGTAGTGTCACAATCCAAATCATAATGTTAAAATGATTACCTAGATGCGAGATCATTCTTTATGCTTTGGATAATTAATTTGATGAGATCACTATTTGTATTAACTAATACAGATATAAATAGGTAACCCTAAAAGCAGATGTGAATAAATTATTTGTTGATCTAAGAACTACCAAGGAGCCTGCATGTCTACCATGCAGAAAAATGTTCAATGCATACAAGGAAATTGAAAGATGTCATTTCTTAGCTCCACATGGAGAGAAAGTATGCTACTAAATGAGAATTGTGCTTAAATGTTTAGCTTAATAACATGCATGAGTAGGGAGCCGAAATGACCTAGATGTCGATAGCCCAGGAGCCTAATTTGGCAGGCAGGATGGATTAGACTGAGGTCTAAACCCAGTCAACAACACCGTAGAGATTCTCATGTGAAACTTTTCAATATTTAATCTTCAATGGTTTATAGAGACTAATGTTTTAAACAAATCATAAGTTTTAACCAAAAATTTAGCACCAATTACATATATATAAAACTGAACTTACTATTTGCTTCTCAGAATATTTATTAGATGAAAGAAGGTTCACAGCTTCCATATGTCCAAAATCGATATCATGACCCAGAAGAAAAATAAACAAGAGCTTGCACACATATTTCTTTTTCTGATACCCATCTAGTGTTTTGTCACCCTTAAATTTGCTTCTTATGTTAGCTAATTCCTTGTTGATTCTTTTAACTTCCGCTTCTTTACTCTTACCTTAAATAAAAAACAAAACCAAATTTTAGAGATAAAACATTTCATAAATATAATAATAGATTTGGAGTATTTTCCATATTAAATAAAGACAAAAGTGTTTGGCAAGGGTGCTACAATTAGAGTAGAATTCCCCACACCGCCGATTACAAATGGGCTTACCTAAACCCAAAGTAATTTTTTATTATGAGTGACAGGATTTATGTATTCACTTTTACATATTTGTAGGATTTGACACTAATTATTTTACCTTAATTTACTATTTTAGTCAATATTTCATAAAATAAATAACAAAATGATTGAAATTTAAAAAACGAGAACAAAATGTAAGGAAGTTTTTAGAGAGCTAAAGATTTCAAAAGAAATAAAAAAATTCGTAAAAAAGGTAACAGGAAAATCTATCACACATGTAACACGAGATGCTCATGCCATTCATAGAATCACTAAGGATAATGTACGAAGTGACTTTTCAGATTCTTTGATTACCAACATAAAACTAATTTTCTTTAAAGCACCCGAGTAGAGTAAGGGTTTTAACGATGGAGGACCTGGATGGAAGCAGTCGTACATTGCAGTGAAAATTTTCTAAAAATTGAGGGCGTCATTGCAAAACTCAAAGAAAGCGCTGAGCCCTACAAAAGGCTAAATAAATTATGGAAGTACATGCACTTGTGCAAAATTTAGCTTTTATTGCATTCAACTTTTTATTTTCATTTGGGAAAATAGCAAATCTCACTCCAAATTAAATTGCAGCCTTCAATTTAATTTTACCTCTGTAGACATGGAACGTTCTTCTAGTCCGTATAAAAATATTTTAGCACCATACCTAAGTAATTTTGCTTTCAAAAATTGAAAAATGTACATTATTTTAATAATTTTGACGATAATTTTTTTTTCACTTTTTCTTATTCTTCAAATACATAATATACTTCCACTTGTAACTTAACCATTAAAAAAATGAGTTTTTATTTATTTTACATAAATTTGAAAATTAAAGGTTTATTTTTCTATTTTATTAACGCGTTATTATTCTTCCTTTTTACACATTCAACTAATATGAGTAAATTATAAAAGTATTATTAAAAAAAATGAACCACTATATGTTTTTTATTTTACATATTTTTATTTTTTACTTGCATATTTGTTAAAAAATAAATGCATATATATAAATATGTAAACTTCTAAGATATCTTGGTACTGTAACTGATATAATAGTACCTATTTCCAGCAGTAATAGAAACAATTTGTATAGCAACATGTAGGCTACACAATAGGAAATAAATGGGGGCGTCGTTGGCCGCAACGGTTTAGGCGTTGACACGACGCTTATCACTGTAAGGTAAACATCCCGGGTACGAATACAGAGCCACAGGATTCGAACCCGACATACTTACAAATGGGTTTTTTCTCAAAAACACCGGCACCCCGAGGGTTGATATAACCTCTGCTGTTGGAAACCCTCATTATTAAAAAAATAAAAAAATAAATAAAAAAATAATGTTTTTCTCACGACTAATTTGGAAAAAATATGCCCAAGAGGGTGGGTGAAAATTGAAATTCCAGCCAGCCCTGAACGTGTTAAATAAATCAACGAATGTATACAAAACTTTTAATCTAAATATTGTATCAAATCATAATTGCTATAGTGTAGAGCTTTGGCAGCACTGGTTTAAATCTGATAAAACAAACAAACGTATTCATGGGGATATTAAAGAAACAACAATACAATTAAATAAAACAGGGATTTTCATTTTAAATTATGAAAATAAACATTATTTAAATGACGTCAACTTTGTCATCAAAGAATGTTAGTTCGCTTAGAATTTAAGATGCACAGGAATGCCATATTCACAAAGCAGTGAAAACTAAAAAGTGTAGTAAAAAGAAAAATGCCTCTTTGCATTGAACCTTTTTATGAAATCCAAGTCCATTTCACCTAGTCATAAGCTTCAAATTTATAAAACAGCTATACGTCCTGTGGTTTTGAACGCAAGCGAATTCAAACTTAGCCAGAGTGTGCCTTGACTTCACTTGCAATTTTGAACCCCACGAGGCGGCTGAAGGTAGCTATAGGAATATAAATGTTCTTGTGTACTGTGGAAAATGCCTTTGGACTCAAACCCACACATTTAGCAATTCTTCCCAGTTTAGCAAAAGTGCAATGTGTCGATTCTCCAACTTTAATTAAGTAGAAGAGTGGGTTTAGCCTTTTTCAATTACAACTCACAAATACTTTACTTTATGAGTTGGCTTGATATGCTTGTTTTCAATTTTGGTCGTGGGGGTATTCTCATTTCAATAACAACACTTGGCATTTGTCTGTGGCCAATTTAAGTTATTTTAACTCTCACCAGTTTACGATGAGTGCCATGGTAGACTTTCTCTGCTGTTTCGTTTTAAAGTATTTTTCCCCTTTTTCCTGTTTGCATTATACGTTTAAATTTTGTTTTATTTTTCCAATGACATTTGTCAGATTTAAAATTTATTTATTTACACCTGCGCCAATACTGGCACTTAAGTAATTTTGATAAGATCTTAGGACACAAATTGAACATATAAAATATAAAAATATGCATAAATAAGAAAAAGAGGAACTACTCATTAGTAGTCACTTCTATATATTAGTGTGTGTAGAGATTAGTGACCGTTAATCAATAGTTATTCAGATATCGTGAGATGAGAGATCTTTTCACATCAAAGAAACCGACGCCTTACACAAAATTATCTTTTATATACCGACTTCCTTCCCCACCCCTTCAAAACCAAACATATATAAACATAAAACAGCAAAATCTCACTGGCACTCTCAACACGACACGCAAGGATGGCACAATTACACAGAAGACAAACACTTTGAGTGAATAGAAATACTTTGTTTGAATATAAAATATATTTTGCATTGTATAAATTCACTTTTCCACATCCTAAATGTATTTGTTAAATGTAAACATTGTTTGTAAATCCCAAGCCCCGAAGATGATATCAATAAAAGATCGAAACGTTGGCACAATAAAGAAAATGTTTTCTGAAACCTACATCACACCCGACCGCATCTCACGATATCTGAATAACTATCTATATATTAGTGTTATCATTACCACTGCTACATAGTGCACAGTGGTACACGGTCTTGAGTACAGTGACGCTTCAACAATCAGGGACAATTTCTTGGAAGGGTGCACGATGGTAAGTTTCTTACACAAGGGTTTGTGTGGATAATTGTTTGTGACAATATTAAGCTCAATGTGAATAGAAAGAGTGAATATATAGAAATGAGCTTTGAAGATTTTGGATTGTAGGAACTGGATGCATTGGTGGTTGAAATGTTTTGCTGAACCCCAAAATTCGATGTCATATGTCCAAATGGTCTCAAAAAAGTATTATAAATGAGACGTTGAAATGTTTTGCTGAACCCCAAAATTCGATGTCATATGTCCAAATGGTCTCAAAAAAGTATTATAAATGAGACGTCTATTTTGTACATTGAGTTTTGATAATTTTTCTAGCAATCTTTTAAGAAGTCTGAAGTGTCTGTTTTTTTAATGATGATATTGATGATGGATATCAGGAAGTGGGTTTTTTGTTTGTTGTACTATTGTACTATCCTAGTTCCTTAGTTTAGTGCAATCGACTCAATCTTTTCATAAAAAGTATTAGGTCATTGATTGTCATTGCTTACAATTCCTTTCCCGGGTTTTCTTTATATCCGAGATTTTGTTTCCATTGAGCAGTTGCTTCGCTTTTGGTGATGATATGGATGGCTATTTCTTCCTTAACACTGCATAAACTACAAATGGGGTCATCATTGAATGAACCCACATTGTGTAGTTGTTTGCTCAGATGCCAGTGGCCGGTAAATAGTAATATCACTCCTCTGAGTCTGGCCCTCTCCAACTGCAGCAGTGAGTTTACCAGTCTTGGTGAGGTGATGAGGATTGTTTTAGCATATTTATTGTATCTAGTGCTGCTAGTTTTGACACTACTCCTTTTGTTTTATTTGGATCCATTCTGTGATGGAGGATTCTGTATTTGTTTTTGTTATCCCAAGTATAGGTATGAGGCCTATGTATGGTCTTGCATATCTGCCTACTCTGGCCAGTGTGTCTGCTTTTTCATTACCCAAAATTCCTTTGTGTCCTGGCACCCAAGATAACATCAGGTTGTTGTGTTTCTCCAGGTTTTGGAGATTTTGGATGCATTCACTAGTTTTGATGTGATTTTTTTACATGCTAATGCTTGGCTATACGATGTTATGAGGATTTTTGTCCGTGTAACTTCTTTTAAGATTTTTTAAGGTGGCATGTATTTCAGCTTGAAAGGCCGAGGTTTACTTCCCTAATGAGTTTTACTGCTCATGTTTTGGGCTTGTACAGAAAAAGCGTCTGTTCTTGTTTTTTGAGTTGTGTGTATGAGGGTCGTTTATTTTGTAGAGTCCGTTTTTCTCGCTTGTCTAACAATCTTTTAAGAAGTCTTCTGTTTAGTTCTCGCGTTTTGAGTTGTGTGTGGGTTTTATTTTGTAGCGGTGCAGTGTATTTTAGGCAGACTATTGTGAATGTGTTTTATTTAATGTAAATTAATTGATAGGGGTTTTATTGAAAGGGAACAGGAGTTAATAGACGTTTATGAGTGTCGGGTGAAAAGGAAATGTCAATAAGTTCAATTTTCTTTGAAAGCGGTACTTTACGGATCTTTAGAAGGCCTACGATCGTCGTATCGGTAAACGCAATTAGAAGGAGAAACGCCCACCAAGAGAACGTGACCGCGGCGATCGGCAAAAGGAAATAAATTACGGGAATGTACGAAAACGTTAAAATATTGAAAATACGGCGTTACTCACAGTTTCTGATGTCCGAGATGAAAACAGCCAGACCTCGCATTCCATCTCCACGTACCGCCGGCATGTCTGTCGGTTTGTTTAGTTTCGAAAGCTCTTTCCTTTCAGACCCCGCACCTTCGCCGATTGCGACCCTTTACAGACAAAAAAAACAACAGCAGTTTTCTACGGATCGGCCGGAAGACGAGGACGAAACGGGAGGCGCATCAAGTCGGGGCGACAGTCGGTCACACTCGATGCGATCTGTCTCGACGAGAAAAACAAAAACAAAAAAAGCAAAAAACAACGAAAGTCAAACCGCTTGCAAAATGCGTTGCAGCGAGCCGATGAGTTAATTCGTCTCAGAAGAAGAGACGGCGCAAAGGCGATTTTATTGGAAATTATTATCAGAAGCGTTATCAAAACGCCCAATAAAAGGCGATACGGGGGAAAAAAGCAAGGGGGGATTGCGGCCTACGATGCGATAAGGGCTTCTGCTCGTAGAAGAGAAGAACAGGAAAAGAAGGCGATAACGACAACAGTGAAAAGGGGGAGGATAAAAGAATTAAATTGATACCGAATAAACTAATTTAAATCGTTTATTAGCCGAACCGAAGAAGGCACTCCCACTGGAAAAACCAACAAAACAGCCGTTGCGCCGGGAAAGGGAAAAACGTCGAGAGAAAATCGACTTACGTGAATAATAATTTATAGTTAGCCGAGACGGTTCTTTACTTATAATTAAACTATTATCGTTTCCCGGTTTAATCAACAAATAATTGTCGCAAGCGAAAGGCTCTGACGATTCGCCATATGCAATCAAATCGGAGGTTACCAGTGATGACGAGACGTCCCTACCGGGGGGGGGGGTTATTAAACCGAACAAAATTAATTTCTTTGGATTAGGCTCGTTTTGATTTTAAAGTCGATCTTAATGGTAAAAAAACTCGATTCTGTCAATTTGGACGACCGGAGATCAATAAAAGTGGGCCGTTGGATTTTTAAGTTCAATATTCTCTGACGCCGGGCGGAACGTACGACTTGGCTTGGTATATAAAATTCCAGGCGAATTGAAATCCGCGATTTTCTTTTGGGGAGGAAAGCCGATTTTATACAATTCGACCAATTTTGCCGGCTTGAAATAATCGTTGTCGCCCCCTCCGCGATTTTGCTCGGCTGGGGTCGTTCCGTTAAAACGCGGCCCACATCAGTACTGCTGGTCACTTTCTGTTATTAATTAAACCGGATTTTTATTAATACCGCGTTTTATTTTCGTCTCGCCTTATTTATGTACAAAAAGTGGCTTTTGAGAGTACCAACAATTACCTGAGATACAATGAAATAAAGCCAGATGTAAGAAGAAAACAGAACAAAATTCTGTAGAGAATAAAATAGATGAGATGGCTCCAATGGGGATTACTACAAGCTCAGAACCTATAATTGGGATAACAAGATCAGACATAGTCACATGAATGAGTCTGGACCAATTCTAGAGGTTCCAAACATAGTAAACTAATGCTTAAAGAATCTTCATCAAAACTAACATATAGCTAACCTCAGGGAAGTGATAGGTTACTGGCATCTCAGAAAACACCTACACTACATAGAAACTCAACGATGACCCCATTTGTAAGTTATGCAATGAGAAAGAATAAACTGCCACCCATATCATCTTGCGAAGCAACTGCTCATTCGAGACATAACTTGCGATACAAAGAAAATCCAGGGAAAGGCATTGAAGAAATGACAATCAATAACCTACTACTTTTCCCATAACATGTATGGAAACCGTACTCAATCTCCCAACCTTCAAGTACAAAAGGAGGCTTTCGAGAGTACCAGCAGTCACCTGAGATACAAGGAAGTAAAGCCAGATCTAAGAAGCCATCACAAAATTATTTAAAGAATAATATGGAAACTGCAATCTCCCACCCTTACTCATACATGTACTGAAGTGCTGACAGACTCTTGAGATACAAGGAGATGTAGGTAGTAAGAAGCAATCATAAAATTCTATAGGGAATAAATGAGATGGCTGTAAAGGTACCAGTTAAAATGAGAGGAAAACTCAACTTTGACAGCAGTGGCCATAGATATTAGAAATGTTTGGAAAAAAGGCAACCCCCAAGTTTTAGGAATACAGAATTATGATGGGCCAAAGATGGAACAGGCCTGAGTAGAATTGCTGGTTTACTCACCTTTTGCATGAGAGTACTTAATGGTTTAATTGATGCTTCTAAGGTAGTCTCCTCACTTCATCTGAATGTTCCGAATTGGAAAATAAGAAACTTTAACCTCTTTCATGCGCCTTTTCATAAAACGAGTTATGGGTTTTCCATTTATATTTCTCACCTAGGTCGTCTCCTCAATGACTCATCAGATATTGGCGACCCATTCTTCGCAGTGATAAAGAATATAAATGATTAATTGGATGGTTAACTCATTCAGTAGGCCAAGTTGGCCAGAGAACACACTGTCTATAATTACATTAAATGTAAATTTACCTTTATGTCTAGTTTTTAAATTGTATTTTAATTTTTTATTTTCTAAACTGTAATTACTGTCCTATTTTGGGAATGTATATTGTCTGGACTTTGTACAACAAAATTAATAAATAAAAGAGGCAATTTTAAAATTAAACAAACTATTGACATCATGTTAAATGCATACATAATCTATAAAATTATCATGCAATTTTTTCATCTAGGGACTGAATGCATTCATATTTAGAAGTTACTTAAGCTGGGTCAACTTCAGAAGAGTTCCATGACCACATGTTGATATCACTTTTTAATGAAGCAGATGATCTGCCCAACTTAATCCCTCTCCATCAGGATTTAGGTCATAGCTGTTTGATAGCCAAAAGTAACATAAGACATGGCAATTAGAATATTAAAAAAGCACTTCGCCATTTAAGGTGTTTATCATGCTCTTCAAAATATGTTTGTATGATCTTAAAAAATCTCATCAAGATTGAATTTGTTTTAATTTATTTACAATGATCCATACATGGATCCTTCAATGGATCCACACATATTGGCTCTTCCAAATTCTTATAACTTAATCTTTTGATATTAAGTTATTGATTATTTTTATAAAGCTAAAACTAAATGTAAGGTTTTTTGTATTTATTTATTGCAGCTAATGCATCAGTATGTTTCTTAAAAGACTACAGAGGATTCTCCATAATATATTTTTTTAACTTGAACTTTTTAGTCAGTAAATGATATAATTTTTAGGAACTTTCTTGAGCCATAGATGCAAAGAGCAGTTAACATAGGTGCAATCATTGTTTCTAAGAATTAGGCCAATGTTTTGTTCCATTGATTCATAATCATTCAAATATATTTTCATATTAAGCACATTAACCACAAAAAATCCTATATTATTATAATTAATAAAAAAAATATTATTTAGTATAAACAAATATTACTTTAATTTCTACAAATAGAGGTTTTGCATGTTCTCTCATGGATTGAAGGTAATACAAGTGCTCTCTTTTGAATAATGAGAGACCTATCGCCCTTTTTGGACAGTCCAAGATACAACACCTGGTACTTTTGGCCCAGTGCTTGAGTTTTTCTTTTTCAACGCATTTTTCCAGTTCCAACTTAAGTACAACATGTAGTTGTAATACTGGTCCCATGGATGAGAGGGCTGCACCTTTTAAGGATAGTTGGTCAGCCTGTTCATTACCTAACAATTTTGTAGTAGTACCTTCAAGTCCTGTAACCTTTTTAAGGTAATTTTGCTAGGCAATTTTGGCACTCCCAGAAAAGTTTGGAATTGAAAATATATGCATTTAGTGCCTTTAAAGCTGCCTGATTGTCTGAGAGTATGTAAATCTATGCACCTTTCATATTTTTGTTTATTAACTCCTGTGCACTGAGCTGTATTGCATGGTCCTCAGCTTGGAAAATTAGGAGGATTAATCTAGGAGGTTTTGCTATGGTTTAGTTCAGCCATTTTATCCATACAACTACTCCCTGTTCTATCTTTAATCCATCTGTATATTATTAGGGCCCCTTCTTGAAACTTGAGGCTACCTTTCTTTCAAAGGTCTCTATTATCAATGTGATGTGGTGGCTACCTGTAGTTACCACAGTACCCGCTAGGTGCCACTACCGGTTATGGAATAGTCTCGCTCTCCACCTTGCAGCCAATCAGAGTAGAGCCCTTTCATAATAAGCAGGGGCACTGCCCCACTGACTTCAGACTTGTCTACCCGACGACCTTTCCTCAATCAATAATGGAGCACCAACAATGACAACAGCAAGGGTACTCGCAGCATTAGCCTGGATCTCACCCTCTCAATACAGCCGACTTGGCTATACTGGCCAACTGCTGCACTCGGCTCCCTGCTGCACCAGACTCCCTTCAACCACTGCAGAGTCAAAGTACTGTTATCGCCATCTCATTTATTTTAATTCTCCCCAGAATTTTATGGTAGCTCCTAATTAGATCTGGCTTTATTTCTTTGTATCTCAGGAGCCTATTGGCACCTTTTGTACATAAATTTGTAAGGGTGGAAGGTCGAGTGTGGTTTCTATTGCTATAGCGGGGTTAGGTATGCATTGCCCCTGTTATATTAAGACCACTAGTCTTTGTAGACTTTGTTGCTTGTCCTGTGTCTCCTTTTTAAGAGTTTTCACCACCATACTAGAGCCCCATATACCATGTTCTCTCCGCTCTACTGTGGATGACGCTGGTAGAAAAACTCCTACTGCTAAATGCTGGAACAAAAAGGATTCTCCTGTCAAGGCTTACAGATGACTTTGCCATAGTAATAAAGGACTGCCCTGCAGACATCGTGATGGATCAGATACAACGAGCCCTCAGACTGGTTGACAGGTGGTGCAAAAGGGAGGAGCTATCTATTAATCCCCACAAAACCATAATGATTCCATTCACAACGAAGAGGACAAAATAGGAAGCCCAAAACCTGGGTCCCTGATCCCATTTTCCAAGAAGGCCAAATATCTAAGGACCACACTAGACCAGCGGCTCCACATGGAATCCACAAATGAAAACCACCCAGAGGGTCAAAATTACTTGGGGGAGGTGCAGAAGGCTCTGCACCAAAAACTGGGGTTTATGAGGGTTTAAATAACCCTATGGCTATACACCTGCATCTTAAGACCAATGTTGACATATGGGTCGGTGGTGTGGTGGACCAAGGCTCTCAGGCCAAAGCAGTCAGGCTATTAAGTGACACCCAAAAACAAGCCTGTCTCAGTGTCACTGGAGCCATGAGCACAACACCAACTGCAGCCCTGGAAGTGTTGTTAAACCTCCCACCACTTCATATTTTAATAAGAAGAAGCTAGAGCAGCAGCTTACAGGCTCATAAATAGACAACCATCTGCAAGGATCGGTCATGTAAGAAACAATGGAAACTAAGGGAAGAGATACAGGCAGATGTCATATTAGGCATGCCAATCGATGCTACTACTCCAAAATTCAATTTTACTAAAAAGTACAAGGTACTGATACCAGAACAGGAAGAATGGGCCAGAGGAACACTGCTAAAGGCAAACTCCTACAGGTACACTGATGGCTCCAAAACTGACCAGGGCAAGGTAGCTGGAGTCTTCGGGATGAATCCAAAAACTGAACTAATGGTAAACCTAGGTAAATATGCTACAGTTTTCCTGGCTGAAATTGTAGCGATTGAACACTGCGCCATGGAAATAAAAAGGAAGAAATGCATTCTCGGAAGATAGCCTTCTTCTCTCACAGTCAGGCAGCACTAAAGGCCTCATGAGTGGTGAAGACAAAGAGTGTTTGGAACTGCATGGAGTTCCTGATGGAAGTCAGTGACACTAATGACCTGAGTGTCATGGGTCCCTGGGCACTCGGGGATAGAAGCAATGAAAAGATCGACATGTTGGCCAAAGAGGGGGCTAACATGGACTTTCTAGGTCATGAACACTATTGTGGCTTAGCAGGATGCTGGTGGAACAATACAATGGAACAGATTCATAGAAGGGCCATCTGCAAAACATACAAAGGAATTGCTAGAAAGCAACTGCAACTGAATCAGGATTCTGGTTGGACTCTTGACAGGACACTGCCGATTAAGAAAGCACATGCACAGGATAGGAGTACAGACAGAAGAAACACTGTGCAGATACTGCCAGGAGGAGGAGGAGACAGCAGAACACATTTTATGTTTCTATGAAGGGCTATGTAGGTACAGGGGGGACCGCGGTAGCCGAGTGATTAGCGTGAGAGACTCTCGGCTCATAGACGCCGCGGTCGTGGGTTCGATTCCCACCATCGCCTCAGGCCCTTTTTTCATGATTACCCCCCCCCAATATGAACACACAACATACAAGAATTCGTCACCATGGTTAATATGCATAGATCATAAGGAAAAAAAAAAAAAAAAAAAAAATGTAGGTGCAGGTTCTTGCAACTAGGACAGGGAAAACTGTGAGCAAGATCCAACACTAAGGAGCCGCTGCAAAGCGATGAAAGCTGATTAACAACCTGAAGCTGGCCAGAGAGTTATAAAAAAAAGGGGAGCACAATAGATCTATCCAAGTCGAGGTGCAGAAGGCCTTGTGGCTGCTTCTTTTATCCATATTCCTACTCCTACCTTAAACAAAATAACAAAATGAAAATGAGGAAACAGTGGAATTCACTCTTAGGACATAAACAATTCAAAAATCATCTAGCAGGTTTTGGAAGGAAAGAAGTAATAAAATGCGTCAAAGGAAACAGAAAAAATGTGAATCCTAACAGGATTCTTAACAGGACACTGCAGACTAAATGGGCATTTGAAGAAGATTGGTATAATCCAACACAGGATGAAGTGTTTTCGGATATAAAACGTAACCGGAGAAGAAATTCAACCACTGAGACTTGGCCTACTAATCAATTCTTTGATGAACCAGGAATCACCTGTGTGCTATAACACAGAACGGAGGATACAATAGCCCTTAAAGTGCACACTATATACACATCCCGATTAATACATCTACATCTTACATGGATTGACCCAAATTTCTATCCATTTCTTTTAGGGATGTCCATCCCTAACCATCTACCCATTTCTTTAAAAGGTTCTTCTCATTTATGAATTTGAGTTCTTTTTTTTAATGATTTGTTTGCTAAAGTGGCAGTAGCTACAGAATAAAGTTTCTCAGTCAAATAGGATGTTACGATGTCTCTTTTTTATTTATTTATTTTGGCAAGTTTCATTCTCAGCGCTATATTAAGGTGTTACTTACTGATTAATGAAGTTTTTAAAGTCTGCTGCTGTGGATGATGGTGATACTATGAAGCAGGAATGTAGTATTCCCCAAGAATTGCAGTCCTATAGCTAGTTCCTTAGTTCAATTCAGTTGAAGTTATGGAATAGTGCAATTATTTTGCTTTGCTTCGGAGGTAATATAGGTAAGCGTTACTTTTTCCTTATTGAATAACCTACAAACAGAATTGAATCATTGAATACACCCATATTGTTTAGGTCTTAGATCCTCCTCTGGCCTCATGTTGTTTTCTCAGGTTCTGGAGGGTTTGGATGCATTCAATGGTTATTTTAATACGCTAATGCTTTTAGGGTGGTGTGGCAGAAAAAATACTAAATACTAGACTGAAAAACCATTAACATAATTAGGGAAAGATAAAACAAAAGGAGAAAAAGCTGGTGCTCTTCGATGGTATATGGCTCAGAGATGGGAAATGGCATGGGAATGGGCATATATAGAGGCCTAATTATGAGACTGGCATCCCAAGACAAAACACAACAGATATTGGGAACCTATGCCAGGCATGAGACATAAGAAAAACTTCAGGAATGATTTTTAAGCTTGAGGACGAGGAGGAGCTTTCAACCTATTTTAAGGTCATCATCAGGTCCAGTTGTTAAATCAATTGTATAAATATGTTTTTCGTAATGTGAAATTAATATAGGACCTGACGATGACCTTAAAATAGGTTGAAAGCTTGGCAGTAAGAAATGAATTTACTTTTTTCTTCAAGATCATACCTTGATCCAGAGTGATCGTGAATTATTTTAGTTGCATTTCTTTTATTTTAATAACAATTTTAATTATAATATTGGCCTTTCATATTTTTTAACTATGTTGTCTTTTTAACTACATTGTTTTACAGTTTGAACGATTTTTTGAATGTTTTAATTACACTTGTTTAATAATCAATAAAACCTTTATTTCAATAATTAATTTTGTATTTTAAATAACTAATTAGCCCTCACTCAAGGAGGAAAGCACATTAGTTTGGGTCACTTACTACAAGGGTATTTATGGTTGTTTCTTAGGTTTGTATGTTGTATGTTACTATCACAAAGAAATTAATAACCATCATCTGTTGACCACCATTATCGTTAGAGCAGAGAAACTAACTTAAATTACTGAGAGCTAATATGTGCAAGAAAAGGGGTGTGCAACAACGTAAAAAAGGGGGTAGTTTTTTAGGAGTAGTACAGCTGGATTTTTCAAGTTTTGTATTTTCGCTTGTCTTGGACAAATGAAAGACCATATTGATGAATCATGACAGTTTTTATTGCTAACAGCCATTATTTCGTGTACTTTATACATAAGTAAAAAAAGCAAGAGATGTCAAATGAAAAAAAAAAATTTTTTTTGCTGGTTGTATTTCGGAAAGTGCTAGGCATTCTGTATTTCTATAAGCTGACCTAAGTACTGAGCAACAACAGTAAAGGCAAGAAATAGCTCTACAGGTTTAAACTGGAGGATAATGAATTATGCAAGTGCACGACAAGAGAACCACAAACATGGGAGCACGTCATACTGCACTACAAACTGCATGAATCTCCGAGAACACAACTCATAAGATCAATTATAACTTAAGGAAGAACATGGACTACAATAATACTAGAATTGTTTAAAGAGCACAATAAAGACTTTTGTAAATTTATTAATAATGTAGACTTTGAAAAAAAAAATTCAATAAATTAGGAAAAATGTAATAATAATAAAATAAAAAATAGGTAAAGTGTAATAATAATTGCCACCTAAGTGACCAAAGTGAAGTGAAGTGAAAATTTTAGTGTTGTAATTTAAAAATTATCCTGCAATATTTATAATTGTAAAAGCCTGTAATCTTAAATGGAGCAGGCTGTAAAATAAAAGAAAAAACCCCTGAAAACAGAGTAATCGAAGAGTACAGAGAGCTTACTCACAGTTAATGTCAGATCTGATATTGGTGACTTCTTTGCAGACAGAAATTTTTTAATTGTTTATTTTTATATAAATTAATGTATTTTTTAACCAAATTAACTTTGTATTCCATCATTCAAAAGACAAAATGTAAACACAGACTTCTGAAATACAATAAGAAATACTAGGTCACTGACTGTTGCTACTACAATTCCTTTCCTTTGGTTTTCTCGGTATCCCAGGTTATGTCCCCATTGAGCGGTTGCTTTACATTTGATGACGATATAGGTGGCTGGTTTTCTTCTTCATTGCTTGACCTATAAATAGGGTCATTGTTGAATATACCCACATTGTGTAGAAGCTTGTTCAGATGCCAATGACCTATTACTCCCTTTAAATTTTCCCCTGCATAACTATGTGCTGGTTTTGACAAAGATTCTTTAAGCATGAATTTACTATGTCTGGAACCTCTAGGTTGGTCAGTGACCAGTATTTAGCCCTATCAATTTCCTGATTTTAGCCCTCTCTAAATGTAGCAGTGAATTTGCCAGTCTTGGTGAGGGTTGTTTTTGCATAAGCTTACTGTGCTAAGCATCTCTAAAATTATCCACTTCTCCTTTTGCCTTTTTTAGATCCATTCTGTGATGGAGAATTCTGTTCATTTTTATTATCCCAAGTATAGGTTCAGGGCCTATAATGGACTTGCAGTCATCCTCTGGAAGTATGACTGCTTTTTCATTACCCCCCCCATTTCCCTTGAGTCCTGGTACCCAAGATGTCATCATGTTGTGTTTTCCCAGGTTTTGGAAATTTTGGATCCATTCACTGGCTAATTTTGATGTGATTTTATACAAAGAAATGCTTTAATAGCTGTTATCCGTTCTTATGAGGATTTTATGTCAGTAAGCCCTTTTAAGATTTTCTAACATAAGTGTTGATGGCATGTATTTCAGCTTGAAAGAATGAGGTGTACTTTCATAAAGAGTTTGATCGCTTATATTTTGGTCTTGTACAGAAAACAATTGATCCAGATTCTTCACTACTTGTGGAGCCATACATACCATATCATTGTATCTGATTTGGTCTTGCGGATCTCCCTCTGGCTAATGTGTCTGCCTTTTGGTTACCCAAAACTCTCTTGTATCATGGTACCCATCATCAGCTCAAGTAGGGTGATGGAGTACTGAGTATTCCTCCATAACCCTTTGCACATATACACAACTATACAAATAATTAATCCAATTGAGTTCTAATTCTACTATACTCTCAAGCTTATAAATACGTTCTCCAGAATCAGTTAACACAAATACATTTATCACCAAACCTTTTGTATAAGCAATATTAACTCAATATGGAGCCAAGGAATTTCAATGAAAATTTCTTTTTATTTTAGCTCTTTTATTTAATTGTAATTTTATTAACATAGGTAAAAATGAATAAACCCCTCCAGGTGCCGGTGTTTTTGACCTTTACCGTTCCGGACACTTACGCATTGTATACCTGTGTAATTGAGAAATCGTTAAATAAGTGTTTAATTTTTATATTTACCTTTGCATCTGCTGTCTTTTGGTTTCTTTTCAGTATTTGTTCCACGTTGAGTTTTCCCATAGTCAGTTTATCTCTCTACTTTCTAGATTTTTCTACATTGCATTTACCTATCCATTTATCTACTTTTGAATCACCTGGTATATCTCGTTCGTATTCATCTTGACACGGGATAACGCGCCTGCTGCTTTCTTATCTATTCCTTGGAATACTGTTTTCTTTTCTGTTTTGTACTAAAATCAACCTTACCAAATTTTTTTTAACAAGGGTTCTCAACAGCAGAGGTCATATGAACCCTCAGGGTGCCGGTGTTTTTGAAAAAAAAAGCCAATTTGTAAGAATGCAGGGCTGCTGGATTCGAACCCGGGACCTTTACCTTACAGTGACGAGCACCGATGGCCACCGACGCCCCCCCACCAAAATCTTCTTGGAGACAGATAAATATAATTATAATTATTACGTTATCATTCCGTAATAAATCGGGGCAATCGGCGAGTGCTGGATTTTTATTTTCCGATTCTCCTTGGGAAGATATAACGGAACGATATATCCGCGAAAACATTTCTTCCCAATATTGAAATTTACGAACGACCTTTTACATTTCATATCTAATAAAGTTTTAAAGTATCCAAATTTTACAATAAAAGACAAGGAATCGAAATAAAAGTGGCTTTTACTGTTGTATATATTTTATATTATATTGTATGTGTGGGAATATTTCCAAAAACAGACCATGTTTGTTCTTTTGTCCATTTTATACGCCAACCAATGTTATTTGTATATCTGGATTTTTTCTCCTCGTTATCTTTCAAACTTTTATTCTTCACAATTAAAAGATAGACTTTATCATTTCAAAAATATGGTGTTTCGCTATCAATTTCATGTGTAAAACCTAAAATGTACAGAATGCTCGATCCAGAGGGAATAAAGGAGGGAAATGTTAAACAATTAAGGCTAAAATAGTTTGCAATGATTCATCGGGAGAAGCTGTAGAACTGAAGTTGGTTAAGAAATAAGTATTCGGATATCGAGTGAGCGATCAGTGTAATGAGTACAAGCTGTTGAAAGGACCCTGTTGCTTTTGTAGGCTTTCTTCGTTAGTGAAGAGATCTTGTCGGACATCGACGAGTCTTTTTAAAGCAGGTTGAGACTCTGCTCAAAAAGGGGTGCTGCATGTTCAGTGGCTACTGTTTGAAAGGAGGAAGCAAAGCCACAGGCAAGTTAAGGATGATTATGTGTATTTAGAGAAATGGAGAATATTTTAATTAATAAAACATGTTTAAAATAATTTATTTAATTGTTTTTATTTTATAACCATAAACCTGCATTATTTTCCGGACAACCCAATAATTTTATACTAACAAGCTGATCAAAGGTTTCTTGAAATTGGAAAATCATGATTACTTGCTACAAGGTTTTTGTAGTTTGGTTTCTCGCATAAGGGAGAATCTTTTAGTACGAGAAACGTTATAGATGGCTTGGCCCGTACTTAGTCGACAAATTGAGTCATAGAAAGCATTACTTATCTCTTGCGTCTTAAACCAAATAGCAAACCCCACCATCTCCGTTATATCTGCTCCATTAACCGTGGCTTCTTTGGCCAATTCGTCCACTCGGGTCACGACATGACCTTTGATCCAATCAAATTTAACAGTTTACCTTGACTGCAACCTGCATAAAATATGACATCTAGTGCCATTATATTTTTCTTATTGTTCAATTTTTCAAGCTTCGAATATATGATGATCCAAAATATGAGTGATAATGGTCCAGATGATGTACATCAACCTACATAACTAAATCCTAAAGTCAAACTATACAATTAATGAAAACACGTGTTAAACACGCATACACGTTATAGCATTAGAAATAAACGTACAGCAGTTTTAAACAATAAAATTTTATCAAAAAAATAATAACAATACTGTGCGAATTGCAAATGAGTCGACGGTCAGAGAACTCTTTTTATTTCCCAGAGGTACGGTTAGTGGGAAAAGGGGTATTGTTCGTATCAACTTCTATGAATATTTTCGATAGGCTAATGATTATTCTAACACGTTTACGTCCTGGTTTGATTGAGTAAACCTTTAAACCGTTGAAAATATTTAAAAAAAATGAAAATTCACTATCGTGAAAAACAAAATCCAGTGATGAGATCAGCCAATTTGAGGCGTAAGTCATTAACGACCATGTTTCCTATTTATATATACACACTGGCACACTAACAGGCAAAAAATTCCACCCAACTGATTTTTTTCATTTTCTCGATAAAAGGAAAATTCCGCCCTTAATTTGTTAGAAATAAATGATTATCAATGCTTGTCTCATAGAAAATCTTAAAATAGGTTACACTGACACAACATGGCTAAATTCAATGATGACCCCATTTGTAGGTTATGCAATAAGAAAGAAGAAGCTGCGATCCCTATTATCTTAGAAAGCGAAGCAACCGCTCACCGGAGTCAAAACCTATGTTAAGAAGACCCAGGAAAAGGAATTGCAACAATTATAATCAATGACTCTACCAAAAGAAGGATCGATCAAACAGAACTATGGTACAAGGAAAAGTACAGTACGCAAAAATGCTGCAGCCCTTTGGTTATACCTAACCCTCGTTTTCAAGACACGCTTCTATCAGAACCCATAATGTGTGGTGATTAGTGACCGTTAGTCGATGATATCCGGAGATCGTGAGATGAGAGTCACTCAACGCGACACACAAGAATGGCACAATTACGCAGAAAACAAACACTTTGAGCCCTGAAGATGATCTCAATAAAGACCGAAACGTTGGCACGATAAAGAAAATATGTTTTTCTAAAACCTACGTCACACCAGACCGCATCTCACCATCTCAGAACCCATAATTTTGATAACAATATCAACTATAAACTCCTCAATCTCTGAGAAAAGAAAAAATGAACGAACTCTAGTGGTGTCAGTCATAGTAAACTCATTTGGTTAAAAAACGCTTACCAAAACTGGCAAATTGTTACAGTTAGACAGGGGGAAAATTCAGAGTGATAGACCAGTCACTTGAATCTGAGAAAACACCTCCATGGGTATAACCAACATTGACCAGATTTTTGTAGGTTATGTAGTGAGAAGGAAGAAACAGCCACCCATATTATATTCGAATGCGAAGTAACCATTAAATAGAGACATAACCAAGGACAGAAGATCCGGGGGTCGGTTAAACTGAACTAGAAAAAATACAAAGAGCTAAAAGAGTATCATTCTCATCAACATCATAAACGTACATCAGGATATTATGCATAGAAATAAATTAAAACCAAGCTAATAAAATCGAATGCAGCGGAAACCTTCTAATATAGTAGAAAAGACCCAACTTGTACATATTTGAAAATCCATAGTTAAGACTAAGTTAAGAACTTAAAACTGCTTCAACTGTCCTTAAATGTAGTTAAATGAAGCAGTTAAACTATGAGTAGGGCAAGTATATTTAATGAAGGAGATACATTGTTGGTGACAGTTTATCGTGTTTAGAAGTAATTTAGTAACATTTAATGAATCATTGAAGATGAGATGCGTGTGGTCCTCTAATGAGGAGCCTCTGGGTTATTTATTGGGTTGTCCGGAAAATAATGCAGGATTTTAAGTTTTCATTAAAAAAAATCTATATAAAATATTCTGTTTACGTTTACAGGATTACTCATTTGTATGAATGTCAACACTTATTAATCCTCTTCCAAATGATATTGTTTGTTTACCTCTGTAGCATTCCGCTACTTGGAAATAATTCAGTCATCCTTATAATGTCAAAGCGAGAATTTCGTACGATTTTCTTTTACGAGTTTAAACTCGGCCGAAGCGGAGCCCAAACGGCTAGAAACATTAACCAAGTCTGGGGCGAGGGTTTTGTTAATGAGTGCACTGTGCAAAGGTGGTTTAAAAAATTTCGGGAGGGAGATTTCAGCCTTGAAGATGAAGAAGGTCGTGGAAGGCCTTCCTCTCTTAATGATGATGTTCTGCGATCAGTGGTGGAAGAAAACCCCAAAACAACTGTTCGAGAACTTGCAGAGCAACTCAAAGTCAGTAAAACGACCGTCGCTGACCACCTCAAGGCGATTGGAAAAGTGAAAAAACTCGAAAATTGGGTTCCACACTCATTAAACGATCGCCAAAAAATCAGCGCTTTGATGTTTGTGCATCACTTCTTTGTCGAAACAAAAATGACCCATTTCTGGCCAGAATTGTTACATGTGACGAAAAGTGGATTCTCTACGATAACACTAGACGTTCTGGACAGTGGCTCGACAAAGGAGAAGCTCCAAAGCCCCCAACTCATCAAAAAAAGGTAATGGTTACGGTATGGTGGGCTTCATTTGGTTTAATACACTACAACTTCTTAAATCCTGGCGAAACCATCAATGCTGAATCATACTGTAACCAAATTAATACCATGCATCAGAAATTGGCAGTAATGAAGCCCTCTTTGGTCAATCGGAAAGGGCCCATTTTGTTGCATGACAACGCTCGACCACATGTGTCACGTGTAACGTCACAAAAATTATTGGAGCTTGGCTATGAAACTTTGCCTCACCCACCCTACTCTCCGGACCTCTCGCCTACTGACTACCATTTTTTTAGACACCTGGAACACTACTTACAACACATAATATTCAAAAATCAAACGGAACTGGAAAATGCATTTATTGACTTTATCAATTCTAAAAATTCTGAATTCTACTCAGACGGAATTAATAAGTTACCAACACGTTGGGAGAAATGTATTGAGAGTATGGGAAATTATTTTGATTAAAGAACATTGCTTTAAAGTAACTAGTTTCTTTTTTTTTGTTTAATACCAAAATCCTGCATTATTTTCCGGACAACCCAATAGTTACACTACTGTAGTTATTATAGCTGAACATTCGTCATTGACAGTTAGAATGTTGAGAAACGCTTGTCACTTGAGAACATCCTGAGCTTTCTAAAGAAACTAATCCGTTTTAAAATCAATTTGATTTTGTGTCACCCAGGTGGAATTGTTTTTATGACAATCTTCATTCCATCTGTGAGGGGGAAAATGTTCTGTACATTTTACAACAAAATGGATAGGAAAATATTCCTATAAACCAATAAAAAAAGAAAAAGAAGCCAAAGAAAAGATGAAGGAAAAAGCAGTCAAAAAGCGACATTAGGCAAGTTGAAAATGTCTGGAGACAAATTGCATTTACAATTCTAACGAGTAGCGCTTCCTTCAATAATTGTGTGTTTCTCATATTTTCTTCGAGACGTTTTTATAAATCTCTATTCAATATTATGTGTTTTGAACGGAGAAGGGCAAGGGGAAAAAATTTGCAAGCTCTTAGAATAATTCCAAAAGACCTTATCAACCGCAACTTTGAACGTCCTGCAAAGCTCGTTTGCATATTTAAACGGCATAATGAATTCATCATTCAGTTTTGAAATGTGTTTTAATGTTTACCATCGCTTTGAATATTTATGGAAGAACAAGACGTAATACGTTTTCCAATTTGATAAAGATTGACTCGATTTTACGCAACGAATTTACATTATAAGAATTTTCTACCGCCTTCTCAAAACACGGGATACATCCGACATGTAGTGCCTTTTCTGTAAACCTCGTACGTGGCGAAAAGCCCTAATTTATTAAACAACATTTAACGCATACAGAATACCCTTTAATGTCGAGTCACATTACATACCTTTACATTCCTTCGAAAAAATTTCTAGTAAAATCCCGAGGAATTCTTTCACCGTGAACAGCCGTTTTCGACTCTTCTAGGGTGTTAGGACATGGGTTTCGACGTCGTACTTGTCAATTAAGTTGGTCCCAAATCTGTTCGATTGTTTGAAATCTGGACTTCGAGCTGACCATACCAAGTACTCATTCCATCCTCATTCAGGTAGTCATCCATAATACGTGCTCTATTGAACCTGACATTATCCTACATTAGCAAGAATCTCTCAACGATGTTGGGGCCAATTGGCTCTACATGTTCTTCGATTATGCCTTGTAAGAGCTTTGCGAAGTTAAATATCTTCCTCGCACAACAACCGCCGTCGTCTTAGGAAATGCAACCCCAGAACATCAATGACCAACCATGGAATGCCACCTGAAGAACCATACAGCATGGGGGCTTACCTTTCTCCAGAGCGTCTCCATATGAAATTACGCCCATCAGAAGATTTGAAGCCAATTCTCACCTAATCTGTAAAGACAACTCGTTCCCAATCTTCCAATGTTCAATTCATATGTGCCCGTGTGAATTGAAGCCTGACCATTTTCTGAGCTGTGGTAAGCTCGGTACCGGGCCCTAAGGTTATTTGCATTGAGCCTTCTTGTTACATGTGTAATATTTAATGACTGTTAAGTAATGATTATTTAGAGATCGTGAGATACATCCCGACATCAACATTACCACCCACCGATGATGACACTGCATTCTTCTAACCCGAAAACCCAAGGGACTTCTAACATCGAAGAACACCTTTAGCTTATCAAAGACTTGTACCAAAAGTGGGGAACAAGACTGAATGAACCAAACTCACCAAAATGAATACAGTATACATTTACATTGAAAAACCCTCCACTTACATCAGTAACAAGGAGCTACCTACTTCCACTCAAATCAGATACACTGATGGACAAATTTAACTCACCACTCAATTTGTTTAGTATAAAATTACATCCATTATCTTTCTATATTAGTTAGAGGTAATTAGGAGCTATCGTAGCCAAAGTAAACAGTAAATAATTCTTTGCTTACGTCCTTTGTTTACTTTTGTACTGATTAATCCCATTTGCACAAAACGTAGCAGAGATCGCATTCCGTTAATCTTTTTTCATCGTTGATCAGGGTCATAGCAATATTATAGTAAGGATACAACCAGCGCGAAGTCGCCAGGAGAGGCGAGGGTTTGCAAGAGCAGAGGTCATATAAACCCTCAGGTGCCGGTGTTTTTGAAAAAAAGACCATTTGTAAGTATATCGGGTTCGAATGCAGCGAATGCAGGGCCGCTGGATTCGAACCCGGGACCTTCACCTTACGGTGATAAGCGCCGTGTCAACGCCTAAACCGTTGCGGCCACCGACGCCCCCTACTGATGGTGTTGGATGTCATTTTACCATTTATTCCTAATTCAAGGTAAATTATACACTCTGCTGTGTGAAAGCTGAGGGCTGGGTACAGATTTGATATTTTGATACCTATAATAAAGATTGTTCATTGTGACGATGATGACTGTCGTCGCATCCATTTAATATATAAATAAATTGTTTTATACAATTCATTGTTAAGGCCAAATTATTAAAAAAATTAATATATTTTAAAGTAAAACGAGTCAGGCGATAATGAAACATGAAAAGATTTTTATTGGTCAATCAAATATTGTATAGATGAAATGTTAAGCATTTTGAAACGTCAATATAAAATGTAAAATTTAAAAGCGTTATAAATAAATAATCCCACGTGTAAATCACTAAAAAACTGCCTTCCGCAGACTCAGTCAATAAATTTTAACGTTATAGGTGCGATGCATCATCTCTTTGGAATTTTCAGGCAAAAACGGGTCACCTGTCATCGGTACCCTCGGGCTCTTTTGACAGGGTTTAATTTAAGGGGGATGGTGCACTTAGGCCCTGTTTGACATGACTCCTATTTCTATAAGCCAGATACAAGGCTCCGATAGGAAAACCAATATGAGGAGCGACTAAAGTAGCTTGGCTGTCGACCTATCAAACTGCGGCGGTACAGCCATCTCCACCTACTCCTCGCATTTCCCCAGACCAAGAGCCGTCTCCCTCTCGTCTATTGTGCCGTTAAACATGGGGAATATCAGGCCGCTTGATTTCATCCGACATCCCAAAGTGACGATCCTGTTAAAAAAAATAAAGCTGCTACCTCACAATTCTTGTTTGATTGCGTTGTTGTTGCGTATTATGTTTTTAATAGAAAGATCAGAAGCATTCAAAATTGGATTGTACCTGATGGGCAAAATTAACGCACCACTTTATAAAGTTTAATGTTCAATCATTCAACTTTTGCATATCAAATACCCGAAGCTGGATTACTTGAAATTATCAATTATCCCTGTGCTTTTTTTACGCAACAAAGACACTTTTTGCCAATACTGATTGACCCCACATCAATAAACCATATGTTATCATTGATTAAACGACAGTATAAAATTCTTTTAACAAAGTTCTACGGGAGCTAAGAGCTTATGTGCGTTTGGCTAAATTTTGGCAATGGGAAGCTTAGTGTAATTTTGAATCAATTCTTATTCACAAGAAATTTACAAATGCAGGATTAATACTCCAAGAATTTTAGATTTACCTTCATTTAGCTTTCAGTGTAGCTCGTCCGCATTAAACCATTCCTCGAACGAATATTTTCCCATTTTAAAGCTGATGTTATATCCGAGCAAATCCTATCAATTTTATATCTTATTCTTTATGGGAGAAGTCAATAAAGATTTGTATAAATGAGATATAGGATTGGTTCCCGAACAGAACTTAGAGGTACACTTGTTTTCAAATGGTGATATACTGCAGATTCCACATCTGTTTTTACCATGTTGTCTATTATTTAGATAAGAACAAAGAGAGTGATAAATCAGACAATTCATACTTTCCCGACCGTCATTATTAGAACGAGATGTGAGACAGAATCAAACGGAGATCAAACTCTTTAATAAGGTATAAAAACAAAGCATTCGAAAGTGTAATGACAAAGTTGAGAATATCGTATGTGTTCCTACCATATCGAATACACGATAAATACAATATCATTGGGAACTAAAATCTTTAATCAACCGTAAGGGAACCATTAAATGATAAAACCATAATTTTTAGTTTTTATGTAAGGAATTATCTAGGTTTTTGTTGATGTCGACGGGTAAGCCATCAGCGTATGTGTATAATGTTGAGTGTTGCAATAATCGACCGAATGGAGCAAACCAAAAAACAATATGTGCGTGTATTTTTCCCGTTCACAACAATGACACTATGGCCAGCTCTGTACGGAGGACATATGTATATTATGAGAAACCAAGTCAAACTTTAATCCTTCATTGAGGGAAGAGGTCTCCAGGCAATAGTCGTTTTAAAGCATCGTGGTAGCTTCTTGCAATGGGAAAGTGTAGAGACGGCTTGGCAGAACGGTTAAGGCGGATGGAGAAGTTGGGGAGGAACTTTAGGAAGCAGCGTCTAAAAGAAATGTCGAGGTCGTTGTAGATAGTGAGGTCAGTGATGTAGTAAAGAGCATTGTCGAAGTTGTACCAGTCTTCTGTTAAGTTGATGTCTGTTAAGGCTTGTCTGGGGATTCCACATTAGCATGCTGTCTAGGTAAAGTCCGAATTATCTGCCTTGAGCGGAAGTCGGTAGCTACTTGTTGTTTATGTAAAGTGGAGGGCAAGACGGTTTTTTCACTGTAAAGGTACACTGAGTATATGTTTCTGCATTCAGTCTTGTCCCCATTTTTCGCACTTGTCTTCGACACCATCAAGGTGTTCTAGGATGTTGAAGGTCGCTTGGATATTATTCAGTATAATCCGAATAGGCGGTGTTGGGATGTTCACGAAAGTTTATGTGCTAGTTTTGATGCCAAGATTCTTTAAGCATGAGTTTACTATGTCTGGCACCTCTAGAGTTGGCCCATTTCTGCTTTTGTTATATGTGAATCCGATCACTAAGAATCCTGTGTTTGATCTTGTTATCCCAACTATAGGTTCTAGGCTTATAGTCCGTCTTGCAGATACTTTAGTGGCTAGTTTGTCCTGCTTGATGATTACCCAAAATTCCGTTGTGCCCCGTCACCCAATTTATTGCCAGGTTTTGTAGATTTAAAATGTGACATTTTGACATGGTAGGTTATGTTTTTAAGGCTGCTTAGCTCAAGAATCTTTTGTCAGTGTAACCTCTTTTAAGATTTTCTATGGTACTATCATTGATAGCTATTTATTTCAGCATGAAGGACCGAGGTGTGTTTTCCTAATGAGGGTGGTCTATGATCAAATGCTAGTAACAGACTCTGAACAACTTTCAAAATGTCAAGACCGCTTTCTTTATGCGCATGCTTGAACGAAAACCCCTTGTCGTGCTATGTGTCAACCCGGTGTTCAGTTTGGTTAACCAGTAAATTACAACACCCGTCGTGTCGTCTGCCTAAAGCGGCCCATAGATGGTCAATATTATTGTACAATATAGATTGCACAATAATTTGACGGTTGCCCCTTAACGTTCAATAATATTGTACAAAATTTTGTTTGTGCAATGAACTTGAATAGTTTGAAGGCGAAATTGAAGTTTGTGCAATATTTTGTTACTACTTGTTGTACTTCACAAACTGACTGATATTGCGCAATAATGCCAACAGACGGTGCAATATTTTCTAGGTGGTACAATATATTTTCAACTTTTCGTCAATCATGCAATGTATTGCACAAACTTTCAATATCGCCTACACACGATCAATTAAATTTCACAATCCAAAATATTGTGCAATAATATTGATCGTCTATGGGCCGCTTTAGACGAAATCCGCCATCGTGAAGGCACTTTATCTAGCCGCCGCAGGAATCAGAAGAGGGGCTACGTATCCAATCCGCTGACGTCGCCTAGACATCAGACAACAATCTCGAGCTGATACGTTGTGATCGAGATTGCTCTTCTCATTATTATTGTTACCCGCCTGCCGCACCTACGGATTTGATAATTAAGTTCTCCGCCAAGAAGTCAACTTAAATATTTTGGGACTTAAACCTTTTGATTAATTATAAGATATCAAATTCACATGTAAACCAGATTTAGTTATAAAGAAAATTGTTAAATTAGATTAAAGTGCCGGCATCTATTACTATAATTTGTAAAGACATAATAAATGTTGAATCCAGAATTTTTTATTCTCATTAAATAATTAAATGTATACCTGCCCTACCGCGGAACCGAAATTAATTAATGCATTTTGCAAAATTGTTCGGTCACTGTACATAATGGTNTACGTATATATATATATATGTAGGATCGATGCTTCCAACCATTAATTTATCCCCCTGCGGGATAACTCAACAAAAGGAACAGCTGACAGAGGGAGGTTACTTTAAGTGTCGAATGCCTAATGTGTCGTGTCGGCTTAACATCGTGTTGTCCTTTCTTGTATTTTTATTGTATAATAAAACATATTTTTGTGTTGCAAGTGATTTCAATTACTCTACACTCCTCCCTCATCCTACAATTACCCGCCCTACGCGACCAAGCAGGAAGGCTTCAGCGAGGAGAGCGACTTGGACGTGTACAAGCGGGAACCGTTAAAAACGTTGAATAATAGGAGAAAGCCGGGGAGAGTGTACAAGGTTGGAGAATGGGTCGCAATAAAACGCACCCAGTTTGCACCATTGTCCAAAATAAAGGCCAAGTTTTTGGAACCGTATCAAGTGTCCGACAGATTGGAACAGGGACAGATACGAGCTGGAGAAGATCAGCGGAACAAGGGGACCAGGGAAAACCACTTCCAGTGCAGACTACATGAAAATTTGGTCAATCGGGGAGACGGGCACAGCACAGATGACGAGGACGACCCAATCAGCGCGTTACAGCAGCCTAGTCATTCGAGGGCGAATGACATTTTCAGGATGGCCGAGTTGTAGGATCGATGCTTCCAACCATTAATTTATCCCCCTGNTATATATATATATCCGTAAACTTTGATTTTCATTAATGAACATTGTACTTTACGTTCGCAATTAAACCAATCATGAGTTTCAAAAGTTCCCAACATTCGGCTTGCTTTAACAAACATGAATAAAAATGTGTTTCTGGTCGTTTCATATGTTTCCATAAATATTGTTTTATTAGATTTAAATAAAAATCACATCACCCTACTAACAATGTGTTGCTAACGATTATGCTGGTAATGAATAAAAAGCTGTCTTTTTGTCCGTTTTCCCCTGGGAAATTTACAAATTCTGCATTACGAAAATTCGTATACGGCTAAACGAATCACTGTTCTCTTCAGTAACGAAGTATATATTTGAAATGCTAATGCGGCATTAAGTCCTATTCTCATACAGTAGCCGCCCCTATCTCGAAGGAAGGCGATGAATCCATCAAAGTGAGAGCTCTTTTCTATAACGATACAATGCTGTTTGCATAACAGCTCACTCCAGCTCCTACAAACTTCGAAGCCCGACCTGATCACACGAAGCCCTCACACTTATAAATATTTTAACCAAAAATTGATGCAAAACTAATCCGTTAAGCGTCAAGAGAAAGAGAAAAAAAAGACTTAAAGCTTTTATTATCACAGGATTTGGGAAGTTAATAAAGAGAAGTGTCTCAGAAAGAATTCTTTCCAGTATAACAGTAAACTTTTAAAAATGTTTTAAAGTAAAAAGGAATAAATCAAGTGGTTTAAAACGCTTTAAAGGTTTTATTGCAACTCCGTTCAAGATTAAACACACCCAGGGTGGATTTGGGTTTGGAATGCCCCCTTTGAGAGTCACCGCGAGTCGAAAGTGCGGACGCATTACGAAATACCTTTTTATAAGGAAAAAAGTATGATCATCGATTTCTACGTCAAGATTGACAAATGTCCCACTGACGAATACCTGAGTTGTATAGATCGCACGGGTAGTTCAATAAAAGTGAAATATTATATTCCTGTTTCAATACACATAACAAGAGAAACCTGTTTCTGACAAATGGCGAATTTCCCAGATAAATGCCTTCAACTATCCTTCCAGAATACAAACCCCAAACGAAAATATTGGACGCGAGCATTAATATTGTCATCTTTGCTTCTCTTTCTACTAAAATTATAAATAATTGTCATACTTCGTACTGTCAACTAGAGATGGCATGATTTATTTGTGCAAATTTTTTTAACAGAATGAATCGAAATATTAAAAGTTTTTGCATTCATCTTTGACGTTAAACGGCAATTCTTCAACTCAAGTGACGTCCAATTACTTAAAACCATTATTCTCACTGTTTCGACTCAGAAAGAAGAAAATAGGTTCGGCACAAATTATGTGGTCATTTTGGTCTGTTTATCCTCTCTGTATTGGTACCTGGCTTCTCGCCATCGTCAGTGGTGAATTAGTGTGTTTAGTTGAGTATCTTTTATACGTGAAACAGGTATGTCCTTGATGTCTTTGTTTATCGCGTCTCTGAGGGCCTGGCAAGCAGGCATTCTCTATAAGCTAAACTCTCCTTATCCACTCCTTATTGCTTTATCCTTGAATCCTATTGAACTGACCCCTGGGTCATAGTGAAGTGCAGCAAACTGTACTCAGATATCAGACCAATTTAGGTCGGCGTCGCCCAAGGGAGCATTCATGGTCCCATCTTACTTACCATTTATATGATGACACGCCTATACATCCTGACCTCCCCTTCGCAATTTATGAACTTTGTCTTCTAAACCGAATACTATTCAAGCGACTTCCAGAATCCAAGTACACCTTGACCTTATCAAAAAGTTATAGAGAAGAGTGAATGGGGAAAATGTACACAGTGCACTAACGAAAAATATTTCTGCTTTATGTTACAAGAACACAGAAGTCGGAAGAAAACAGGTTCGGCACAGATTAATTTTAGTCATGGCCTTGGCTGTTTTGGTCTATCAGACGCGTTACGGCTTCTTTTCATCATCAGTGGTGGATTGGTGTGTCTAGACTGGTCTCTTTTATATGTAAACGTGTATATCATTGTTGTTTTTGTTTTTCTCTTTGAGAGGGTCTGTCACTCAGGTTTATATATAAATCTATCTATAAACTAATTTGTTTCCCATCCAATCATTACTATATTATCCTGATCTACAAGACAGCTACAAGCCCAGAACTTATAATTGGGAAACAAGTGTATAGATTATTCCATCTCAGAGCTATGTTAAGACAAAAAAAGGACAAACGAACGAGCTTTAGAGGAGCCAGAAAAAATAAACTCATATGGTTAAAGAACTCTTAAACACATTGCTATCGTTAAACAAGGTACATCTCAGGGCTATAGAGTGGACAATGGCATCCAATGATGATGTTGTTCATGGTATGCATGACTCGAGTTTGTGGCTTTGACAGCAAGGTAAGGCCAAGAAAAAAGAATATGATTTTGTATTCATTGTCAAAATACTTTTAATGTACTGATCCTTTTCGCCGCCTGTGCTAGTTTTTTCCTCATTGGCTATAAAATGACCATATTCGAAGGACTCACAGATGTCTAGTACGGAAAAAAATGTCCTCATAAGATCAGACCTAGATGATGGTGTTCTGCGAACTTTGGTCGAAGAAAATCCCTGAAAAACTGTTCTAGAACTTGCAGATATGATTTCATTTTGCAAATCGATCGCTGACCACCTTACGGCAATCGGAAAGGTGAAAAAGGTCGGTCGAACGTTGGGTTCCTCATTTAAATAACGACTGCCAGAAAACTCATCGTTATAAAGTTTGCGCAATACTTCTTTGTTGAAACAGATTAGAACCTTTTCTGCACAGAATTGTTTCTTGTGATGAAAAGTGGATACTCTAGGATAACAGCAGAGGTTCTGGACAGTGGCTCGACAAAAGAGAAGCAGCCCCATATTTTCCAAAGCCCCCAACTCATCAAAAAAAGGTGATAGTTCACTGTTCTCCAGACCTCCTGTTGGCTACCAATTTTTTACAGTCACCTGGACATAAAAATTGATGGGTCAAAAGCCATTAGAAATTGGGCTTACAGAATTTCATAATAATAAAATTTCCAAATTTTATTCAGAGGGTATAGAGAAGTTGCCTGGGAGAAGTGTATCGAGAGAGATGGAGAGTATTTTAATTAATAAAAAATGTTTAAAATCATTTATTTAATTGTTTTGTTTTATAACCATAAACCTGAATTATTTTCCGGACAACCTAATAAAATGTTTATCTGAAGGCAACATTGTAACAAACGGCGTATTTTTTTATTGGGAGAAATTATGACGAAATCCTTTTGGCCAAAATGTAAAAAGGTGACGCCAACGGGTAAAAGAACAATGAAATAATCGAAACTAATCTAGAGATCGTCCAGCTACATCGAGAGGCATTGTTGCTATACAGATGTTTAATTAAGTCGAATAAAGGGGTCCAGGCAATGGACGATTAACCTTGCGGGACGAGGATAGCTCCAGGAATTGCCCCTCGGGGGCGAATCCTCGCAATTCTTTTTTTCTCCAGTTTTCCCATCGTTTTAGGCGAGAACATTTTTTTAATTTGTACCCAAGTCCAATATCTACCTGTGACAAGACAGGGAAACAGTATTCTTTACAAGCCGAAACACTCTGGGGGAAATATTTCAACTACAATCGTGAACTCAAGCTTACTCGGATGTGAAGTGTAAAAAAACAAAAACATTGTAATGTGCCTTTTCATTTGGGTAATTTACAACTTTAATTGGCAACAAAATTAGTTTTTCCTTAATAATATAAACTTGCTAGTAATTTCATATTACCGTTTTGTTGCCTGTTTGCCCATTTGTTTTTTAACTTGACATATCAATGTGATATTTTATAAAATGTTTTCAACAATTAGGGGGCCAAGAGCCTTTTTAGATGGCTCGGCTGAATATGTTTTGAAAAGATCGAAAAACCAAGAAATACGTATTTAATATTTTTTAGTCTAGTTTTAAATTTTTATACATATATGTATATTATATTTACACAGCTTTTAAATATTTTTTGTCAGGATACTTCAGAGCCATTGTAATTTTAAATGTGAATGTATACTTTTTATCCTCTTAAAGGAGTTTTTATGCCGAAAAAGATGAAGCGATAAGATTTTAAATGGTCAAATAATAGCAAAGTTGTGGCACATAATATGAAAAGAACGATACATACGAAACACAGAATATGAAAGAAAGAAAGATCTTATTTTCATTTTTATTATTAAGTATTTTCATTGGCTGTTTTGGTCAGTCGATCAATTGGCCAGTCAATTTTATGGGTTTTCTTGGGATAGTGTTGATGGGTCTGTAGTAACGCTTTTAGTTAATAAACGGTTACTACTTTTCAAAAGGTACTTTACATATTTTTGACCCTAGATAATGCCTGTTAGTGAGAGATTCGAAAAATGAAAGATGGTGGTTGACGGTGATTATTTATTTATTGCAGTTAGTAGTGGGACAGAAAGATGTTGAGTTATATAAAAACTTTGCACGCACACATATATTCGTAAATTTGGTTGTATATGACATAATCTGCTGACATTAGCAGTGTTTCGAGGTTAAATGGTCGTTCCATCGAGGAGCTTGACAGAGCCCTGAGTATTATTTCTCGCTAGACCCTAAATGTTTTGCAATACAGCAAGATGTGGCCAAGATCCTCTCCCTCCTCCCAATGATTACATTTTGGGGAAGATCTGCGGTTTATCATATATCGGTACGAACCTCATAGGACAACAGGCAATTGGTTTTAATTAAAGGACTATCAGAACTATATAATCTGGTCAAGGCGTTATTCGTTAATCGTTCTCCCCTAATGTCTAGAGGTGGCTCGCAGAGCTCCGCCGAAAGTTCAGGAATAGGAGTGATTGGGAAAAATTCTGTAATTCTTCTCAACAATTTTTTGCGATATGTATCAAGTCGTTTCAGAGTATTGTTTGAAGCAGCATAAAAAACTGACCCAAGTTCAGAACGGGTCTAATGTAGGATTTGTAGAAAAGAAGACCTATTTCGGGGTCCGCTCTCCATTTGCTACTAGTCATGAACTGCAAAGCCTTAGCCAAATTCTCCCCCTTCTCTAAAGTATGAGCGATATGTAATTCCTCGTCAATTTAGTATGTAAGTGGAGTCTTAAAAATTTGACTCGTGTACCGACAGGGAAATCGAGACCATCTAATGTTCTGCTTCTTGCGTCTTTTCCTAGAGAAAGTACATAGACGAGATTTGGATTCGGAAATCAAGAATCCGTTTTATTAGGGTCACTTTTTCTCTGTTTAGTTGGCTCTTAGATTCCGATATGGTGTCAGCAGTGACATTATATGTATCATCTTCATATTGCATCAACTTGACATAGAAGCCCCGAATGCGTTCTCTTAGGTCAGATGCGTAAATAGCAAATAATGATGAGCTTAAGATTCCTCCCTGGGAAAGGCCTTTGTGGAAGAACCTGGGACTAAGGATACTTCCATTTATGTTTGAAATTTGAGATAAGTGCAAAAGCATTCTGAACTATCAGGTTTGGAAGGCAAATGCGTGACAATTTTTTACACAATACTCTTAGGTTTACATTGCCCCTGGATATAGGAACATACCATAGTACACTTGTTCTCAGTTAAAGCTAGACTAGACGCCTCCGGTGCGGGCGGGGTTGTGGATGGGATCTTGATAGACTGACCAATCCGCCTGAAGGGCCAGTTCGGGAGGCACCAGATAGTTATATCAACAGCAGAATTTCTGTTCTGCGACGGTGTTTTAACGTTTTTAGGTAATCTGTATTTGACGAAGACGTCATTTATGACCTATAGCTATCAATGCTCTGAGCCTATACAACCATGCAATCCAAAACAAAAATAATATTGCATATGTAAATAACTAATATATAAAATAATTATATCTAGCAATAGCATGTGCACTCAAAATAATGTGTTAAAAAACACTTGTTATTATCCCGTGGGCAACACGGGTTATAGAGCTAGTAAGTTAAATAAATGTTAACAATAACGTGTGGTGATTAGTGACCGTTAATCGATAATTATTCAGAAATCGTGAGATGCGGTCTGGTGTGATGTAGGTTTCAGAAAAACATTTTCTTTATCGTGCCAACGTTTNAACCCACGATCTTCGGCTAGATACGCCGCTGCTCTACCACTTGAGCTATCGTGACCTCGATCCACTCGGACATCAACTTCCTATCTCAACCCCACCTTATGAGTTTTCCCTCCTTTTTGCCATTTTTCAAATGTCGTGTAATCGGTTTGGATTCTCGACGACAATTGAAATGGCCACGGAGAGCTTTAGTGAGGTGTACTTCATATTAATTCTTTAAATTCATTAATTTCGTGGTCCACTTGACTAATTAAATCATTACAATTAATTAAGGTTTTTAGTTGAGATGAAAAAACGTGAAAAGTACATACAGTTCTCATTTAAAATTCCAAAGTTGTACTAAATCGGAAGTACCCTGACAACAAATATTTAAAAAAGTGGTAAAATTTTAAAACTAGACTATAACATATTAGATAACGTTATCTGTTCAAGAGAAATTCGGCCGGGCCACCTAAAAAGGGCACCATGCATATACAATATTGCTCACGTTTTCTTTAACAAATCGATACTGTAATTTTTTATATATTTTTGATTAAAAAATAGCTTTCAATGCATCTTGAATTACTTATTAAAAAAATTCTTGTTTTTTTTCACCTAGTTCTCTTTATAAGCGGTACACTAAATAAACAGGGAAACTTTCCGTTCGTAAAAAGTGGTTTAAAGGGAGGGAAAAAAGGGGGTGTAAAAGAATTTTGTTATTTGTTCAGGGGTGGAAGGATATATAATGAGGGCGGTTTAAATTTGCAAAGAATCCTCTGACTGGAAGACAATATCTTCTTTTAGAAGAAGCATTCAGAAAACTTACTCTGAGGTTCATTGTGCCGCGCTTTATTCAACAACAAAACCCCAAAGGGAGAGCATATAGCGAAGTTTCTCACTCGACTTTTGGACGTCTTAACTTGTGAGGTTTCCTTACCGGCCCATTTTCATTCGTCCTTTCTAAATATTCTCCATTCCCAATATGTCGAGTGTCAACTCATAGATTTTTGTTTTGTTTTTGTTTTTACTTTCCCCTTCTTTCTCTTTAAATCTGGAACTCTTGTCTGCTTTTACGAACAAAGAACAGAAGATTCTTTGACCAGGTACTTTCAGGATTCTACAAGTAAGTCTTGTATCGCCAAGATACCCAGACTAGTGGTCTATACGACATACATACCTGTTCCTAAGAAGTTGAGACTGACGGCGGATAGGATCCTATCCAGGCTGAAATCCTCCAACCGAATGTCCTTGGTGAGAGCGAGTAATGAGCCACAAAAAAAAATTCACTTCATTTCCCTTTTTCCTTCCCTTTCTTAAAAGCCCAGTGAGGTCCAGAAGCTCAGTACAAGAGCCCCTGTGGACCCCTAGAAAACAAAAAAAAAAAAAAATTAAAAGTGTTCAACATAGATTGGAAAAAGGTCTTGTAGGCGTGCGTTCCCGGATACATTGGGATAGCTGGGTACCAAGAAGCAGTCAGGATGGCCAAAGAGGACGCTGAAAGGCACCACGGTGCTTCCCATTCTGTACGCCAAGGGAATTTAAGGCTTAAAATAATTTATTAGTTTGAATATATGCTGTCTATGATGTAAAGGAATAATGGAGAAACCGCTGGGCTCGAAAAAATACAAATAGTCCTTTTAAACTGTAGCAGGTTGTACCACATATGTACGTGTCACAAAAGTCAAAAATGCTTCTTTTTTGCCGGGGTGGTATAATGTGTCCAGCTCAAGACGGACGGCCTCTCAAGAAAGCTGGGCGATGACGGTGTAGGTCAGGGGTGCTCAAACGGTCGATCGCGATCGACCAGTCGATCGCGAGTGCTTTTTGAGTAGATCTCGAGAAGAAAAAAATTTTTAATAAGTAGGTAGGTAACTAAACTACAAAAATGTATTACGTAATAAAATAACACTGCTTGCGGCAAAAGGTGGCTTTATCAAAGGAACGCGCGGCACTTGTCAAAGAAAAGCCGCGTTGTTTCTAGACTAGTAGACAGTACAGTCTAGTCTNAACCTAACCCAAACCTTGACTAAAATAATGTACCTATATTGTGCAGAAAGCTAATATCTATATATGCTACGGTACACCCTACCTAGGTAGGTAGGGTGTATCGTGTATGTACGACAACCCTGCATCACACACACTTGCAGCCTCTCAGAGTCGATCGTAAGTAGTCTAAAAATATTGAGGTAGATCGCCAGCAGTTCAAGTTTGAGCACCCCTGGTGTAGGTCCTAAAACTCTCGGGTGGTTAGGGAAGGGTAGCGAGGAGGAGGCAGGGACCCGGCCGGCGAGTGGTGGTGTGGAGCGTTTGCAGAGAGAAAAGAAAATCAGTTTTCTGGGCATTTGTGGTAGTTTCCGCTGGATTGTCCGTTGGAAGGACCTCGAGGGAGTTCAAAAAAACAAGATAGGAAGACGAAGAGATCGTCCAGGAGCTCCACAGGATCCCGAGTGTCGAGTGCGTCTGGGAAAAACCAGGTCAGACGATTACTTAGTTTTTATAAGTGTATTTTTATTTCTGTTAGTAAGATATACTTTCTTTTTGTAGTTCTTGTGAGTTGGCCTAAGTAATTAAGCATTAAGTTTCGAACGAAAAGTAAAAACTTGTTTTTTTAATTATTTCATAGAATTTATGCTTATTTTCTTCTATTTTGTCTTTGAAAATTTCACATAAGCCTGATTATCTTGTGGTTGTCTACAAGACCTGTTATTTCTAAGAGATTCCCTGAAAGAAAAAATAGTGTGGCAGCCGATCTATATACCATTGGTACAACCGCACGAACTTCTCCACCTTGCTACCGGCACCCATAACTTGGGTTGGACGCCACGAAACAACAAGGTTAAGAAAGACATCGGTCTCTGGTTCATTGAGAACAGATCAAATAAGGAAAAGGTCTTACTGCCAAGGCTACGCAAAGGTCATATAAGAATAACACGCGATCCGGAAGTAGCTACGCTAGGGTGTCCTGTGTATATTAATTTATTGAATGAAAGGGAGGGATCGCTTAACTCTGCAGCGAGGAATATACTCTGGGGGAGTGAATGTGTCTAGACGTCTATGTTTATGGTGGTGTATATATATGTATTGTACGTTTTATTCTGTAGTTAGAACCTGAGGTCCAAATGAGAGGAGCATTTTAGGATATCGACTTTGTTTTCATATAGAAGCAGAGAGTTAGTAATAGATTGAGACTCTCAAATGGGTGCAGGCTGAAAAATATGCATGAAATATCAGAAAAAGAAGTAAAATAACGCAAAAGGCCGGCGATGACATCAGCTGTTTGTCGACCCTTAAACTTCCCACATTTCTCTTCCACGCAATTATTATTATTAAATATAGAGGTTTTCCCACCCTAGGCCTAACAGGTAAAAACGGATTGCTTAATTATGCACTGTTATATAATCACTTCATCACAATGGGATGTTAATCTGTCATATTAATGTAAGTAAAATTGATGTCATATTTCGCTGCATTAATGGTAAAACCACTTCGGTAGTGCACAATCGAGCATTGATGAGCGGAATCCTAGTCTCTCTTATCTTGAAAATAGCCCTCCTTCAGTGGTGCGAAGGAGTGCAGAAATAGAGGGAGAAAGTAGGGCTGAAAATGTGAACGGAGGTCGGATTGGAGCAGAATTACCAGTCTTATCACAGATCTAACGTAAGCAACTCTTTTCTTCGTGAATAGCCGCACATTCGGACCAAAATCGCAAACACTGTATGAGGAAAAGTAACCGTCCTTAGTCAAATGAACTGAAATTCCGATTTTTTGTCTTGTACAACCAAACACGACATAACGACATAATTATATGATATTTTAATCATAAACCAAGAAGGTTGCTCTACTGCTTATACTATTTAAATAATACATAAAGTGCTCTCTAAAAAAATAATTTCAACACAACACTTTATTATTATTCCATAACAAAACGTTCTGCAACATATTGCACTTAAATGTGTAAGGGTTGGAGACCGGGTACTGTTTTCATCGCTGTGTGATGCAATTTGTTGCATTTTTGACAATGGTTACGGAACAAGCAGTGGGCAATCTCGTGCCCAGGCTGAGACAGTTCGAGCACAAGAAAAACGCTTGAATCCGTTGTCGGCGATCTGAAGGACTCTTGAATTCCGGTCCATTTCAAATGAACACAATGGGAACACCGAGAAAAAGAATAAGAAGGAGTTTGATGTAAAGTAGGAACGGGAACTAGACGGGAAATGGGTCGACGGGAAGAAGGAGGATGATGCTGATAACACCTGGGATATCCCTCGACTCGCTAAAAAGAAACGCTTGTCATTGATCGATAAATTGAATACAAAAATACATAATAATTTTGAAGAATGCGTGAACGACCCTATATCAGACACTCTGACACGACCTAAAATGGGTCACTCTGAATGAATTTTTTAACGCAGAGGTTGAGAAAATTAAAGTAATAAAATGTAGATACTTAAACATGTAAAATATGACGTATTAAAACAAAATGTAAATCTTATTCACGCATAAAAATATTCATTCATTCATACCACGCGAAAATGAATCCAAAAATGAAAATGAGAACGAAGACCAAGCATCGGTTAAGTCGGAAAAGTCCGTCAAAAGGTTACCGATCCAAACACCTAGAAAAACTTATGCAATGGCTCTGACAGGAAATGACACTAATCTAGGAGCCCACTTTTATCCTCAATTCAATACTAAATATTCTGAAGAAAGCCAAGTGGGTAAAATTGAAGACAAATATATCCTTTCGTCAAAATTATACAAAACACTTTTAACAAGGATTACTCGTTTACCTATGTCATCATTAAACGATCCAGAATCTATTTTTAATTTTTTATGCGCGTTACATCCCTTACTAGGCCCTATAAAAGTTTAACGTTAGAAATTCTTGTCGTTATCTCGGAAATGACAACTGGATCTGTAAGCCATCTATTGTAAAATGCCGCGAACAAACCGGAAATCACCTTTCGATTACTACTTAATTTACTAGGGGTATTCACGATCCTTGTGATAACTCTGTTAGGTCATGTTAGATCGAGAAAAATGATGACGTAGACTTGTAAGAATCGGCTAGTTAACATTGCTCGATCTAACAGGCCAGGGCCAATGTCAGATGTTAGGTCGAAAATGTAGTCACATTGAGTGCGTAGGTAACCAACATGGCAGCCATGAATTTAATTTTTTTATATTTTTTATATTGGCCTTATGATCTTGCATATTAGCCATAGTAGAGAATAATTCTTGTGGTTTCAAATTGGGGGTTATCGGGAAAAAAGGGCCAGAGGCGACGGTGGGAATCGAACCCACGACCGCGGCGTGAGAGTCTCTCATGCTAACCACTCGGCTACCGCGGTCCCCATGTTTTGTTGTTTACACGTATTTTTATTCTTAAATACGCATTAATTAAATCAGACCAATACATTTCTTTTGTTAATTTCTGACCTGTCCTTATACTCTCATTCATAATAGATACATCCCCTGTCCTACAAAGTGGTGGGCTGTTAGACGTTAGGATACAAGTTAGGTATGTCGACACGAATTGAAGCGTGTCATTAGTGTTTTTCGAGTGCATAGATAGCATTTTGAATGAAAGAGTTGATTAATTTTCCTTTTTTGCTAACTTCTGGCATCTTACAATTTAACACAAAACAAAACCCAAACAAAAAACAACAAGCCTTCAAGGACTGTTATAGCTTTATTTTTGGTTCTACCAGTCCCCATGCGCACCATTGCGGAAAAATTAACGTTAAACATGCTAAGAAAAGAAGGGGGCATTAACGATATCACAGGACATTTCTCTATTCGAATTAACACGAGTTCACATCTTACATACATCGTGAATACCCCTATTATTAACGAACCGAACCCAACGGGAAATAATTTTTTGTCTTTGCCGTCAGATTCTGAAGCTTCATAGACTTCAATGAAAAATAAAAAAGGCGAGAAAACAAAATTTAATGTCAGTTGGCATAGAAATTAACCGAATTCCGGATCGCGGTTTTAAAAAAAGTACAGAACCAGAATCAGAACAAAATAAGGGCAATTTTCAGGAACCTAGGAACTCTAGAAAAAACATATTACAGAAAATACCATGAAGGATAGGTCTTGGAACAAAAAAATTTATTATAAGCAACCACAAATAGTCAATCAAAATTGGGAAAATAATTTTAGAAGAAATTATGCATTACAAGATAACGGGAGTCAAATAAATTGAAATTACAATCCACAAAATAGACAATCATTTCAAACATTTATTAAAAATTATTGGACAAACAATAATATGAACGTGTATCCGAGTTATCCTACTAAAAGAAAATTTAAATAAGAGAGAACATTTTAATTGTATTTGGGATCAAAGAGGACATACCAAACACCGCGGCAGGATTTTGCCAAAATCTCATAATCCAAAGTATTGTTGTTCTTGTATGAAACAAAGCGTTTGCAATATGGTTTATCATGCTAGAGATCAGTGACGTCAGAAGGCAAAGGGTACCTACAACTCTCGTCAAACCCTATGGAGTCATGCCCCACCAGACCCTACGACCAGTGGTGAGGTGTCTGGAAGGAGGAGGAGTGAAGGTAAAAGCTGTCTGTCTGGCCTAAGTGTAACCAATACTACTAATCATGTTCAATAACATTAGTTTTTATGAAATTTGGCTGTTCATTTATAAAAAAAACGACTCCACAGAATGCTTCGCGTTGGCCGGGGAATCGGGGGGTTCAGTGTTACAATTCATGTCGAGAGAAGTGGTTGTAGAACTCATTCAATCTGATGATGAACTATAAGCTTGAAATACGGATCGTGGAAAACAACTAACTATGAATAGCAAAGTTACGCGAGCTTTGGCCTAAAAGTAAATGTCCGTGTGTCAATCTCGCGTGGTCTATCCTTAATCGGGTGAGGATGACTTTTCAAAGCAAAACTCTATCAAACTAAATTTATGCTCAAAGCTGAGGACATCATTTCAAGTATTTTAAGCAGAAGGTTTTATTTTTTTAAACGTTTAAATTACTAGAAATGGTCTGAATATCCTGATGAAGGAATTTCTACAAAGCTTGGCGATAAAACTGCAGCTTTTTCATTATTTCAAATTTACCGTACCCCTGTTTTTTGTATATACATATTTTTTACTGTATATCTCATTAACCAATGTGATCATTTGGATCTACGAACAGCCTGCTATTTCGCTAATCGGTGGCTTGAGGATGCTTTTATGGATCTAAACCGATTGATTGATTTTTGATCAAATTACCGACGAGCGACAAATGCAGCGTAAAAGCATGTTGGTCAAATGCAAATGAGGTTTTGTCAATACAAATTAAAACGTCGATTCTTTCCGCCCCCGCCGAAAGAATCAAATCTGGATGACTTTTTTTCTGTGGAAACGTAATAGACAATAAGAACAAGTTTCGCAAGGGAACGGACAACTCTTCAAGTTGTTTATTCGATTTGAAGACGTGAGTGTTGGTTGGGAAAGATTGAACAAGTGATTCTTCCCTCTCACATCCAGCAACCAGGAGAAATGCCCCATAAACGATCTTGGGCCAACTCAATTTTAAAGTTCTTCTCTCTCGCTCGCGCCAGCCCCCTTTTTTAACGACAGGAATTTTCACCGTTTAGAATCACAATCTCTTCCTCGACAAATGTAAAAAAAAAGTTCTACCTAACGCCTCCCAGTTTCATTGGCGAGCCCTTAATAAAAGGGACAATGTTACAGCTTAGATTTGACGATATTTTTGTATTAGGGAACGAAATGGGTCACTTTTAAGCATTACTTTATAAATGAACTATTAACGATGTGACAATTACATATATCAGTAAAACCGAATATTTGAAACAATTTTCATTGATCTTTTTTGAAATAATATTATATTACAACGCTAGAGCGCTGCAACATTGTTGTCTTTATGAATTTATATTATAACATTTCAATAATGGAGAATTCATAATCCTATCACGACACTATATATTTATATATTTATGCTATCACGGAATGTGGTCATAGATTTAAATTAAACTTTTTTGGGGATACTAAGTCGAATATTGGATAAGTCTGATTGTTCTTGCCAATGGGCACTACGAGCAACAAAAAATTATTTAAAGTAATTTACTTTTTTTAAATATGTTTACTGTCTTTTTTATTAATGTTTCGATGTTATTATATATCAGACAATTTGATTTTTTACATAGGATAAAAAAACTGTATGTAAAATGTGTTATTAAATAGGATTAGGTATGTGAACAGTTTTTAACGTTTTTTACAAATGTTTTTAATTACCTTATGAGCTTGCATGTTAGCCAGGGTACGACGATTCCGTTGATTATTTCATTATATATAATTGGGAGGAAGGCTGCGTGAAAAAAAGGGCCAGGGGCGACGGTGGGAATCGAACCCGTCTCCGAGCCGAGAGTATATCACCCTGACCACTCGGCTACCGCGGTCCCATGTAAAAAGTTACAAAAACTAACAAACGCTTCCAGTAAAGTAGGACAAAAAATTCTTTTTGAAAAAAAAAAAAACAACAACAGGGTTTGTTTTAAAACCCTAAAATACGAATTTTCATTGCAATAATATTTTTAAAATTTAAATTTATTTATTAAAACTGGTCTTATTAGACCAACCATTAATTTTACAATAATATTATAGAATAAATAAATGTTTACATTCTTATAAACCCATTGGTACAATAAGATTTACATTTCACTATTCACTATTCTCTTTTAACTACACAAGTTCAAATGGCTTTGTTCTTTTTAATCTTCTGACCATGTTTCGGTTATGTAAGAGTTTGGTCGCTTCCACATTCTCGTGCTAGCCGAGGCGAGCCTGGTGTTTGGCGGTAAATCTTTGTATTTCCGCCGTGACTTCAGGGATCTTAAGATCCCTATGTAAGTCCTTATTCCTTATGTACCAAGGTGCATTGACCATGTTACGTAAGATTTTATTTTGGAGTGTTTGTATGATTTTGATATTACTGTGTTTGGTACAACCCCATAGTTGAATACCATATGTCCACATAGGCTTTATGACTTGTTTATATAATAATATTTTATTTTGTATAGCAAGATTGGAGCCACGTCCTATCAACCAGTATAGTTGTCTATACCTTAAACCTATTTCTGTCCTTTTTTTCTTCACGTGTTCTTTCCATCTCAGCTTGGCATCTAAGGTCATTCCCAGATATTTAGCTGTATTGCTGTATGGCATAGTAGTTCCATCGATTGTGAGCGACGGAACATGGTCCACCTTTTTGTTTGTAAAGATTAGATGAACTGATTTATGTTGATTTAGCTTGATTTTCCATTTTTTTGTCCATTCGTTTATCTTATTACATGCATTTTGGAGGATTTTGGTTGAGTGGGTCCTAGTGATATCACCGCTGTGTCATCTGCAAACGTTGCAATTTTTACTCCATCTCTTTTCGGAAAATCACTGGAGTATAACAAGCAAAGCAGTGGACCTAATATGCTACCTTGTGGCACTCCTGCATTTATTCTTTTTAATTTTGAATATTGATCTTCTTGTTTGACTCTAAACAGTCTGTCAGTTAGGTAGGAACTGATAATATCGACATACTGCTTTGGTAGCTACCTTTTAGTTTATTGATGAGTCCTTCGTGCCAGACCTTGTCAAAAGCTTGTGAGACATCAAGGAAGATCGCAGAACAAATTTGTTTTTCTTTGAGAGATTTTTCTATTACGTTTAATAAATACACATTTTTTTATTTTAAAATATTATTTGTGTAGTAAGAAACAAAGTTGATATTCGTTTTCTACACCCCTAAATATACAATTTTGGGATAATCAAAAAATAAATTTTTTTGATAATAAATTTTTGTATAAATTTGTCGCTTTTCAAATAACTTTAACTTCAAATAACTATTATATATATATGTATATATATAATATATATAAAATATACACTGACAGGCAAAAAATTCCACCCAATTCATTTTTTTTCATTTTCTCGATAACAGAAGCTCTTATTTTGTCTCATTGGTTTTACCAATAAATATTTGTTTATGCTTTGTTTTAAATTGGGAATATCAACTAGAGGTAAACACACTTAATCCTAGATCTAAAACAAGGATAAAGGATATTCAATGTTTATTTTTTACTGAATTTAAAATTTTTATTCGTTATTATTTCAATGTTTAAACTTAAAAATGCCACTTAGTGCTGAGAATGTTGCGCGTGTTGTGGCACTTATTGATGATGGTCGTTCCATCAGGTATGCGGCTATTGCCATCGGAGGTCTCTAGGAAACACTACGAGACGCCGTTAGACGTTTTCGAGCAACTGGGTCCTACCATAGAAGGCCAGGATCTGGACGCCCGAGGGTAACAGAACCACAGGATGACCGTTTTTTGACTTTGAGAATTTTGCTAAACCGGCACCTTACTGTTGTTCAAGCGATTCATCAGCTTCAGGAAGTTAGAGGTGTACAAATTTTTGAACACCGCCCGACGAAGATTAAATCAGTACATATACTGATGGCTTTTCGCCCCATAAGAGGACCAGAATTGACTAGAACACGCAGAGTTGCACGGCTCCCATTTGCTCGAGAACAGCCGTTGGTCTTTAGACGATTGGTCTGCTGTAATTTTTACAAATGAGTGTAGATTTGCTGTACGATCTCCAGATGGTCGTGAAAGAGTGTGGCGGCGAGAAGGCGAAATGAAAGGTACGAAATTTGTAATTTTTTCAAGAGCCAACCTTTTCAACGTAGCTCAGTGATGGGCGGGAATTTCAATGGAGAGTCGCACAGAGTTGGTTGTCGTTCGTGGAGGGTCTGTGACGGCCACTCGTTATGTGGATAAAATTTTGGAACATCATGCGTTGCCTATCCTCTATGAAATCGGCGATAATCCTATTCTAATGCACGATAATGCCCGTCCACATGTCGCTCGTGTAGTACAAACGTATCTTCAACAGCATATCATCGCGTCTTAGCCTGGCCAGCCCATTCGCCAGACTTGAACCCCATCGAACATTTCTGGGATAACCTCAAAAGACGAATAAGAGCACGTCAATCACTTTCTGATACACTCACAATTAAGGAAAAAGGAGGAAATACGCGACATTGAAATGTTAATTAAAAATCTAAAACAAAATTAAACCAAATTTTATCTGTCCGTCTTTTTTTTCCTTAGCATTTTACATTTTTTAAAATTTTTAGACAAAGACTTAATCATTAACCGTTAAAAAACATAAAATTTTGATTAATACATAAAAATATATCCAAATCAAGTTATATTACAAGTGGGTGGAATTTTTGGCCTGTCAGTGTATATACTATGATGACTTTAAAACAGCTCAACCGATTAACAGGAGCTTTATAGGAATTTAGAACTCTAAAAACTCACGTAATGAAATAAATATCGGTGTTCATAAATACATCAGAACGGAAGATAAAAGTAAAACGTTTTTGTTGATTTCTCAGTTACATAAAAATGATGGAGACATAAAAAAGCAAAATAAAGCATCTTTCTGGTTTACATATTCCCTCGATCAATTGAGACTGGAGTTTGGAAAATAAAAATATCTTCACCTCTTATTAAAGGTTAACAGCCTCGGTCTTATCAAATAAGGATGATTTTTATGCCCCCTTTCGGTAGCGGTTATCTTTGGCGCCCCTTCTTCAAATGTGACTTTTTTGTGATGATTGACTGTTAAAATAAATTCGCATCCAAAAAAACCTCTAAATCAAATTTTTGAGAAAATCAAAAAATGACTTTTTCTCAAAAATTTTGACTTCCAAATGTTTCCGATTTTTTTCAAAAATCCAATTGATGATTACTTGAAAACGATCCCACCGATCCACATAAACTTGAAATTATAAACTACACGTAATGGCGTAAACTTGATTTTCTTTAATAAATCAGAACCGGGAATATAAAATTAATCGTTAGAGACATTTTGTTTCCATTCCATATANTAGGCTACTGTGTTGCAGCAAATGGAGGTCTGTTCGAACAATTATTATAATGATTTTGAACATTGGTTTGCTAACAAAGGAGATTGTTACATTTATTTAATTTTTTCTTACTTTACCAGAAAAAAGGAGATTGTTACATTTATTTAATTTTATTACTTTACCAGAAAAAAATACTCTTAAACCTTAATCAAATCAATTTGTGAAGAATTTTTTAAAAATGTTTACATTGTGTTTGAATAATGTTTTAATAATATTGGTTTTGTTTATTTTCCTTCCAACCTACTAAAACTAATTTGTAACGAACGGTGCGTCGAAAAGTGACTCGCTTATTTTTTGGTACGAGACTAACAAAATAAAATGTGGCGGGTCATAATTAGACGCACCAACGTTGATTTTCCTATGGTGCACCGAAAATTGACTCACTTCCTTTTATTAACGTAAAAATCAAAAGAAATAAGCCTCGAGTCAGATTTAAACGCACCCACGTTGATTTTCCAATGGTGCGTCAAAAAATGACTCACCCTGTATATATATATTCAGTTTTCTAACGGTTGCTAATATATATGATTTGGACTTGAATAAAATACAGAGTAGTTATAGTCTTTAACTGGAACACAGGTCATTGGATGAAAAGAATTGCACATGCACATCCCCATCCCATGAAAATTCATATTTAAGGGCTTACAGGGGTGTTTAAAAAGATTAATTTTTTTCCTACTTTAGCAGCGTCTTTTCGTTTTCGTAACTTTTTATATATCTAGTCTCGCTGATATTCTTATCATAAAAATACATATCGACGGATATATAACAACTTTGACATTTATGCACAGCAAAGGGACAAAATCATATTAAAAATAACCATTCCAATTACTAAATTTTTTCGGCTTCTAGGACAACAACTCTCTGTTAAGCGACCGATATTTTTCAATCGTATATCATCAGAAAATTTTCATTGAAATCGGTGATCCCACTTCACTATTCCCTTCTTGTTGTTCTGCTATTCACTAACAACTCCTGTTTCCTTATCGACTGAAAATTTTAATAATTTGGGTCTGAAACTATAATTCGTGGGAACCTCGTCCTACTAATTTTACCACAGACCTTAACAATCGGAGATTTTCATCGTAATGGACTCTCAGTAGGTAGAATATTTATTTACTTTCAGCAACTCTAGAGCCAAACAAAGTAAAAAAGAATACAGACTAGTAACAAAGTTTGAATGTCCAGTCTCCCAGAAATATGTTTTCAACAATGTTTTACGACTTACCTTTTAGTGGCTAAGAAGTAGAGGAAAACTAGTAACCGGTGTATGTTTCAATTTATTTTATTTAAAAATATCTACATAAGATTTATCAAAGTATTGACTTCAGAGAAATAAACTGATTGAACTAATCTAAAAATCAGATTTTAAGTTATCAAATCAAGGGGTGTTTACTTTTAAAATTACTTACCTTAAGTTTTTTTACAAAAGTATTATTTATTTTTTTTTACGAGGGTTCGGAATAGCAGAGGTTATATTAACCCTCGGAGTGCCTGTGCTTTTGAAGGGGGCCCCTGCATTCGAACTTGGGACCTTTTCCTTACAGTGATGAGCGCCGTGTCAACGCCTAAACCGTTGCGGCCACCGACGCCCCTGCAGTATTATTTATTAATTGCTTTTTTGGGGGGTTGGGCTTTTATGGTATATGTGGGGGGTTATTAGGGTGAAACGTTGCTGAAAGGATTACGTAAGCACGTCGTTCACAGAATGGACATTGTAGTTTCTTACCATCAGGAGTCGTAGCCGTTAGTGCTCCTTTGTGAGCAGTTGAGAGTTTTGTACTGGACGAACAGTTCCAAACGTCCGAAGACATTATATCCGGAGGTGGACATTCTTGTTGTGTGTTAGTCTCTGTATAGCCCCATTCATTCTTTATAACTCTCTCACTTCCTGGCGGCTCCACTTTTACACTTAAGTCTTCAGGACAACTGGAGGATCGCCATAGATCAGGCGGTGTATCTGATTCCACAGCAGCAGATCTGTCAAAAGGCACCAAACTGACTGGAGTGGGAGTCGGTGCAGAAGCGGGTGTGTCGGATGATGTAGTAGTTTCGTATCTTGGGGATTGGTAAGGGGGTGGCTGGGGAGAAGCGGCTTGGTGGTAAGCGAACGACAGGGGCGATTCTCTTTCGGGTTTGCTCCCGCCTCTCAGCACAGAAGCTCTCATCGATGAATTCCTCATTGGATCGCTAGGCGATCTGTGATGTCTCTTTCTGGGAAGATTGTCATAGCACGACGCTGGCACTCGCTGCTCGTATGCCGCCACCATGTAGTGGTGCAAGTACGGGGAAAGGACAGGGGGAGTGTAAGGAGAGGATGTCGATGGAGGGAGCATTTCTCCGCTATTTTCTCGCTTGGACACACCATCCTTCATTGACCCGTTGCTCGTGAGTGTCATACTGCACTTTGACTTCCCACCCCTCGGTGATTGGGTTCGTGTGGCAGGAGAGCTTGGAGTATAAAATAGTGTTCGGGTCAGGTTCGTCACGAATGGGATGTTTAGGTTTTTATTTATGGGTGATTTGGTTGGTGACGCAAAATAGACCGTTGAGGATACATCAGAGGACTTTAGGGGTTTCATAAAAGTCTACTGTCCAGGTAGAACCCATGGAACAACGTGGGAAGGTAACCTCGTTGCGTTTTTAAACGTTCCTCCCCATGAAATCGTACCGTATTGTAATATTGTTTGAACTTTTCTAGTTTCAATTGGGAAAAAAATAAGTTGACATCAATTGCATTTTTGAGGAGTTGGACCATTGTTCCATCAGTACTCGGAACTGATCTGCCCTTTAGATGGGACATACAAACAGTTACGATGAACAACGAACTAGGTTGGTTCGTCTTACTTTTATAAGGTACTGCTGTACTTAAATTTGTAAGTAATTGTAAGTTCGAGTTTATTTATTATTTTTTCGGAATTTTTTAAAGGACTTCTTTTGATAAATTCTATTTGGACTTGGATAACTCACATGTCAAGGAGCGCTTACCTGATGGACGCAGTGCAATAAATCTACCTTCTTTCCAAAACCACGTACATATGTTGCAGTTGTTCTTTTATAATAGGCGACTTACATTCTGTGACAAACTTAGTTTGACAATCGACACATCCTTTTCATAGAATCTCATGAACCCTTTTATCTTAACAGGTATGTTACGCAATATATCCTTGGACCAAACATTATTCTAGCATAATGTTGACAAATTGACAGATTTTCTTACTTTAAAGACATTTATATTAAACGGTCGTAAAATACAAGCATTATGTTTCTCAACTAATAAAGAATTATCTTATGTTCTTGGCAACACTAAAATTTGAAAATTAGCTAAAGCTTAGCTAATCCCATGAGTTTAGGGCGGGCGCAGCGTTTTTCCTTCAATGTTGTATGTATTGGCAACACTGATTTTTTTGAGCCAATCTAAAATCTCCATCTTTGAATCTATCAACATCACCCTATATACAATATACCACAGCATCTTGTATCGATTGGTATATTTGCCAAGCATATAATTTTTCATATCTAGCTTCAAATTTATGTTTTTCTTGCGCAAAGCTGCTTTAGAACAATGCCAACATTAGCAAATTTGTTTACGGTTAGCAGAAAATCCAATGAGTTTAAGGAGGTGCAGTGTTATTCCTGTACTGCTTATGCCCGTGTATTGGCAACATTGATGTATTTGACGCAAATCTAAACCCTAAGAGATTTCCCTATAACCTTTTAATCAAATTGCTACTATTTGTCTTGCTCTAAGAAAACATTGGGCCATAAAGTTTTAAATTATTTCACTATTCCTGCCCTACTATTAATAGCGTTTCTTTTAAACTTTCAAAATGGACTTGTTACAATTTGAAGTAGAATAACAACGACCACATCATACTTATAAATCTGTACATGCTAATAGAATAATGGGTAATGGGTATAATAAAACACACTTGTAAATTGACAAAACAATTTCATTTATTATAACTCAGCTCTTAAATGATACACTTATCCTATGGATAGCAGGGAGCATGAGCTATATAACGTTAAGCCTACATTATGAGGCAAGTCTGTGAAAACAATAAACCATTAAGAATAAAGCTCACTTCTAAAATAGAATGGAAGTGCACTCCACAATGAGGAATTCTCTTGTCTTGTTACCTACTAGCCATTTTATTTATTCTCCAGTTTATACGAAAATCTGTTCACCATTCGCATACATTTGAGGGGCGTAAGAAAAGTCGTTTTGGATTTATCAGTGGAAAAGCTGCAAGTCCTTTAAAAAAATTTAATAATTCGCAGAGACTTTAACGCCATAGACGACAAGGAAGGATGTATTATGATACATTATGCAAAGACAAATAAACGTGATTATTTTTATATGAACATATAACAAATATCTATTGCAGAACGTAATAATTTTAATGTATATAATACATTAAAACTTGTTGCAACAACTCTTGTAAACTTAAAGCTCACACAATTAAAAGTTTAAGAGTCAGAAACTAATTTTTTTTTCACATGAAATGTCAGTTTTTATAATTTTAGAAATGAATATAAGATTCATTGATTTTCTGTTATTTAATACCAACATGTTTAATAATCTTTTTAATAATAATAATAAAAATAATAATAATAATAATTTACGGGTTGTCTGAGAGGATCTTGAATGTCAATAGCACGACATGGCCCCTTGAGAATCTGAGCCGGAAACGAGGAATCGTCCTTACCCGATTAAGAATAGGTCAAACGCGGCTGACACACGGTCGCCTGCCCCTTGGCCGGCAAAGAAAGGTTGCTCGATGTGTCCCACGTAATACAAGCTTGTCAATGCCTTTCTCCTTACAGAGCGCGAGTAGGCATGCCACGGAATTTAGGAATGTTTCTCGAGCACAGCTACGAGTTTCTGGGTCCCTTGTTCCTCTTTATAAAGGACATTCATTTTATATTGTATATTGTTGTTTTATGTGCTTTGTTTGAGTGTAATTATGAGGGTGATTGGTGAGGGACTGGTGGAGAAATATATATTCATTCAATAAATATAGTCATTCATATAGTCAGATCACCCCTAAAGTGCTTGTGATATTCTTGAGCTTATAGAGCGTTTATAGTATGAGCACCCAAACCAAATATTACTTTAACGTAAATGTACTGAATTGCCGTGCATGTCTCCAATATTTTACAAGTGCAGTCAGTTCAGAGTTTAACTCAGTCATCTCTACACAGGGAAATGTCGACTAGGAGTAGCATACCAATTACCTTTAAAATTGTGTATTCTGCTATGAATTGGAACACCTTATGAGATTACGTAGAGAGCACAGGGCAGAAGGCCATTTTTCCAGGGGTGTAATTTAGCCAAAGAAGCTCAAACCTCATTTTAATAACCCACGGGCAATCGCCCATATTCAGATACTGATTAGTATCAGACAAGAAATGACGGTGGAAACTGTATGATCGAGGTCCCTATGAAGCTGAAAACGAGTCGATGTCTCAGCTTGCCTCACAGAGTCCTCCCCCTAACGTACCCTGCTCTTTTAAAAAGAGAATCAAGATTAGGTTTCCTTTCAGAGATATTATTATTAATTAAGTTATGTGGGGTGGAATATTTGTAAAATTCAGCTGTGGGAGAACCAAAACATGTTGTGTTTTATAATCACAAGGGCAGTAATGTTTGGATGACGGGAATCAGACAGATTAAGATTTTTCAGGACATACTTAAAGTGAAGGCTCAGTGTGGATACCCTTTTTATAGCTCCGTGGATGACTCTAAATGGAACATGTACCTATGAGCTGAGGAGAGGAGGCCAAAAAAAATTTTTGTTAAAAATTTTCAGAAATTTCTCAACTACGTCATACTATTGATATCCCCAAACTTGGCATGCATTGGATAGCACAGATCTAGAGACATCATTGAACATGTTGAGTTTGGCTTTCTGCCAGCGCAAATGCTGTTATATTCCACATTAGCTGTAGACGCACTTACTATAATGATATTGGAAGTAAAGAGGAGTAACTCCAAGATAATAAGCAGTTATTAATAATTTATGCTTTGTTTATATTGATTAGTTTCCCAAATAATTAAAATCTCTAGTATAACCTTAAAATATGAACATCGAGACACGCGATTTTTTTCTATCTTCTTTTATATTAATTCAGCTCTGACTGAATGAAATAACACTATGGTGTTTGGAGGGAAGAGTAGTAACGAATGGATAAATTGGTAAGTTTGTGAAGAATCGGAAAACCGGTCCCGTGGAAAGCGTCACGCTTATCGACGAAAATCCTTATCGAACTTTCAGAGAACTTTCAACACAATAGAATAGTGAACCACAGTTTCGACACACTTTAAGAACGTCGGAAAAACCAAACAGCTCTCTTTATGAGTTTGCGATGCTCACTCAGCTGCAACTACCTTTTTAGTAGACAAAAAACAGAGACTTTTCTTGAATGTTTGGAACAGCAGCCAATGATCACAGCCAGAAGCCTCAAACTGCTGGGTTTTCTTAACAGGTCACACTCACCGTATGGCTGAAGTCATTCATTATTACTTTTTCACTAGAGGTAAATCAAAATAGTTATGTACTCATACACTACAACGTCCCCTGTTTCAAGGGAGGCTGTGAATAAATTAAAGTAGCTGACCTACGACCGCACCCGCATGACAGGTTTTCTTCTTGAAACGGGAATTGGACAACTTCATTAAATAAAAACGATTTACAAGTTCAGAAAGCGTTTTCTGTCTATTTTCTCTTCAAACTCTGAATTTTTCTGTACTGGAATTAAAGAATCGGTTTAGAAGTGAGGAAAAGGGTATACAAAATTGGTTTGAATGATATGACTTACATTTTATTAAGCAACCTTTACCGTTAAAAGGGACATTTCATAGGAAACAACCCAATAAAATTTAAACCGCCGGTTCGGCTCTAAAATCGTTTGTTTTGCATTAGGTCGTATGAGCTTTTTTTAACTGGGATTTTTAGACAAAATAACCAATTTTAGAACTTTTTACTTCACACAATAACGCCATGTAACTCAACGTGGACATCTATTGGGGCTGTACACGCATTTGTTTTGCGTGATCATATTCGTGTCATCGATTTTGCTTTGCCGTCCGGCGTGTTGGGTTAGTGTCAGGTTAAAGTTATCGTTATGGTAGACGAGTTAGGTTACATACAAGATATCGCAAAGGACACAGTGTACTACAGCCCCCGAATATTACATCTAGATTAGGTCTGTCCACAACCTAAGTCCAGTTTGATTAGAGTTTGGGACGGATTAGTTAGGTTAGGGTTAGGGACGGGATACGTTAGGTTAGATACATATAGTTAGATACAGCTCTCAAAGGGCGCAGTATATTACACACACCGAATATTATATCTAGGTTAGGTTATGGACAGGTTAAGTTAGATTAGGTTAGGTCGGATACTAGTCAGGTTAGGTTAGGCAGGGCTATGGTTAAAGACAAGTTAGGTTACATATCCGTGGCTGCATGTTTTTCTGTTAGTGGGAGAATAAATGCGAATGTAAAGCGCGAGTTTTAACAAGAATTTTTGTACGTTTTTTTGTCTTAGAGAAATTTAATGAAATATTTTTACAATTTAAAAAACAAAACTTTATTTATTAACATGTATATAATTTCTTGCGTTCTAGGCGACAAATTTGATTTAATTATAACATTATTAGGGTTTCCAACATAAGAAAGTATAATAATATAGTTCATTATTTATTTAGCAATATCATATATTATTTATAATAATATATAATCTAACTGAAACAATATGTATATTATCTTAGAGTAAAAATTATAAAATTTATTTGCAATATTTCATTTTTCTCAAGTCCTTCAAATCTTACGAATGGTTAACTTATTTTCTAATGGTAATAACCAAGTATAGTTGTTAGCGTGTTACACATTTATGGCCATTGACAGTAGTTTTTTTCTTTTTCTTGGAAAGTATTACAATGACATCTATTTTATAATCAGTTCTGATGACATGTACTATAGCATAAAAATATATCAATAGAAAACAAATCAATCTACGAAGGTGTGTTTGAGTGTCTGTGTATTTTGTGTGTACATATCTTAATAATCTTATTAAAACAAGACAACAAACCAATAGTTGTTTTACAGACTGTATGTTTTTGTCGTTGAGAAAATATCAATATTTAAAAAATAATGTACTTAGTATATTTTTTCTGTACTAAAATACGTATAAGGTCATTTAAAATAAAGAAACAAAGACAATGGAAAATATTTGAGCAAATCGAGCTATTTACTATTTCAGAACATGCTGTAAAACAATGATTGGGTTGATTCTCTTCAGCGTTAAAAGAAATTAGTGAAATTAATATCATATTGGATATTACTATATTGAAACAGTTTGGTTTTTATGTCTGAATATATTTTTTAATAGTTTGTTATTATTCCAATATGGTTTTAAATTTTATAGTAATTCTCACTGAAAGTACAACGCATACACCAAAAATTCCAATTAACAAACTGGCTTAGCTCATACTGGTCATATATTTTTAACAATACATCTAAAGGATAGTCCAGTCACGCCTACCTTGCTTTAAAAACAAAAACACATATTCCTATAAACGACTTTTATTACAACTAAATTTTACATAGACACCAACTTGAGTATTTTTTCCTTACATACTTTTTTTTGTAAATAATCTTTTACCAATAACCAGAAATTTTCTAAAGTACGTAGAATTCATTGACATAATTAACAAAAGCGGTTTTTTTAAATTTAATTCATTTATACATTTAGCGAACATGTTTGGAAAGTTATTCACATGCTAATACTTATATGATCACATGGTAACACTTCTTTTTTTATACATATTTTACACATATAAAAGCTTTAGCTACCATTTGCAGTTAAGCTTTATAATTCGATTATTAACACCCTACTATCAGGGGATTTATAAGAAGTATATTGCTTTAATACTGAGTTTCGGTCGTTCTCAAGTACCAAATGGACTTTAATTTTTTTGATTGGACTGCAAAATCAGAATATGTTTTCAGATCAAAAGCGATTTTTAAAATAAGTCTTAACAAGAATCAACTAAGTACATAACATCAGGAATCGCTTATTTCGTCAAATTATGCAATATTTCAGGTGAAATTCCGATTTGAAGATTGTGCAAGGGTTAACAGCATTCAGAATTTATTAATTTAATTGACGATATAACCTTTGATTTTGCTAACTTTAGTGTTAAAGAATAGGAAAAGAAGTTATACATACACATGTGTGTATAAAATGAAACGTTAATACGGGAAGAGTGGTTTGCAATCTTTTAACATTCCCGATGTCGAGGTCACGTTCGATTCACAAGTAGAGTGGGTCGGGCTCCCTCCATGTGTTTGCTATCGCAACAAATAGCATATGAATGAAACAGAGATTCCTTAAGCAAACTTGTTTTAGCCGGAGAAATGAGGGGGGCGAGGTCGAGCTGATTGATCGTTAACGCTACCAGAATAACCAATATATTAATCAATTTCCATTTATAATAACCGACCGAAAGTACTTTCCACTCTCGTTTCTCGGCTAATTACAAACTTAAATCAAAGGGCGGATCATAAACTTTACCTTTGTAGTACATTTCATGGCGCATACTAATAGAGCAACTCTTCCCCTAAAACAGAGATGACATTGTATTAATTAAAAATGTATTATACTAAAGTTACATAATTATATTTCTCCATTTAGTCAATAGTAGGCTGAATAAATATATTTTCCTGCTCGATAAGTACATATATCACAATAGGGAACAAGGCTCAGGTATTAATTGTTTGACGAAAAGAAAATTACTTCACGTTAATCAAGGATTTTTAATAAAAATCTATAATACTAAAAACTTAAAAAACTATATCAATTATATCCAGATAATAAATAGAATAACAGAGGAAAAACTAGATAAATTTCAACTTGTAAACGATTAAATAAGACGGCTAGCGATTGTACTTACAGATTTCTACTCTTACATGGCTACTGATTACTGACTTATAAGCTCAAGAATATCGAGTACCCTGGGGGAGTGAATGTGACCTGACTTCTTTGAACGGACTTTCACCCCGAAGGGTTGTCACTCTTTGATTTGCTGACCCTAGGGTCTATCACAAAGAGAGTTCATTTACCCCATTATGCGGCTGGGTCAGTTTCCCCCGTAAGTCAGATACCCAGGAGGGAGATCGTCGCTTCCCAACCAACAGGCTCCAACTGGGACTTTCGACCTGACAGCTAGGTCATTTCAGTCCCCAACGCATGCAGACTATAATATAGCCTAAAATTATCTGTATTTGATAAGACAGTCGCACAAATGAATACATTCATGCGTATAAATACATTCATACATTGCCCTCATTTTGATTAGTCGGTGGAGTACTAAATAGTCTTTTATCGACTTATACACAGGTTAATAATCAGCTCCTCATCGCTCACACTAATAAATACAGGCACTCAAGCAAACACAGATCCGCATACAATGAAAAATCGGAAAAAAGAAGAAGAAAAGCGGAACAGGGATCCAGCTATTCGCCACTGTGCTCGAGAACAACTGTTAATTTTGGCGGTATGCCTACACGCTCTCTGCAAGGAGCCAAGACATGAAAACTTCTATCATGTGAGCCACATCGTGCAACCTTTTTCTGCATAACGCGGACCTGAGCGGGCTTCGACCCATGACCAGGTGTCAATGTCTCAACAGCATATGACCTATTCGTAATGGGGTAAGGACAATTCCACGTTTCCTGCTCGGGGGGGGGGCATCTAGACCAGACATATGTTTGTATAGGGTGGTAACGTATATGTAATTTATGTTTCGTGTCTATTATGTTGTTGACAACCTGGAGCCGATTTCATAATGCTACTAATAGTATTAGTTAAAATATAATAATACACAAACTCCAAAGAATACGCACCAAGACTTTCTGTTTCATAATAGAGATGGCCTCACTAATACTACAAGTTAAAAACTACAAAAGTATAAGACAGCAAGACAGCTTGTTCGGTTAGGAAGGATAACCAGGAATGGAACACATTAATTTCCAGAGCCACGACATCAGAGGATATCCGGAACCTCTAGAATCACTGCATTTGGGTAAAATAATCTGTGTTTCCATTTTACGATGAAATCAACTATTGCGAAGGAACGTGAGTCGTTCTTTCAATATTTCACGGCTATCTCGCACTCCCAAATAGAACATTGCTCTAGGTCCAGAAGCAAACACAATTATGGCATGGGTTCACTGCTGATCTACAAATGCCGCTTCGTTTTAAACCGGCGCATCAATCAGTGATCCATCTATTATTCCACATACGTGAGGAAAATGGGCCATGCTGAAAACCCCATTTATAATTGTGGTGACCTTTTGTGGCCATGCAATAATTGCACAAAATAACCGAGTATTGTCTGCATTCATCACACGTTTTACACACCTGCAGACGGTAGCTCTACTTAGACATGCATGTCACCGACTGTGTGGGACTGGCTTCCACATCCCAGCCAATGCAATGCAGAATCATAACTTTGCCGAAAGTGCGTATCCTTTTCTCTTAGGTTTTTCTATTAATGGTCCTATCAGTAGCGACTGATTCTGTACCATGACATTCGGAACCTTATTTGAATCCAAAAACACTTATAAAGACGAAATTGAACCATCGTATATTGTAGATTTTTCTACATCGAGTAACATTCTGACTGGACACACAGTCTAATTTGTTCGTCCCCACTAATGAAAAGTTTCCACATTATTATTAAACAAGCTCATATCTTCATAGCGTACTTCGTGCAGTCCACCGGAAGTTCCAGGTTTTGTACTTTACAATAAATTACCGCAGGCTTCTTGAATCACCTACTCAGGGTGTTGGCTATCCGGTTCAGACCTCTGTTTTATACCGCCACCATACAGCCACCGTAGCTGGACTCCAGAGGCTATCAACAGCTAGGCCATTTAAAGCCACATCGCAATCGGTTCCTAAATCCATCCACATCTCCCTCTTAAATACATCACTTATTTACATACCATTCACTCAGTTAGGGAGGTGGAGCACTTGACATTCCTTTATCATCCTCTACACATAGTATATAACCATCTAATTGAGGTCCAATGAAGTATTTAATATTCCGCTCACTGCCGTCTCACATTACACATTCACGATAACAAATACATTCATTCTCAATACTCACTAAGAAACACAATACGAGATGTAGTGTGTATTTAAAAGTACTATTTACATTACAGTCGCATCCATAGTAAGAGAGTCCTGTTTCTTCTAAAAATTGTAACAGGGGTCCCAGATACTTGCTGAGCGTTGAAGAACAATTTTCATATCGAGTGGTATTCCTACACGCTCTATATATGGAGCCAAGGAGTGGAATCATTCCATTAAGCGGGGAACATTGAGAACATTTTTCTACATGCTAGACACATACGCTGTATTTGGCCCAAAAGTAAGTGTGTGGGACGGAGTTTTTGCTAATATTATGGAATATTTGCAATTTGACTTAGAGTAATTGACCTCCAACTGATTTAATGAAAACCACGTAGACGCCTTCTCGAACTACCGTACGAGCAAGAACATCCTCAATGGAGTCCGAACCTACAACAAAGTTGGAATCATCAGCGTAATAAGGCAGTCAGCATCTCTAACGAAGTTAGGGAGATCATTAACAAAAATCTTAAACAAGAATGCGCCAAATACATTGCCTTGAGAAACATCTATGTTATTAATAGCTGGAAATGATTTGACAGTGCCACCGGGAACTCTTACTGAACTACCAATACCACATTTTTCAAGCTTCTTCATAAAGTTAATTTTGTGGTTATAAGTTATAAACTCCATAAGTTGATGGGTAGGAAATAAATTGACTTTTACACAATAGGCGTTTATTTCGTCAGACGCGTCTAATATACACCATCTTCAGTGACTAAATAACAAAAATGGTACAAATTATATAACAATTATTATATACAGGTGATTACGCAATTAAATTTGATGTAAGCTAATAATACACCAAAATGTATTAGTAATACTTAGAACTGCTTTAAATGTACATACATTTAAAAAAAAGTATGTAAATTTAAAGTAGTTTTAAGTATAACTATTGCATTTTGGTATATTCATTATTATTAGTTTACACCAAATTTAATTATGTAATTACCTGTATATAATGATTTGTACAACTTTTATTATTTAGACTCTGAAGATATGTTAGTATATATATAATTATTATAAAATTATTATTAATATGTTTAANCTATACCGAAACGCGTCTGTCGAAATAATCGCATATTGTGGAAAAGAAAAATTATTTCCTAGCCATCAACATATTATGGTCAAGTGTCTTCGATAGATCTAAGAAAGTACCAACCAGTGCCCGTACTCGCATGGCCTATCCTTAATCGAGTAATGATGACAAACATTCCAAACAGGAATATTGTTACCAATTTAATAAGAAATATCAATAATTACGTTAAATAACATAAATTCTTATGAAATTTGGCCGTCACGACCTTATAAAAAAGACAATAAAACCCTTTTTACGTAACAGACAAATCGGAAAGAACAAATCCATATTCGTGATGAGATTTATTTACTGGTTAGGCCTCGTTCCTAGTCAGTCGAACCCTGATAATTTCTACAAAAGCAAAGGCCCGAAAACCGGTAACGAACAATTAACAAGTAAACATCAAATATTGGCGTAGTATGGATGACCTAAGCCTTTGTTTACAAACCGGCTTCCTTTCCTCTCCCATTAACACTTCGGCTCGATACGCATCAGGAGATTCGAATAACTTTACCCTTGAATGGAATTTACGAGCTTGACTTAACTACCATTCAAGGTGTTTCATTGTTACTACCTTTGCTATTATTTATTTGATTTAATTTGATCATTGTCACCTATTAAAAAACACTGCTGTTATGGACATATCATGTTAAATAAGTATTAAAATCGCTGAAATAGATTCTTACAGGATACCATGTCAGCCCAGATGAAAGTGGACAGAAGAGAAAAATGAAGAGACGAGAAGAACAATATGCCTATGCAAGGGTAAAATGCAGAAGGTAAGCGTTCCTGGGACGTAAGGCGTAATCGCGGATTATAAATTACCAGCATAGAGTCTCTTATTGGGTTAGTCTTCACCAAAAGTGAACTTACGCCATTCAACATGAGTTCACCAACTTGCAGACCAACACCCATCATTAACTGTAACACAGCCGGTCAGACTACGTTATTTAAAACGTATGTGCATAAAACTAAACCCGCGAGTAAAGATGGACCCAATTAGTGACCCTATTCTGGATCATAAATCATTATATTATCAATTTATTATCAACAATTAGGTTCATTTGTGTAGTGTTCTGGAGTACAGAATGGTACTTTCAATTGGCATGCCAATACCCTAAAAATATATTTCAACTCCTCCCTGCGGAATCATACAAGAAGAAGATTTAAACGTGCCACAGCCGCAAGCATCAAACTGGATGATATTCAATTTAAAACCTATTTGAGGAGAAACAGCTGTTAATTAACACAAAATAAATAAACCAAGGCTTTGACTACGCTGATCAAATAGGGGCCCGCATTAGCAGAGTTGTTGCCGTCGACTCGTATTTCCAACGCTACCGGTTTTGGGTTCGAATCCCAGGGAATTTAATTGAAAATAATTGAACAAAAATGTTATTCAGAAATCGTGAGATGCGGTCTGGTGTGATGTAAGTTTCAGAAAAACATTTTCTTTATCGTGCCAACGTTTCGATCTTTATTGAGATCATCTTCAGGGCTCAAAGTGTTTGTCTTCTGTGTAATTGTACCATTCTTGCGTGTCGTGTTGAGAGTGCCCTCAAAATGTTTTTCTGAATCCTACATCACACCAGACTGCATCTCACGATTTCTGAATAATTATCGATTAACGGTCACTAATCACCACACATTTGAATAAAAAAGTATTGTACAGTGCGTAATTGTACGTAAAGCCCTCTTGATTACAGGAATTACTTGACTTACAATCAATCAAATTATTGTTTAAAAGATTGGACAATTTATATGTATGACTAGCTTCTTGAGTTGAAAAATCTCATGGGTATTTATAAATAGCTGTCGTAATATTCAAGAAGGAAAGTTAGAGCAAAAAACGGGTGAGAAAAATAATAATAAATTATAAATAATAATAAATAGATCTGTCTAATCTAATTCGTACTTGTTCTTATAAATGGAATTTAAACACCCCTCAGTAATTCCGTGCTTATAAGGCAAAAAATGGTGAATAGGTGATGTGAGGATGTCAACCGTTTATCAACCGGGTGAGGGTCAGTGGAATTAAACAGTTTTTCCAACCCTGTTCAAAGGATTTGTTCGTTAGGGTAGAACCGGGTTATACTCTGAGCCCTTTAATCCTTTGACTCGATTAAAGCAAAATTAATTATTTATTTGGGTTTAGTAATTAAACCTTTTAAAAATGTGGTAAAATTATGTTAAAAGGTCAGACAAAACGTCACCTTCAGCTGAACAGGTAAAATCAGCTGTTAGTTCGTAAATCCGTTAACTCATTTAAGCGTCTATTTTTCTTTTTAACCCCATAGAAAGTGAATGAGACAAAGTGATATAAATCGTTCACACAGAGAATTTCCCAAGTTTGCGAGGGTGCCAGCCCCACTTGACTTATGGGGTGAAAAGTGACGCATACCATCCCCTAATAAAATGAATTGTTTGTTTTCCTTTGTCCTTCAAGAATTCTGTCTGCCGGCCTGTTTCTGTCTATAAAGTTACCCACACCCAAGCAGAACGAGTGGAAGTTTTGCAAATAAATATTGGAAAACACGTTTTCTTCCAAAACATCCAATTTATATGGCAGAAGAGAATGAGACAAAGGAAAAATTAATATTTGTGAGTGATGATGTTGACCCATATAAATATCATTCTGCAACATCAATGAACAATCATTAGAGAAAAGTATTTTTAAGTTTGAATAGATTCTTGATTTTTATTTTACTTTTATCAACCCATTGTATACAGTACCCCTCACATTGCAGACGATACCATCCTTTCAGCAAAACCAGACTCTCTGGGGTTTAGAAACCTTCAGGACGATCTCTTCGGTTTGGAAAAGTGGTTCAAGAAATGGAGGATCAGTCTTAACGAAACCAGATACCGAAAATAACCCTTCGTAGTATCTCCTCTACCTCTCTTCAATCACTAAAACTCTGTTCCTTTCCAAGCAACTAACGTCATCCACTATTTTGGTCATTACATTGACAATGGCTTTCTTGGAGCTCTCTCTACGCAAAACTGGACAGACGATATAAACTAATCAAAAGATTACTTAACAACATATCACGATTTACACTACATAAAATCGCCTCATCTACTTATAATTAGTACAAATCTGGACGTACAGAATTAAACTGTGAGTCAACTCCAATCCAAAATCATTCAAACCATGTTCAAGCTCACACTTTGCATCCTATCTTGATGGTGATGGTGATGAAAACCCCCGTTTCCTAGTATCCTCACCATCGCCATAATAATCTATCTTATTATCCACATAGACTTTCAAATCCCATTGATACCCTTGACCCTCATCTCTCCTTGTTCAACACATTTCATACATAATAATCCAGTCCATTTCAACCAATTTTTTGTAATAGCTGCAAGTCCATCTCTCCTGTTCGGAAGAATGGTTCAAGAAAAGTAGGATCCGACTTAACGAAACCAACCTGGCTCTCTCCCAGCCAGTGGGATTTACATCGACAAAAGACTTCGAACCCCCACAACAGATTGAAAAGACAAAAGAGCGAAACATTCATTACAAACACAATACAACTTCAACCAATCGTGGCGGAATTGAACTGTGGGGTTTATCCAGGCGTTCTAACCTCCAAAGAATATAGCCTGTCCACTCCAACTATTCCTCAAGCTCCTACTTTGTATCCAACCTTACCATACCTTGGATACCTTGGACCCTCATTCCTCCCAGTTCAACACCTTTCATCCTGAACTTTTCCTGACTCTAAGACGCCTAAAGCTCAAATGTTCTCACGATATCCTTTTTAGTGAGATGGTTTTCCAGCATATATGCTTTCCAGGCGATAGAAACAAGCGTTCCAACCTACGCCTAATCCAGTCACTCCGGTCCATAATCATTCGAACCATTTTTCACAATACTGGTGAGTGCGCATTGGACGGGTTAGGCTAGGTTAGGTTATATGTTCATGATTCTGTTCAGTATAGACTGTAGACATTCCTTTCATACACAGTACTTCTCACATATGCTGACCATACCGCCATCCTTTAAGCAAACCCAGACCCAGTGGATTTCAAAAACCTCCAAGACCATTTCTCTTGTTTAGAAGAATGGCTCAAGAAAAGGAGGATCAGACTTAACGAAACCTACCAGGTTTTCTCCCAGTCAGTGGGACTTTACAACGACAAAAGACTTGAAATCCCACGATAGACTGAAAAAACAACAGAACGAAACTTTTACAACAAACACAATACAGCTACAACCAATCTGGACGGAAATGAAATTTAGTGTTCAACACAGCGATCCACATTCTAGAGAAAACAGGCACTCCAGTCCAACATCCATTCCCCAAGCTCCCAACTTCGTATCCAACCTTATCCATATAGACCTTCAAATCCAATTGGTCCTCAAAAGTGCGAGACGTCGGTACAGACGACATCATAAAACCTTTGGACCTTCACCTTGATCACCCCGTCGTCCTAGTCGAATACCTTTATCCCAAACCTTCCTGACGATCCTCCAAGACATTTAAAGTGCAATTAATGGATTACACCTCCATTCTTATAATCTTATAATATAAAATGAATAAATGTCATACGGTTGATTTTGGCCGTTTTAACTTAATAAACAAATTATGAAAATTACCAACGGATTTTAGAAATCTTTAGTGGTGTAATGACCCATGAACTTCCTCTGTTTAGCGAAACTATGAGAGAAATCAAATTTACGAGGATAGTGGACAGACGGAATGAGCTAGAAATGGAGTCGCGATATGAAAAAGGTTAATGGAAACCCGGTAACGAGGCGTAGCTAAAATTTTACGAATGGCTTATTTTTTCTCCTTATCGGTTTCCAAGCCGAAGTGAGTACGCATAATTCTGCCTACGTGAATTTATTCCTCTAGAGTAAATTACTTGTAACGGGTTTAAAACTAATGTAAGAAGGTGGAACTAATGGGCGATACCGCAACATGCTCATTTCCTTTTATGCAATTTACAACCGGTTGTTTCTACAACAGTCTCGCCTTAAACGGAATACAAAAACCACTAGATTCTGATCTCGGAAAAGCCGACTCGACGAGGAAAGGATGGTTTTTCATTCAGCCTTTCCTCCGGGTCTGTTTTCCTTTAATCAACAACAAAGCTAATAACTACTATCACATTTGTTCAACTTAATGGAAAATGTGGCACATCAAATCTCTGAAATCAATAGGTGATAAGAAAACAATCGGCTAACATTATTCCATTGATTTCGGATTAATTAACATTCCCATGGTTAACCTATCCACTGTTAAGTATGACTGGACTTTTGGAATTTAATTTTCAATTGTTAGACAAATCAGCGTGCGTGATATCGATTAACGTTCAATAAAAACGAACGTTTCATATCTAAATTGTAGGTTTATAAGCAATTCATATCTAAAATTAAATTCCTGTTTATTAACGTTTAGGGTTGCGGGTAAGATCGATACAGATGCCCAAGAAAATCTCAGCGTAGACGATTTGTGGGTTCAAGGTGGTTTGAAATGTCACGTTGAGTCAATGTTTGTATCGCCTTACACAAGATGCGTCTAGATATAAAGATAAATATCCAGTGAGATTTGAAGAAGCAGAAAATGACTAATATTTCATTTTAACAAATCCAACTTGGTTTGGTTTTGCGTAATATACAAATGCCTTTCGTCGTTTTTCATATTTATTTTATAATTTATTCCGGCTGTTTGTTCTAGATTATTCTGTATAACGGGGAAAATTCACCAAAGAATTTCAAAAACGTATTAATCATGGTTGAAAGAGGCCTAACTATGAGCACCACATGGCCCTGGGCTCTACCTCAACCATTTTTAAAGCCGAAGGTAGTGGATGCCTTCATGTCTACGAAATCAACCTCGAACAAATCTGGAACTGATTAAACACCATAAAAAAATTAGAATGTACAAAAAGCTTAACGCTGAGGTACATCCCAGGTAATGAGAGAATTTCAGGCAACAAGGCAGTGGGACACCTTTCCAAAAAGGGAGCCTCGGAACAACGCCACGGAAAATTCATCGAAGCTTTTTAGTAAGTGTTAATCATGGCATAAAAGTGCCCAACAACAACGACCGTATGGCCCTGGTCTCCATTCTAACTATTTTTAAGCAGAAAAACTATAGCAACATGTGCACACGAGATCATTTCTAAGGGCTCTCCAAGCTTTAGTGAAGGCATACTCTACGGATCACGAAACCAGTGAATTTAATAAGTTTAAATGAAGTATGCCTTCACTAAAACTCCCCGTGACCATTTCATTTGTCGCCGAGGATCAAATAGATTACACGACATTTGAAAAATGGCAAAAAGGAGGGAAAATTCGAAAGGTGGGGTTGAGATAGGAAGTTGATGTCCGAGTGGATCGAGGTGACGATAGCTCAAGTGGTAAAGCAGCGGCGTATCTAGCCGAATATCGTGGGTTCGAATCCCGCTCGTGACGCTGACTTTTTTATCTCAACTAAAAACCTTAATCAATGGAGAAAGTTCTACTTTTCAGAAAAGGACTAAAATGAGGTTTTATATGCTCTATCATAGTATCAGTTAAAAAAATAGGACTATTAACAGACGACGTCTAGTGTTGTGACAATGTGCAGATGAGACAGATATAACAAAGCAATATGCAACTGTCCGACTACGAAAGGCGGTACTTAGAAAAACCATTCTTGAGCAATACTTTGATACCTCTAAGAAGAACTCTGAATTTTAAAGCAATGAAAATCTTCCAAGAAAAAACTATTAGTAGTGGTTAGACACAATAGATGGAAGCTGTAGTGTAAAAGTGAATCCCTACCATTCAAAGGAAAAAGTTGCAATTTGATCATTAACGACTACAAAATATCAATTCGTCATCTTGTAATGTAGATGTAGTTGTAATGTTCGGGGTGTGTAATATATTGTACCCTATTCTTTTCTTATAGCACACCTCTGCCTATGTTGCAGTGGTTGGATTTCTTCTTGGTTACGCTGAATATCCCAAAAAACTTCCTCCTATGGACAAATGTGGCGCTACAGTTTGTTAGTAGTTGTGTTGGTGTCTCCTCTGCTTCTATGCAGAATCTGCACGTGCCGTGTTCAATTTTACCGATCTTCTTCAAATACACAATCAGCCCGCAGTGTACTGTTGATAATCCCGCCAGAATTCGGAGTTTTTCCTTTTCCTTTTTTTACATAAGAATTCTGTTGTTTCTTTCCTCCCAAAGAATTTTTCCTCATTTTCAATTCGTCCTTTTGTCTAAGATACTCATTGATAGTGTGAATCAGGACCTATTGCCCTTTAGCAACCCCTTTCCTTATAAAGGAGTCCGCTCTCTCGTTGCCATTTATTCCCACATGTCGTGGGACCCAACGGAAGGGTAGCCTTATAATACAGGCTTTCGTAGAGGTCCTTAAAGTAACATTCACAATAGAAAGTTATGAGCTTTTCTTGTAATATCTGTTTGAATAGAAAGTAAAATGGGTAGTCTCGATTAATGGATTATTTCTTCATTACTTATTTTAATTTTTCATAAAATTCACTGTCAGTTGTCCCCGAATGATTCTAATATTTACTTTAATGAGAGAATTATGAGCAATTTAGTGGCAAAGGTTTTGAAGTTTTCTTTCACATTCGACTTCAGTAAGAGGAATATAGAATGCCAATTAAAAACGTTTACAAAAAGCTTTCCCACCCCCACCAATTTATTTGTATGAGTTTGCCTAAAATACAATAATTGTGTTCTGCACGTGGAAAGATTTGGAAATGGAAGGCTGTCACGTAAACAACCATTGTATTTCTAAATTGGGTGTGACCTCCGAGCCGAAGCATCGTGCCAAATGTATATCATGTAATTCGATGATATTAATTTATAAATTACTCCGGCTTGTCAAATCACCTTTTGTTTAGTTTTCAGCATTAAAAATTTCCATAGAGCACGAAAATTACTTACTGATGAAGATTGGGTGTTCTGGAAGTCAATGTTGGTTCGGACAGTGCGATGATGGAGGGGCTGAAGAGGACGGGCGTTGTTTCCAAGAGGAGCTTTCGGTATCTTTTCCGATCCTTGCATCAACTTCCTTAGAGCGTAAAGCTAAAAAAACAAAAATAAATAAGCGGTTTTACAAAATTAGAAGAAGGTAAAATATGAAATTCAAAACTTAAATGTTTTTATTTAATTTCAGTAAGTTTATATCGAATGGAGAAGTTATCCAGAGGTAGCACTCTTAAATCATTAAATAATTTTATTCTCAATTTTTGAGACGTTAGGATTTTTGGGAAGAGATCGAGTGGAAATTTGTTGTACGTGAGGATTACAGTGGGATTGGAGGTTAGTGTGATATTTTTTGTAGCTAGATCTTTCGATTTATTTTCGAATGGAATATTGACGTCGTGTAGGTGGGGTTGGAAATTTGGAATGTGATGTTGGGTTGGATATAAAGTTGTAAACGGAGAGTTTAGTTGTATAGTTGTTTTATTAAGATTTTTTCAGTTCAACATTCTACGTCTGACTGTCTGTTGCAGCATTGGTTATCTTGTAGTGAATAACATTGCCAGTGTTTTGTCTACATTAATGTTTAGCAAAGAAAATACTTTAGCTGTTTGAGCAGGGTCTACGTCAGGCGATTTATTTGTTCCAAGATGAGGTTTACAAAATTAAATAGACGTTCATAAAGACTGAACAGAACAAGAAAAAATTCTTCAATTATTAAGAGCCTCATTTGAAGGAAATCAAACGGACTCAAATGCGAAACACATCTGGTACATATGGGCATGATGGCTTTGATAAATGTAGTAAAAAGGAGTGAACCGAGATTAAGCCCTGAGGCACTCCCGCAGTCAGACTTCTTCTGTCCGACAATTGTAAAGAGGTTACACTTATCAATCCTCATAAGTCAAGCATCATGTTAAGTAAAATCCAAAATGGTCGGTGAATGCCACCAAAATGTTCAAAACATTTGGTCAAAATTGTTGGTAATGCACAAGCAAACTGGCAGAGGAGGGCCTACAATAACCTATAAATGGGATGACAAGATTAAATAGACTCCTCCATTTGACAATGGCTCGGCACAAAACAAAATCAAAAATTAACGAACTCTTGAGGTGCTAGACTTAAACTCATGTTTCAAAAAAATCTTCGTTAAAACCAGCACATAACACAGGTGAGTAATAGGTCACTGGCATCTGAGAAAACACCTACACAACATGGGTATAATCAATGATAACCTCAATAGTAATTGTGCAAAAAAGAGAAAAATTGCCACCCACATATCTTCGAATGCACCGCCCTATGCTGACATAATCCAGGGTACCGAGAAAATCCTGTAAAAAAATTGCAGCAATAACAGTTAATAACATTTTACTTTTTAAAAGAAGGATTAATTCAATTAAAGCGAATTAAGGAACTAGGAAAATATGATAAACTAAAAGGCTGCAGTGCTTGTGGATTACCAAACCCTCGCCTCCTAGTATCAACCTGCTCATCATTATTATCAGACACATCATTTCCCACCTGAACCTAAAAAAATCGGTTGCCAAGTCTAAAATTTGATGCAAATCCCCATATTTACTTACAATGCAAATGGACCTAACTACTTAGGATATCCAATTGACGAAAAACATCTAAATATGGAATATTCTCTATGGAATTGAACAAATAGAATAACCGTTTGACCATTATTGATTTTTCAAAAAGTTAAAAGTCTAGAACGTGTAAATTTTGCCGGGAAATTTCAGGCATAGGTCTGTCTGCTGAAGTCAGGGCGCTAGGTTTGGCCGGTACGGGTGCAGGGCGACTGACGAGACAAGGGAATTCATCCGTCATCTTTAGATCAAACAAGGTTCCAGTCAGAAACCACACCTCAAAGTTTTACTCCACCTTTTTATAATAATATAATTTTCGACATAGACAACTAAGAAAATTTGTTCTATCAAAATTTAAAATAAACAAAAGAAAGGACAAATACAGAATATATGTAGTATATTATATAATAATTATTATTTTAGAAATGCACACACAAGGCTTTTTAATTAAGAGGACGGCGTTATTGATACAGTACCCGCAACACCGATTGGAATTGTTTTTTGCCTATTTAATTTTATGGATTTATGTGCCAATTTTTACAATTGAAGCCAATTTTTAAATTACTCTGTAAGGAATGGATTCAATGTATGACCTATAAGTGTAGTGAATTGACAATAAAAACTAAAAATAATAACCTGGACTTAAATTCAAGGAAATGTGGATGCGACAGAATTCGTCGTCTTTATATATTCAAAAATAACCCATTGCATTAACGGAATTCGTTGTATTAGATTAAATTGGTGTTTGTGTAGACGGAAGCAGTCAGGTAAAAAGGGATGGTGTCACAAGGGAGAAAACAGCAGATGTAAAAAAAATTGTAAAGGTATCACGCTATACGGCCATCATCATTACTATACTTTTAAATTTTCTTCCGTTTTTCAAACGCAAGGCATTTCCACTAATTTTGTTATATATATGTTATTCTCGTCTCAATAATTTATGCTGGAATGAAACGATCGGACTAGAGGTAGGGGGAATATTTGCTTTAACGGCAAAGGTTCTATTTGTTTGTAGTTTCACTTACAGTTAAAAATACAAAAGTGACTCACTTTGACCGTTGTCCAGGCTCGTTAAACTCGGCTCTGTTTGATATGCGGCTACACCGCCTAAACAGTCAGGTTACTTTAATAAAAGGCGTGAAAATGACAGCAGACCGACTGATGTTCACGCTCAGATCCCGGCTGTCCGTTCTCTCACATAATTTACCACACACAGAATTTACCCCTTCACAGCTATCTTGTAGATGTTTATTGGCTTCAAAAAATTAATAGTTTAAACTAATCTCTTTTTTTATATATAAACTTGATTCAATATCGTTAATATTTATAAAATAGGCCAATAAATAATGTCTGGAAAAAATTGCAATAAAACTTAATTATTTATCTCTTGATAAATTGGTAAAAAGACAAGAGTGGGAATTGTGTGATGTTGCTTTGAAATTGAACGATATTTCAACGGTTATCATCCATTCCAGCTTCATGTCAGGGGCATTAAACGGATTTCAATATAACAGGGTGTCTCAATGTAAACGTTTATTTACCGGCGATAATTCCTCAATCCTTGGGGACCAGCTACGATCCCATTTCAATTAAAAGCAATTTAATTATAGTTGTAGACAAGCAGTAATGAATGTATGGTACCTTGTTTTTTTTTGTTTAATCTATAACACGAATTGTTGAGCATCATTCGTCATATATATTAAAAAACAAGTTACATATCCATTGTAGTATCAAGACAAGAATATTTATATTATAATTTATCGATTTATATGTGAGAACAATAATAATTTTTTATAATAAAAACTATATACCAATGCAAATTGACGATTATTTGCATGAGATTGGCTTGATTTCATATATTTTTTTGTAAAATGGTCATACGTTTCCAATATTAGGTAAAATACGTGTGATTAATGAACGGAACCTTTTTTTTTTGTGAGAAGAGGGCGGAGTCAGAAATTGCAGGGAGGGCGGTGGGTTTTGAACCAAGACCGCCGGGTCAACGAGCCGCAGTAATGTTTTTAATGACCTTATGATATGGCATATTAGCCTAATAGCTATCACGCTAACCACTCGGCTACCGCGGTCCCCCTAAATTTAATTATATAACTAATTATCTAATATATTTGTACACATTATGTTTGAAAAATGAGTATAATCGATTGATTATAAATAAACAATCACATCATAAACAATGTTTAAGACAATTAATCCCTTGCGAACTGGCTTAATATCTTGTTTCCTCACTTTGAAGCATCAATTAAGCATAAATTACATAATTGGAAGGTAATAAAGAGTGGGTAGGAAGATTTTAAATTTATAGAGGATGCCTACATGCCGGACCATCTCCAAGACCAGACAATCAAATGCACACCAGATTCATATATAATAAGGACACGACTGGCCACAATAATCGACCACATACAACGGCGAGAAGCCACAACGCGTCTGAAATACTAAAACAGCAAGGTTAGACATACCAAAATGATCAGAAACGACCAGGTCATATAAATTATTTCACTTTATTATGAGTTCATGCACATCAACGTATTTTTGGATGTTGGAGGAAGCTTGGATTGGATTTGGGTTAGAAGACAAAATTGCTGTGTCATCCGCATAAATAATTGAAGGGGTTGGGATCACATCTTTTTACCATTTATTCCTAATTGAAGCTAAATGATACATTGTGTTGTGTGAAGGGTATAGATTTGATATTTTTGACAAGTACCAGCAAGAACGATACCTCATAGTGATAAATGTCGCTGCTTGGATGGATGTATAGTAAAGTCGAAAGAACCAAGATCGCTCAACTTGTGGGATGCCTACTTGTACTGGTCTGTTACCTGAATAATTGTTACCGCACCTCAGTCAATTGAATAAGATTCCAGGATAAGGAATAAAGAGTGGATATGAAGAACTTAGTTTATGGTAAACAGGATTGGAACAAGAATGCTTCCTTGCGGGATCCCGGCTTGTATTGTTTTAATATCTGAGTACTCGTTGCCGAATGGAGATAATTATTAGATTTGCATGAAAAGGGGGTTGATAAATCTGGTAGAAGAATCTCAAGACCTGACACTTATGCACCAAGAATCTCGCCTCGTGTGAAGCAAGGATTTTGTTAATTTTAATATATTTTTGTTGATTTTGCCAAACTCTTTGTCTTTACTTTTTTCTGTATAAAAAATATAAAACTCAATAAAGTTTTTAAATACAAATACAAAATTATTTGTTAAATTCACTAATTTCGTGGTCCGCTTGACCAATTATTTAATATATTACAATTAATTAGGACATCAACTTCCTATCTCAACCCCACCTTTTGAGTTTTCCCTCCTTTTTGCCATTTTTATCTCAACTAAAAACCTTAATTAATTGTAATATATTGGTCAAGCGGACCACGAAATTAGTGAATTTAATGAATTAAAATGAAGTATACTTCACTAAAGCTCTCCGTGGCCATTTCATTTGTCGCCGAGAATCCAATCCGATTACACAACATTTGAAAAATGGCAAAAAGCAGGGAAAACTCAAAAGGTGGGGTTGAGATAGGAAGTTATGCCCGAGTGGATCGACGTCACGATAGCTCAAGTGGTAGAGCAGCGGCGTATCAAGCCGAAGATCGTGGTTTCGAATCCCGCTCGTGCCATTGACTTTTTCATCTCAACTAAAAACCTTAATTAATTGTAATTATTTGTTAATAGAAGAAAAGTGTTTCAGCACCTTAAAAAATATCTTCTCCCTCATTGTCGGTTATGTCTAACCCGTTCTTTGAAATTTGCCATTCCAATGCGACTATAACTAATATAAAACGCGCAATACGAAAAATAATCAAAGCAACGGCGCGACAGGGCGGAAATGGGTATCATTTTTTTGAAGGAAACCCTATCCCATTAGGGGAAGGGTGTCATGCAAGATTTTCGTCCATGAACATTTATTGTTATCATGGGGCTCTGTTATGACTGTCACCAACCCCATTCCAGTCGTTAGAATGCAATAAGGCTCTAGGATCATTTCTTTATGAGTGGGGTTTTAATTCACATTATATTTAAGAATCGAGACACTTTCTCTTTTCTGACTTAAAAAAAACAAACTTACTTCTTGTTTCGTGATGTATATGGGCTTATTGAGAATAATCCAAACGGTCGTTTCCCAACATCCAGGGTGCGTTGTCGAACCTTCGTAGGTCATGTAATGTTCCGTATCAGGCATCAGACTCCTAAGTGATAAATGTCGAATAGGAGTGTCTGCTCCTGGAAAAAAAAGAAAAATTACTTACCATGTCACAAGGTTAAAAGTTGAGCAAATACTGAAAAAAGGAGTGCACATTATGTGCTGTTGAAAGTTTGAGTGAATCTGAAAAATATATCGTTATATTCCAATAAACATGACATGTAAAAATGTTGCTTCAATCCCCCGAGAGAACAACCCTGATTTTGGTAAACATCATGAAATCGATCAGAAAACATTTAATTATAAATAAATATCACAACGAAATGTACAAGTTTGACTTTTTGATATTAAAATGATTTTTTTATTGTTAAATAATTCCACACATTAATAGAATATGGTGTCAGATTTGAAATTAAATACGCTTAAACAAGCCCGTAGATTGTGTTAATAGTAAATTAAATGAAAATTTCAGCTCCGTGTGAACAAATTTAATAAATAATATATGAAACATTTTTCCCCACTCTCTGTTACCCGTTACCATTCCCTTAGCAAATCTTCTAAAAATTCCTCAGGTTTATGTGCGATGAACTTGCGATGGAGTTTTCGCAAATCTTCAAGTGTCGTAAAAAATTTTCATATTTACAGATTAGCAGAGACGGGAAAAAGTGAAAATCTGAAGGGTTAATGGCAGGCGATTATGCTGGGTGGGGTAGCACATCCCAGCCAAAATTTAACAAATTCTGGACATGAGGCCGTTTTTGGATTTGCTGAGTTTGATCGCTCCAATTGTTTGTAGTAAACTGTAGAATTAACGGTTTCGTTAGGCGGACGAAGCTTATAATTAAACACACCCGTCAAATCCCCCGAAAAGGGCTGTATTACCTTCTTGAGATGTAATTTTTTAGAAGTTGTCAACGGTGGTTCACTGCGTTTTCCCCAGGATTTTCCTCTCTGAACATTATGGACCCATTTTTCGTCTCCAATAGTTTATCTATTTAAACATGGGTCATTTACATTAGGTTTGATAAGGGAATCGCAGATTGAGATGCGTTCCAATAATTCTTTCCACACATTCTTTTTGTTGTGAGCTCGCAGAATTTTATTAAATTTTTTTTGTGATACTAGGTCGAAAAATATTAGACACGTGTCCCACCGTTCTTGCCAAGTGCCCTAGGAGCCGAGAACAAAATTAAGTAATTTAAATAATCATTAATTAACGGGCTGTAAATACCACACAAATTTAAATAAGGGTTTTGCGATCTTCGTCGTGCATGTATATCAAGGTATTAAGTTACTTTAAGAAAAGGAATTTTGAGAAAGTAAAAAAACGAATGTCAACTTTGTTTCTTCCTAAAAATATATTTTAAGTTACTTTGCACAAACTGGAAAAAAATCCATCGCCGGGACAGACAAATTCGAGCTACCTGTTGAAATATAATACTAATTTCTGACCGAGTAACTTATTAAATTAATTACAATGTTTTTTCAGCAAGAAAACAAGTTGATTTTAGTTTTCTGCACCGCAATTACACACAAATTTTTGGGACAATATTTTCCTAAATTTTCGTCACAAAAATAGCGATATAGTGGTGAAACAGCACCACCGAATCGCAGAAAACTTTATTTGGATTTAGGACTCTATAATGTACATGCAAGGTCGTAAATAAATTCTAACAGGAGATAAAAAATTAAACGTTTGATGAGTTTTTATTGCTTTCATCCTTATTTTTCTTACTTATACTTATATACTTGTATAAAATTCGGAAGAGATTAATGTTTAAATGCAACTGTACATCCAAGAGAGATGGAGAGAGAGAAAGAACGAGAGAGNAGAGAGAGAGAGAGAGAGAGAGAGAGAGAGAGAGAAACGGAGAGAGAGAGGGAGTGAGAGAGAGAGAGAGGGAGAGAGAGACGGAGAGAGAGAGGGAGAGAGATTATTTTTTTGTATTATTACTTTATTAGTTTAGTCAGTGACGAGAGTTCACCGGGTGTGTCGTTTACTACGACAGTCCAAGCCGAAAAATGGCCTATTTTGCAGGCTACTTAAAGGGAATCCTATTTATTTTCTTCTGCCTATTTTACTTGAAACGACTTTTGGGCTTTGTAACTTGTCATTCATCTAACGTATGTTACAAATACTTTTCGACCGATCATTATTTAAAAAAAGTTAGGAATCCATATAATATATCTCAGATCCGTTGAAACGCTGGTATATGATATGTTAAGTGTCTTTGAGTATGGGTTATTTGTGCAAAACAGCTTGGATATGGTCATCATTAACGGGTAAAAGACGACCAGAGCTTTTGCGTTTTCCAAATAAAGAAAACACTTTTATAGCCACACTGAACGAGTTTATTTGACTGGTAAACTAAATTTTAACTGAGTCTAAAAGACAAACAATGAACCTATTATCTGAAAACAACATAATAAATAAAATATTATCCATCCTTTCGTGATATACCTTCTTCGTTATGAAACTCTCTTTCTGGCCACTTCTATTCGACAGTTAATTAGCCTGTGTGATATTTTACTTAAAAAAAAAAGAAGTTAGACGTGTCTGACATCGTTCAGTTTGGTTCGTAATTTATTTAAATGTTTAAATGCTGTTTGAATTTGCATGAAAGAGATCTGAGTACAGGGTAACACAATCTGTCCAGGACTTGAATATTTATTTGAGTTCCCATGAGCTATGTCTAACTTTCTTCGAGTCGTTGTAAGCTGTATGTTTTTTGATGTTTTTTCATTAAAAGTTATGACCAAGATAAATTGTCTCTCCATGTACTTCACAATTCTTGCACATTCCTTTCTGCAATCGGTCACCACCTGTCTTGTATCGTGTCATTTGCAAGTCCTTCATTTATTTAATTGTATATAGTGTGTCCCTTTTCATTCGGATCAACCACTTTTATTATGAACAAAATAAGGTATAGAAAAAAGGTAAAATGGTAACCTTTATTTTTTGTAAGGTGTCTATTTTTATTTAAAGAAAAAACAATCTTCTACTGCACTTATACACGATGAACTTTTTTTTTCAAACTCAACCCTAAGTTTTTGCCGCATATTTGTAAAGTACGTCATTTTGTATGAAAAATGATTTTTTTTCTCATTGAAATCGGTCAAGGATTTCCTGAGATACAATTTTTTAATAAGTTTTAATAAGTAATTAATAATTAATAAGTATGTTAATAAATTTAATAATAATACAAGGGATTGATTTTTTTTACTTTTACTTTTCTTTTTTTTGCACTGAAGCTAATAGCGGAGTTGAAAAACGAAACGAAGAGAAAAATTCAAAAAATAATTGGACACCTATGGGGGCTACACAAATTAGTTCAATTTAAAAGAGGAGGCGTTGGTAAACAATTTATTGCTTTGATAATTCTCTTTTTCCTGGTTGTTTACTTGCATCGTGTGCCTAAGTAAAAATGCCGAAAACTTGTTTATTGTGAAAAATCAATAAAGAATTTAGAACCTTTCAGTTGTTTTATTGGCTTGGACGTTTGCTACGAAACAGAAAAAGGTGATATGTTGGAGATTTTTGTAGAAAGCAACCCTGATAAGTAGCGCTTTATGGGCGACGGTTTCCTGTTCGGTACCAATCTTGCCATCGAACCCTGATAAGACTTGTGAGGCAGTTTCAAAAGAGTGGTAATGTGTGTAACACCTGACAGCTTAGAAGAAAATCGACCTTTCAGAACCGAAGCTAATGGATGAGCAAATCTCATGTATTTTATTGACCGTCCCAAACATCGGTTCGGAATGCAAGCCAAATTTTGGGAATTGTCTAGTCCTTATGGAAAAGGACACCATATACATTTACTACTGTTTAAGGTATTAATTGAGTTAATTCCATGGTTGTTGTATGTTTACGCTTAAGGTTTAGCATATCGTCCTGCGAAGACGATCGGTTTAAATTTGTACAGACGAAACTGGATAAAAAGAAGAAATCAAGCTCAGTTAATGTTTTTGAAGGGGTTTTCTAATTTGACAACGGAGATTGTTCGTTTTAACAATAAAGATAAAAGTGGCGAGGTGACGACCCAAGTTTACGTCATCCTGTTTGTAGTACTAATAAAAAGGACTAAGAAATAAAGACAAGGGAGGTGAAATTGGCGAATCTTATCCAATCTGTGGGCAAAGCCTGGAAAAGAAATAACGACAGCATATATCTATTTATGTAAAGGTGGTCTAAGTCAGGGTGGCGCTTTTCATCCCTGATTCAATCTGCCGAAGCATTGATCCTTTCTCTTCCGTCCTTCTCCTTCGCACATACGCTCTCTCTTCCTTCACTCTTTTTGCCCTCTTCCTTATTCTTCTTCTATAGATTTTTATATTTCTTGTCTCGCCGAAGGGTGTCTTCGAGATTTGAACCAGTGTTTTTCCCTCGACATCAAACAGTCGACAACTCAATCATATATCCTCGGTTTGGCCTTCCGCCCCCTTTCCCATTGGCCACTCTCTATCGTCTCATGTCACATCAACGTTGTAATCGCTTTCATTTTTTCCCCATAACTGCCCTTTAGATAGAGCTTTTCTTATACAATGATAAAAACAAAAAATGAAAAAAGCAACTCGTGTAACAGGTTTAAACGTAAACAGATCGATCCGTCCAGCAACGTGAATAAGCAAGATTTTATTTTAAATGTGGTGTTAAAAAATCATCAAAATATATATAAAACACACTGTCCTTCTTCAATCTTTCATAGGATATATTCCTTTCATCAGGACTATCAATAATAATTTACAACGTTAACCAATATGAACATCTATACACAATATTGAAACTTACGGTTTCAAACGTTTATGATTTGACACTGGAACGGGATGGAATGGTCCCAGTCTATTCTGTATCGGAATTGTGATTAACACTGCAAATTATTAATAATGCCAGATAATGTAATGTTCGTGAGGGGTTTAAAGGGTTTAATAAGTGTTACAATTAAAATTAGTTTAGAAATATTTTATTCGGTGAAATAGTCTCCATCGGCGTCTAAAACATTTTCCTAACGGGTTACTATGCCCTTCTTATAAAATTTAAAAAATAAATTCGGTTCATTTTCCAGCTGTTGATTATTATTGAAAAGCCAATTTTGTATATATGGAAGGACTTCTCAATCAAGCTTCATTATCACCTCCTTTGTCGTTCGGGCTGAATGAGGGCTCCCGTTGTCATCGTGAAAAACTATACCTTTTCCGTTAACGAGAGCAGGTTGTTTCTGGTCCAGGCAATAGATACTCGTTGTAGTTGGCTTTGGTAGATTTCTGCGGTCATGGTCTGGCCATGTGGCAGGAATTCGTTGTGCATGATACCTGCCGTACTGTACTAAACATATGACATCACCTTTTGGGGGTGAATATTCGGTTTTCGCATCAATCGGTCATTTGGCTACAGTCAATGGTATGGCAACTTGATGTTACTGTACAGGATCTATTTTTCGTTGCGTGTAACAATCTGGCCAAAAAAGGGTTTAATTTGTGCCGTGAAAGCAATGAAGCAATGAAAGAGAAATGTAGACGGTGAAGTTGGTTGCCGACGGTCAATTTATGAGGGGCCCATTTGCTCAGCTTCCTAAGTCGATATACGTTTGGGCAAATGGTTTCATTACAATTCTGACAACATGTTTAAGTCGAATCAAGTTCGAGCTTCCCTCAATTAGGCGCCGTTGAAGGCAGAGTGCCTACCAGACCACGGTTCGTTTTTTCATTCCCAAAATCAAAATTTTGAACCACTTTTGAGCTGGGCGCGCACTTATTGTTTCATCATCGAATGCGGTGCAAATTTTACAATCTGCCCCAGCTACCTAGGTAAAATTTGTAAAATAAGTACGCACGAATTGTGGGGTTTGAAGCCGTGAGAAAGAAATTATTTTATAATTTACACTGAACGGCTCATGACACTTCACCTTTATCAACTGAATGAATAATGATCCTCTTGGTATTATGTGATGTAAATAGCTTATTCTCTTATCTATAGAAATGTGGATTAAGTATTAAAACAATAACAATTAAAGAAAAAACACAAAATAAATTACAAATATCCCTATTCAATTTTGCGCAGTTTACATTAACGATTCAGTTGTCCAGGGAGGATTCGTAGGTAGAGTAGGATCGGGATAGATTATTTATTAATGGATTAGGTATGAGAGATAATTTGCAATAGAATTGAAGGTATCAGGATTTGAGATAGACTGGGACGTAGGGGGTGTTTAGGTCGTCGTGAATGGCATGGTTTCTGACGTACCAGGTTTTTTTTACAAAGGACTTTGGATTGAAAGTACCAAATGGGATATAGTTTGGATTTCATTGCTCTTCCGTAGATTATTAGTTATTAAGCCGATATGCAAGTAGTGCAGTATAAAGTCCTTTTTTTTCTGTAGCCTCAGTTTAGAAAGCTTAGTAGAGGTTTGGTTATTTTGTATCACTGTATACAGTCTGTTTTAGTCGAGGGATTGGGTTCGCGTTTAACCTAACGTACGATCCTTTGTCGTTTGTCATGGGTAATTATATTGTAATTTGGTCGTTGCCGATCATCATTCTGGTCTGCCTATCCCATAATGTCGACACGAAACGGTCCCCGTGCCATCTCCTTTTCAGTCGCCTGACTGTATTGTATATGTGGGTAATGTTGACATGAATCGGTCTGATGGGCTGGAATGTGAGGATAGTTTTTCGTGGAACATAGAAAACGTTTTTGGGATTAGGTTTCTAACGAAGGGTTGGAGAGGTCATTGTGAAGGATAGTGTTGGAGACGCAGTAGAAAGCGTGTACAATGTTCTGAAGACTTTGGACTGGATAGATTCATTGGATGTTTGAAGATTAAGTAATGTCTTGAAAAGGTTATTATTCAGAAATCGTGAGATGCGGTCTGATTAGGTTTCAGAAAAACAATTTCTTTATCGTGCCAACGTTTCGATCTTTATTGAGATCATCTTCAGGGCCTGGGATTTACAAACATTGTTTAAATTTAACAAATACATGTAGGATGTGGAAAAAAGTGAATTTATACAATGCAAAAAATATATATTTTTTCATATTCAATCAAAATATTTTACTCACTCGAAGTGTTTGTTTTCTGCGTAAGTGTGCCATTCTTGCGTGTCACACCAGACCGCATCTCACGATTTCTGAATAATCATCGACTAACGGTCACTAATCACCAGACACATCTTGTAAAGGGTTAGTTTGTTTTTTGTTAATAGTGTGATTTTCTTGATAATAAATTATATATTAGTCGGAGATCGTGAGATGATAATTTATATAGTAGTCCGAATAGCTTTAATTCCTGTCGTAGCTGGTGTATGTAGGGTTCCGGGTTATATGTGAGTCAAGCTAGAACGCAAGGTAGCGTACACAGCCAGTTTTAGGGATAAGGGTATTATTGAAGAATATTGCGTGATGGGATTTGTGTATATGGCTACATTTGCTTCCATTTATTGTAATACGGCATAATTTGCTCCTTCTAGCTATTCCCAACACGAGTTCTTCCGAAGCAATTGCGGGTGTAGTCGGGATATATGACAATGCCTTGTGACATTCTCGCTTTAATATTATGAGTAGTTCGATTCTTGACGGCGAACTCGAGAGAATCGTTTTATTAGTTGTAGCGAATGATTAAATACAAGGTATATAGAAGAACACGTTTTAGTTTACATAGAAGACCATCATGCCACACACGATCAAACGCGTATGACACGTCAAGAAACAACCCCATATACGTTAACGTTCAAGGGATAAAGATATCGGTTCACAACCGCCTACTGGCATGTGGAATGTTAGGATGAAAGCCGAACTGGTGATCTGGGAGATGGTTACGGGAGTTGAGTGTAGGGATTAATCGTTTTAACCGGATCTTCTCAAATATTTTTGAACTTTAAGGATGAGTTTGCCGAGTTTGGGGAAAAGGATGGTATTGGAGCATTTCCAGAGCAAAGGGAATTGAGTGGTGCTGAATATACCACGTAATTATCGTTAAGGAAGACGAAGCGTGAAACCACCGATCTGTGGATTTTTAGTGGAGAGAACATCCTGACACAGGACCTGAGCGGAGAGGCTAGCCGTGTCTTCGGCAAACAAAAAGTTATAGTATTGCGGTGAAGGAGAAGGCAAGCAGGGTAGAGGAGTTGCACCACTATACTTCCTGGAGGGAAACTAGCCTTGATAGGACAAATAGCAGATGTAGGAACCTTGGGCTACATGAAAGTGACTATCGGATAAGTATGAGGATAAGGTAATTCACCAAAGAAAGTATTCTCTTATAGTTTAAGTTTTCACAACAATGGCTGAGAAATGTACATAGTTACACATGGACAGTACTGCTTCAACTCAACGGTAGTAGCGATGGTGTTTACCACGCAACGTGCTTTGGGCTCGGTCGTGTGATATTAGAGAAAGCCGAACTGATCGGAAATAAGGTTTGCAGTTGTATATGTATTCTTTTAAATTCCCACAGTAGGCCGATGTACTATACCGGGCCAAATGCTTGAGACATCTTTAGGAAGACACCCGGACAATACTGCATCAAATCAGGTTGTAGAGATGGTATCTACAACACAATAGGCTTATGTGTAAGATGGATTGGTAATGCCGGATGCCGAACGGGTCAGGAATAAAGTTTCAGGGTTTTAATATGGTGTGCAGTTGTATAAGTGTTTCTCTTAGGGTTCCACAGCAGGCCAAAGTACCATTCCGGCCAAATGGTTGATAGATGTCCTGGAAGGGAACCGGACAGCACTGCTTCAACTCAGGGGTGGTAGCGATAGTGTTTACGGTGGTCTGACTAGTGGTCAGGAATAAAGTTTAACGGTTCAAAGTTTGATAAGGAGAAACTTCCCCATCTCTTTTCCAAGGATGGGAAACAAGCTGATGTATCGTAATTTGGGCATTTCCGTTTATTTTTATTACTGTAACATAGCTGGTTTCAGCTCTTATATTGACATTTCGTCTTCTTCAGTTTGCGTGCTATTTTTCTGAGCCGAGTTCAAAATCATTAACCCATCCTTTACAGCCTAACGTAGAATGGTAAATCTTGTGGATTCTACTTACTCATAAATTTTTATGGTTGAAGTCATAATTTCAATTATTGTACGTATATGTTTATATTTGTTAACGGTATAAATAATAAGAGGTAGTGTTAAAGTCCTGATGAAATTGATTCCAGAAAAGCTTCACGAATATTAAGGCTGATATCGATCACATCAAAATAATTTCTCTCGCCATATACATCCTTTACTACTTTCAAAACCCTCCTCAAAATAAATAGAAAACAAACTGACGAAAACAGTTACCCAGCGGACCAGATAGACAAGAACAGCAACAAAATAAAACAAAAGATTACCACTAAAGATAGATTAATGCCCAAATGCAACAAACCAAGTAACGAAGATCAGTTGATTGGAATTACCAAACTACATGTTAAAGCGAAATGTTTCTTCCATTACATACAGAATGATAAAGAAGAGAACAAAATGATTGAGCAGTCATTGTAATGTGTCAATGTAAATAATAAAGGTAACAGAGAAGTCCCATGCGCCTTGAAGTTTGGTTGGTATACTATATATATGTATAAGGAAACATAAACAGAAATCTAATCTTCAGTGAAAAAGGTCTAGCAAATATTTGTGGAAAAAAAATTAATTTTTTTCACAGACGTAAAGATTTGGAGATACGCAAATGTATGTTGAATATTTTATGTCACATAGAGAATGGTAGTAAGTAACGCAGATCAATTACATTCTTTTAAGAGAATAAAAGACCCCAAGAGAATATTATTCTACATAAATACAACAATAGTCCTCTCCGTCCCTGTCCCCTTCTTTTGAATGGTAGGAGAGAACACCGATTTTTTTTGGAATTATGAATAACGTCTCAGCGAAATATGAGAGAGTTAGTGAATATTCCAGAATGGGTCTCTTATGTCGAAAATATATTACCTTGGGGTAAAGGAGGCTGAGAGAAATCCTAAGGATAATGTTAAGTGTTCGGACGGATATAAATTCTTAGCCATTTGGTCAATGCATCATCGCAGCTTATGTGCACTTAGACCCTTGACCACCCACTGTCAACCCTTGCCATGCTCGAACCAAACCTTGTCATACCTTCCGGTTTAATGGACTGTTACCTGTATTACATGTACAACCAATTTCATTTAATCCAAGCGAATTGATGTATTAATATATGCAGCAACGTGATTCATTAATTAGATTATTATTAGTATTAGGAGTTGTCAACCTGAAACCGGCCTCATACAACAAATAATACATTAAATTATTTACAATTTAAATATTTAAGCGACTTATTTAGAGTTTCGGCAATTTATTGGTTAATTGATTACAACAAATCCAACAATTGGATGTTTATGACAATAAAGTGGAAATTAGGGATCATAAAAGGACTATGTCACATTACACTTGGCCGACCAATGCATTAATTAATTCCTTCACTTTGAGGCCTTTTATTCAGCTAATTTACTCTTTTTCGGTAGAGGTTATTATGAATAAAAATAATCAGTAAGAATCTTAAACCGAGAATTAGGCAAATGCCATACCAAAATTTTCTATAGATTTAAGATTTTTGACGCATAAGAGAAAACATCAGACTTTGAAAAACCATTCAATACATCATTTTAAAAGATAACAAAATGGAAAGAAAAAGAAAAGAAGAAAAACCTTGATATCTTCTACAGTACACAAATGGGACAAAAATAAGAAATGGTAAGATCTCAAGAGTGCGACTATAATAATACTTATTTAAATGTCATGAGATGATCTGGTGTGATGTGGGTTAGAAAAACATTTTATTTATGATACCAACGTTTCGATATAATAATACTGTTATATTCTAAGTCAGGCAGCTCTAAGCCAGAAACACACTTACCCGATGCTACGCCATGCGACGCTACCCGATGCTACCCGACGCCTTGCCACGTTTTGGTGGGGTGTGCACATCTATCCGACGCAAGCACACGTCGCGTACAGTCCGCAGCGTTTATCACAATAATCACTATCACAATCGCAACGCATCTTTTGTTCTTAATGCACTATTTTGAGCAAAACCTTGTAATAAATTGTTAGTTAAATTTTATGAGCACAACCTTCTAATAAATTGTTTGTTAAACTTAATTGTTTTAAATAAAGTTACTCCTAACCATCAAAATTAAACAATGTTGATAAAAACTTATGCACTTTTGATCTCGTTTAATTTGGTTTACATTAAAATAACATGTAATTAATATAACGACAAAATTACATATACTTAGTTTGAAATAAACTACAAAAAATATGACTCTCCTGTTCTGATGCTACCCGATATTACAAAATGGTGTAATTTTACGAGCAAAACTATGAAATAAATTGTTAATTAAATTTTATGAGCAAAACCGTGTAATAAATTGTTCTTATTTTAGTATATGTACCGCCGAAGCGAGTAATAAATTGTTAGTTAAATTCATTATATCAAAAAATCGTATTCCGGTGATTTGATTAATTTTCTACCAAACCATTAAAATTAATTTTTTATATAAAAACTAATTAATTTTTAATCACAGTTAATTTGGTTTATATTAAAATAAGTATGTTGTAATTACTATAACGACAATAATACATGTAGTTTGAATAAAAATATGAGTGTCCGGTTCTTTTGTCTTCGACTGTACTCGATGCGACTCGACGAAAATCTGGACAGTGGGGATCGCAGAGCGTCGGGTAGGTTAGCGTGGCATAGCATCGGGTAGATGTGCACGGGGGTAATGCAACTTTATGGAAAATCGGAGTTTGGATTTGCGTCGGGTAGCATCGGGTAGCGTCGCATGGCGTAGCATCGGGTAAGTGTGTTTCTGGCTTAAAGGTTTTTCAAGCCTACGGGATCAACTATAAATATATTTCTTAACTTTGTAAATAAAACAATTGGAATCTACAATTAGAAGATACAATTAGCGTTAGTCCAAGGAGGGTCCCTGAAATAATATAAAACAGGTTTTCTGAGTAGCTGTAGCGCGCTCTCTAATCTTACTACAAAATGTTATGAGATTGAAAATTATAAGAAATTTAATTTTCTTTAAATTACTGTATAGTAGATTCTTCATTAAATCTAGCCGTTTTTGAGATATTAGGAAAAAAACCTTAAAAAAATCGTAAAATTTCTTGGTTGAGCCAATTATGGCTGTCAAAAAAGTTTTCCCGACATCGAAAAATATTACACTTGTTTTTGTGCAATCTTACGACCCCTTATTTCCAAAACAAAAAATAAAACAAACTATACCACCAACGTAAGGAGCCTTGTTTTCGGTCGAGGGGATATACTATGGGAATCGGCCTAACTGTAAGCATCAGGAATCTTGGGTTACTAGTGAGGACAACAAATTGTATGCCAGGATGAGGCAAAAAGGCTACTCGCAAATCAACCTACGTGAGAACGAGGAAATCCTATTCAATAGAAAGCAATAAAATACCCAATGAAGTACCGACGGTAGTCAAAAGTTCTATCACAACAGTTCAGGAATTAAGCAAGTCTTCAACTAAATATATTTGGATGGATGGAAATACTTACTTAATCCTTAAAAAGCTCATTTTCCAAAATGACCCCTTTTAGTTCGTGCAGGTTTGAAGACTGCTGGGCCATTCGCACACTGCAACGCGAGGATTTTCTACGGCTGTGTGTCCTCCAACACTAGTATCTAGATCAAGTCTCCGCAGGTTAGGATAAGCGAGACAGTTTCGGTTTATAAAATTTTTGAAAAAGTTTCAGGACTCCTTCTGAATCTTCCTGAGTTATTGTTTATGCACTGCGTACCAACCTCCATTTAGAAGAGTTGTTACACCACAGATTCATTGTGAAACCCTCTCAATCACAAATGGGTTCAATTTACATTGAAAATCCATTGTTCAAGATTAGATTTAAAAAAAGATGCTCCGAAAAGTGCAGATTTAGTTGGCAGATGAATGACTTCGTTTGTTCTTGAGTGCTTTATCAACGAAGATATTACTAAAGTTCACAAGTCGTAGCCCAAAGTAATGAGATTTTCCCTGGCAGTATGCACTCTTCCCAACTGATAAATTCAGGAAGGTTCATTCTTAATCAGGCATTCGTAGATTTCGCCTTAGTAGAATCTTGTTAAAATATCAAGTGTTCTCTTTAAACCACGGTATTTAAACCTCTTTATTAAGAAATCCAAAAGCTGTGATAGAACTTAAAACAGTTTACGAGACGTGCTGTATCACAAGGAAAACCCAGGGAATGGATTTGTGGCAATGATATTATATGCAGATGGATCCAAAACGTACGAAGGAACAGGATCGGGCGTTTTCCGTATAAGCCAAAAATATTAGCAATCAAAGTCATTAGGAAAGTGAACCTTGGTTTTTCCAAATGAAGTACATTCCATCAACACGTGTGCCTTAAAAAATCTTAAAAGAGATCACTCTGACAAAAAACTTCATAAGATCGGATAGACATTTATAGCATTAGCATGTAAAAAATCATATCAGAATTAGACAGTGAATGCTTCTAAAATCTCAAAAACCTTGGGAAACACAACAACCTGATGATATCAGGGGCACCAGGGCAGAAAGGAATCCTGAGCGACGAAAAGGCAGACACATTGGCCAGGGGAGGATCTACAACACCATATACATGGTTTAAATCTACTCTTAGGATAACAAAAAGAAACATAAAATCCTCCAACACGATTCCACGGATTGAATCCAAAAAAGACAAAAGTGAAGTTGATGAAATCTAGAGGTGAGGCTGGTAAACTCGCTGCTACAGGACTACACTCAGAGGAGCGATAGGGCTATATACTGGTCACTGCCATCTGAGAAATCATCTACCCCATTTATAGGGTATGAAATGAGGAGAAAGAAAACCACTAATGTCATCTTCGAATACTCTAATTCCAACAACCCTTCAGCAAAATCAAAAGGCGAACGATTTGTCTCAATCTGAATAAAAAATAACAAAAAAACTAAAGTGATTATTAGTAAATATTATTTTATATTTTTTAATAGGTAGCACATTCATTCACAGTGTCTCCAGATATTTAATTTGCAAAAGGAATAAATGCCTCGATTTAAATATGGATTGTTTTGTTGAAAAGTATTTATAATGAAAGAAAACCGTCCGTCAGTGTTAAAACTTCTCCCTTTTTTTGACGGCGTAGAAGGGGAAAATTCACCCTGACGGATGGAGGGAATGATTTGTAAACAGGATGGCCGTGGTATTGAAATGAGGGGAGTCGGTTGCTGCTTGTTTATTGAAACCGCCACCGCTATGGTAATCGAGAAAAAGAGACATGTCTCCATTAGTATTTATTTATTTACGAGCCAGACTCGGATATTAATAGATCACTCGTTTCTCTTACCGAATTTTAATCCAATCCAATTTCATTCCCTGTTTACTAGAACAAATAAGGGAAAGTACGTAATTGTAGTATTTGACGTGAATTCATCACCTCTTACCGTGTTTCATCCCTTCTCATGCTCGATCAATTTTTTTGTGTGTTAAGCATCTACTGTTAACCGATAACCCTCTTTTCTCCTATGGATGATCTTTCCTTTTTTGGGTGTTGGGTTTCACAAAATAGACAATTTGTGATCTTTAGAAATTTGTTTGGATTGTAGTAGTACGGAATGAATTATAATCTCTTGAGAATCTTACATGGTTCATCGTTCTACTTACAATTTGATAAAATTATTGTTATCAACATAAATAATATAGAAGGGAAAAGGGCATATAGGTTTCGCGTAAGTACGAGGTTGATGGCGGGAAAGAGACCGCGTCGGTGCCCATTGTGTACCGAAAGATTAAGCGTTCAGCGAGTTTACAATACAAAAAACTATAAGCCTGCAGGATGAGTTACGAAGCTTGTGCTGACCTATCCGTGGCATTACGGCACGGCAGCGGGCACGGATCGCTGTATCAGTACCTCAGGTCTATAAGAGTTTTTAAATGTAGATACTACTTGTTTATGTATTGTGTTTTATGCGTTGTGTGTTATGTGTTGTGTGTAATTTATTAGCGAGAAAGAAAGGTTTAAATCATTAGAGTCTCATTGGAGTAGAGAAATTTTTAATTGTTTGGATGAAAGTTTTGGTCGTAATTGAAGAGACTGTTGAAGTGAAAGTACTTTAAGAACTTTAAAGTACTTTAAAGAAAGCTTTACAACAAGTTTGATGACTGGATTTAAAAGGTCATTAAGAGTAAATAAAGATCATTATTCATTAAAAATACACATGTTTACGCCGTAAGGATTACTTGGGATAAGATTTCGGAAAACCCCCCCCGCCACGTTTCCGGCCGCGTCGTCGGCCAGATCGAGGCTTGAATCCGTCGTGTCATCCGTCTTGAGTAATTGTAACCTTTTATATATCGTGATCCAACTTAAAGTTTATTTTATTTCGTTTATTGTCTTCATTTTATGAATTTATTGTCATCATCGCTCCGGTTGGTGAGGTTCCTGAAACATCTGCGTGGTGAAGGTCCCCCGTCCCGACTTTTCCTGTCTTTACCGACCATTTTCCTCCTAGCATCCCCCTTTACCTCAGTTGAGGTAGCTGGACCATCGTCACCGGAGGTGAGTGTTTTTTTCCTTGTTATTTTATAATTCATTTTATTTTAGTTTAATTTTAAACCCATACAGTCCACTTAATCAGACAACACAAGAACTATAAATCTAATGACTTTCCACTTAAAGCTAGAAGTAATATGCGTAATGTAATGGGACGGTATAATTTATACAGAATCATTTAAACACTTCGAAATCATAAAAAATGAAAGAAAACAGGGCATCACAGTATTGCTAAGAGTGACTTCATGAATATTAGACATCTGTCTTAAAGACTGTTTATAAATGTGTGGTGATTAGTGACCGTTAATCGATATTTATTTAGAAATCGTGAGATGCGGTCTGGTGTGATGTAGGTTTCTGAAAAACAATTTCTTTATCGTGCCAACGTTTCGACCTTTATTGAGATCATCTTCATGGCCTGGGATTTACAAACATTGTTTACATAAAACATCCAAATGTAATTGTTATATGTAAACAATGTTTGTAAATCCCAGGCCCTGAAGATGATCTCAATAAAGGTCGAAACGTTGGCACGATAAAGAAAATGTTTTTCTGAGAACTACATCACACCAGACCGCATCTCACGATTTCTAAATAAATACTGTTTATAAAATAGTACTTTTTCCTATTTATGGACCGATTATACTTTCCGAAAAAAGAAACGCAACGAGGAAACGCATGTGTGCAATAAAATGAAGAAAATGTAAATTGTAAACATTGTCAAGTTCATTACTGCGTAAAGAGGACGGGGGTGGCGATTGTAGTGCGTGAGGAGAGGCTGTAAGGAAGGGGTGAATGAAAGGGGTGTAAATGTGGCGAGGCTGAACTCTGCTAATCACTCCCAACCCCTCGATGAAATGTTAAACACACAGCACATTAATGGCTCACGACCACCACCCTTTATTAAAGCCAAGGACAAAGTCTCACTTTATGCCCCATTTAACTCTTCTTAATTCCAGAAATAAGGGAAAAATGAGGAATTTTAAATTCTTGCCTTCTTTCTCGGCAAATTTCATTACTTTGTGTTCCGGCCTTTGATTGTGTTTTTATCGCTCTGCTCGTTAGTTTAATTTTTTTAATTTTTTAGTTAAATTTTTTTTCACAAATAAGTCAGACCGCTGGAGTATCGACAATTACATGGTAAAGGATATAAAGGAAAACTCAAACTTTCAACTTAAACAAATGTTCGCACTCATACGCAACAATAATCCTTATATCGTCTGACTCGATCTCAATAAAGACTCAAAGCTTTCTCGCATGGCAACATATACGCGGTTTTCGGTCCTGAAGTACTTGAATGTCAACTGTATTACTGACTTCTCAGGGCAAACCGTGACATTCACCTACGTGATCAGACTTCTCTGGTTATAGCACTTCGTACACCAAAATGGGCCTATTGTGATCCTCCACGGATCAGTTATAATTGTCTATCCAGCTTAAAGAGGCTACAGCAATGCGTTCACTAAAATGGGACTATTATGATCCTCCTTGTATGGGTTATAAATACCTATCCAGTGGCTACAGCACTGCTCCTTGTTGTTACAAACGGAAATACATGCCATCAACGCTTGTGCCTTAGAAAATTTTAAAAGAGGTTGCACTGACCAAAAATCCTCATAAGATCGGATAGCCAAGCACCCATTGAAGTGTTAGCATGTAAAAAAGTCACATCAAAATTAGTGAATGCATCAACAATCTCCAAAACCTGATGATATCTTGGGTACCCGAACGCAAAGGAATTTTGTGTAACGAAAAAAGGCAGACACACTAGCCAGAGGAGCATATGCAAGACCAATGGGTCCTGAACCTATTCTTGGGATAACAAAATCAAACAGAATTCTTCAGCACAGAATGGATCCAGAAAAGACAAAATGAGAAGTGGATAAACAGTACGCTCCTGTTAAAACAACTCTCACCAAAACTGGCTAACTCACACAGTTAGAGCTCAGAGGAGTGATATGACTTTATACCGGTCACTGGCATCTGAGAAATCATCTTCAGAACATGGGTATGATGACCCCATTTGTAGGGCATGAAATGACAAGGAAGTAACAGCAACCCATATGATCATCGAAGGCGAAGCAACGACTCAATGGAGACAAAATTTGGGATACAAAGAAAATCCAGGAAAAGGAATTGTAACAATGTGTGCAGGAAAGTACAATAAGCCTTCTTGGCTGTAGTGCTTGGGGAAGAAAAGGCCCCGACTTTCTAGTATCCATTGACATCATCTTCACGTAAGTGAATGGGCTCGTTAGGAATAAATGTGACAAAAATTGAAGTAAACTGGAAAAAACTATATATATATAAAATAAAGAGAAAATAATGTATACGACAGGTAAATTTGAGAGTTGAAAAACTTTAAAGGTAGGAAATTACTAGAACTACTAGATAGAACGTTCTAATGTAAGAGTTTGTTTATCAGCAATTGTATGAGTAACATTTTCGGTATTGCACATCTTAACAAGGAATTTACTGAAACTAAACTAGACTTAGCACATTTAAAGTTTCAGCAAAGTTCTAAGGAGGAAACAGAATTACCTTTACTGTAAATAAAATAATTTAATTCTGGGTTGAATGAAACTTCAATTCGTAGCAGCTCAATTATTGGGGGTAACGTAAAAAAAGAAGTTAAAGTATGCAATTTCGTTAGAATAAACAATAGTCTTGACAAGATAAATATGCTCAACGAGGAAATGGTTAGATTAAAAAAAATGCAAGTGATAATACAAAACTGTAAAGGGAGCAACGTTCAGAGTCTATTGTGGACTCCAGGACAACAAAAAGTACACGTCTTCCCTCAAATGAACTAGTTTGTCGTAAAGTGAGAAGCGCCACTTACATAAGTTAGAGAAAGTGAAAAGGGCAATTTGAGAATTTCCAAGTGCGCTTATCTCGCAAAATTCGCTAAGAACCATATCGCTCAAGGATAAACAGCCTAAAGAGCGATTTATCACGAGTATGTAAGATTTGGTTCCTGAAGAGACTTTAGACGTTTTATATTTTCATTGTAAGTTAAGTTATTATGTAACAATTAATTAAGGTTTTTAGTTGAGATGAAAAAAAGTTAATGGCACGAGCGGGATTGGAACCCACGATCTTCGGCTAGATGCGTATCTTATTAAAAAAAATGGCAAAAAGAAGGGAAAACTCATAAGGTGGGGTTGAGATGGGAAGTTGATGTCCGACTGGATCGATGTCACGATGGCTCANTGGTAGAGCAGCGGCGTATCTAGCTGAAGATCGTGGGTTCGAATCCCGCTCGTGCCATTAACTTTTTTTCATCTCAACTAAAAACCTTAATTAATTGTAATGTATTAATTGGTCAAGCGGACCACGAAATTATTGAATTTAATTATTATGTAACATTTCCTTGTCAGATGATCTGTGCTTTATAGTTGAGGTTTTTAATTACTCCGCAACCATTCTATTTGACGTTTCCTGTGGCCATTTAGAACTGAAATAACTATGTTTTCTTATAACTCCTAGTTATTCCTAGGTGTTTTAACTTAAAAAGCGTAGAAAAAAGTTAAAACGCAAAAAATACAACTTCATTAACCAAATTTATCCTTCAAAACTGATTTATAGAAGGTGTTACAGGGTTAAATGTCAATAATTCCATGATGGATGCAATAAATAAAATGTGGTTCCGAGCTACTAGAACGAAGTTTCTATCTTGACACTTAGATATTAACATTTTTGTGATTTTTATAAAATCAGGTTTTTTACATAAAACCGTAATTTCTCAACTTTAGCGTTATTAAAATACCACTCTGACCTTTATTTCACAAACTATATTAAATTTTCCACAAGATCACATTTTCTTTGAAAAAATAGCGCTTCCGAATACACAGCAGCATCTCATAGAATTACGAGGGGCAAAACCCATGTTTTATTTTGGAAATACTCAATTGTGGTTCGTGCAATCACTTTGCCATGAAAACGCCCGAGGATTTCACCAAAGTTGCCTTATTTTGTAAGTATTCCAAGGACATACTCACTTTTACATTTTTTTAGTACTGTTTTTAGTGAAATCACATTTGCAAGGTTGAAAAAGTGACATCGAACTCAGGGAGAGCAGCAACCCATGATCATCGAACATCTCATATTTTTAATAAAAACAATTATTACGTGGTAACAAAAATTCTTTTCGTGGCATAGCCGGCGAGGAGCCCCGATTTGACTCCACTAGAGTTTTGCACGCGGTTTACTTTGAAAATGGCAGTGCCAAACCAATGAAATATCGTTAAACCCTTAAACACGATTGAATATGGGTTTTAGTATTTTTTTACTTACTTTAGGGCCATAACCCGTGTATGTTAAGAACGTATGTTAATGTGTCCCACCAATTGAAGAGTGAAATTCCTTAGCTCCATATAGAGAGCGCGTAGGAATGCCACCCGACATGAGAATTGTGCTTGATATGGGTCCCCTGTTCTGATTCTTGGAGAAAACAGTTTTTTTTAATTGTATATACTAATAATAATTTTGTTTCCCTAGCATATGTTGAGAGTGAATATGCTGTGANATATATGTAAATGGTATGTAAATAGGAAAAAATGTATTTAAGAGTATGTGAGAGTGTGAATGTGTTTGGATTTTATTGCGTTGGGTGCTGAAATGACCTAATTATTGGTAGCCCAGAGCCCAACCTCGGCGGCTGGACGGATAAGACCGAGGTCTGACCCCGGAATGCCAACACTCGGGGTGATGCTCGAGGCCTGCCGATAATTTATTGAAAATTAGCTGGAATTACCGGCGAGCTGCGTGTACAGATTTGAGCTTATATAAATCAATATATCATTTCATATGAAACGAATCTGAGGACAAAGCGTTCCTTGAAATTGAGTCCCCAAACGAATTGTAAGTCGTATAGTTAAATTATGAATCATTGTATTACCGATATTGTATTGCCCATTTGATTATTAAACGCTCCATTCTCAATGTGAATTGAAATGTAACAACGAGTAACTGGATAATTGAGCTTATTGAACTGTGCCGCTTTCGGAGCATCGTTTACAGTTGGTAGTTACTAAAACGAAGCAAAACTTTGTCTATCACATGGCATTACACGCCCTTCACATTACATTCACAACAGACAGTCATGGATTATTACACGATTGCGTATAAACAGTGCTAATTGATCGTTTCTCGTGGGATGTAAATATATTGAGAATTCACGGTAAATTGATGATTAAAGCCGGGATCACACCCAATGCAACGCCATGCGACGCTACCCGATGCGACCCGACGCCTTGCCACGTTTTGGTAGGGTGTGGACATCTATGCAAAGTCAAGCGCACGTCACGTACAGCGAGTATCACAATCGCAACGACTCTTTTGTTCTTATTGCACTGTTTCGAGCAAAACCTTGTAATAAATTGTTAGTTACATTTTATGAGCACAACCATGTAATAAATAATGTCTAGATGGACATTGACTCATTCATTTTTCGTAATATTATTATCATCTCGTCCAGTGGGGAAATGTAAACACGTGCGTTTAATACTTTTTCGATTTTGCACAAACAAGCGCTTTTTATATATAAAATAGGGAAGAGCTGAAATGTTAATTACTTGGAATAAAAGCAAAAACGAGATATAATACAAAATCTTCTGAAAGTTAAGTCCAAGGGGTGGGCTTGGAGGACAAGAAAGCGGTTAAAATTGTCGTCCATTAAGACAAGACCTTAACAAGGGAAGTTATTCCTTTATTACAACCACATTGTTTAATTACTTGCATCCGAATGTTACATGGAATTTATTCGGCTAAGAATCAGTTTTAAGTTATTTCCGAACCTGCGACGAATAACGACGTCTTGGATTTCAATCATAGAACTAATAATTGTATTCCCTTTTTGGGCAGCGATCGGCAGGATAATTACTGCGCTTAAATATGAAATTGTTTCTCGACTGTTTTTCTGTAAGATTAAACTTATTTTTCATTGTAGTTTTTTCGTGATTAGTGCGGAAGCCTGACCTGAAAATGACTATGATAATTTGGATAGACCAAATTTACAGCCGAATAAGCTATACTATCGGGTTGTCCGGAAAATAATGCAGGATTTTAAGTTTTCATTAAAAAAAATCTATATAAAATATTCTGTTTACGTTTACAGGATTACTCATTTGTATGAATGTCAACACTTATTAATCCTCTTCCAAATGATATTGTTTGTTTACCTCTGTAGCATTCCGCTACTTGGAAAT
>NW_019392712.1:1052826-1079475 GCF_000648675.2 Cimex lectularius
ATATATATATTAGTATTTATTATTAGGCGATATATTGAAATATTTGAATACATCAATATTTTATAATCAGTTTTCATATTCCGTTCTATTTATTTAAAAAAATCCTAATAATTTAGGGAAAAAGGCTTTACATTCGAATTATAATTTTATATATTATTGCGTTTTACTTGTAATGCACCTTTCAGTAAATATGTACTTTTTATGCATGGTAGAGGTAAGAATTTGTATAACTCGTTGTCATTATAATTTTTAATTGCCTTTATTAAACAAGATCCACCGTAGATTGCAGTTTTAATTTTAGGCAATATAATATGGTTTCCAGCCAATCTTGTATTCTTATCGTGAACTGATTTATGCATCTTAAAATTTTTGAACAGATTTTTACGTTTTTGTCTTTTTACTAAATTTATTATGAACAACGAGAGATTTAGTGTTTTTCTTTCTTTAATTTGTAAAATTTTTGATTAGCATAATATAGTGTTAGGGGATCACAATATTTAATCCATTAGGTTTCGTGGTCCGTTTGACCAACCGAAACCGATTGAAAAGTGGCAAAAAGAAGGGAAAATTGAAAAGATGGGTTGAGGTGGGAAGTTGGTGTCTGAGTGGATCGAGGTCACGATGGCTCAAGTGGGAGAGCAGCGGCGTATCTAGCCGAAGATCGTGGGTTCGAATCCCGCTCGTGCCATTGAATTTTTTATCTCAACTAAAAACCTTAATTTATTGTAAGATAGTGGTCAAGCGGACCACGAAACTAGTGAATTAAGTAGTTGTAAACCTTATACATATTCATTAAATTCACTATTTTCGTGGTCCGCTTGACCAATTAATACTTTACAATTAATTAAGGTTTTTAGTTGAGATGAAAAAAAGGTTAATGGCACGAGAGGGATTCGAACCCACGAAAACCCATCTAGCCGAAGGTCGTGGGTTCGAATCCCTCTCGTGCCATTAACTTTTTTTCATCTCAACTTATACATATTTTTATCACTGGGTTCTTTCAATACCTCTACTAGAATTTCACTAAGTAAAATGGATTAATCGTCATGAGTATCATTATTTAAGAAAGCCATTCTAACTGGCTCAGGTGGTAGAGCAGCGGCGTATTGAGCCGAAGGTCGTGGGTTCGAATCCCACTCGTGACACAGACTTTTTCATTTCAACAAAAACCTTAATTAATTGGTCAAGCGGACTACGAAACTAGTGAATTTAGTAGTTGTAAACCTTATACATATTTTTATCACTGGGTTCTTACATAAAAATATTAATTAATTGAAAGACGTAATTTGGTCAATCAGACCTCTAAATATAAAGGATTATATTAGGATATTTAGGATTGTATTAGATATTTATAATCTTTTATATAATTTTCTGATTGACATTCACTCATAGTATTATATGAATAAAAGAAAATAANAGAGAGAGAGAGAGAGAGAGAGAGAGAGAGAGAGAGAGTGAGAAAGAGAGAGGATACTTTATTAGTTTATTCTGTGACGAGAGTTCACCGGGTGTGTCGTTAATTACATACAGTTAACTACATATACATAAAGTTAGGCTTGAAATAGGGTAATGTAAGGTTTTAATGCAGGTTTATTCCTGTGTCTTGACTAATCCAGCAGATCAGTTGAGCCGTTTTACAGTTATCATTATTTTAGCAATTAAAAAAAATAACGGAGGTGTTTGGAAGGCGAAAATTTTAAGAATTTTTTTTTCTTTTCATACAAAAAGTTTTATTTATATCGCGAATCTATCTTAAAAAGAAATAATTTTAAAAAATCTTTTTTTTTATACGGTTGCTAACATAGTCGGTACCGAAAGGAGGGCAATTTTCCCATTTTATAAGGTCTAATGTGTTAACCTTTAATAAGATATGAGGATATTGAAGATTAGATTAACAAACACCAGCCCTTATTAATCCAGAGACTAAATAAACCATTTATTGGCTACATTTAAGTAATCTACGATTTTTTAAATATTACGTTTGATAATGAAAGATTAAACCGAAACCGAGAGTTGGGTGGTGTTTTTCAGGCATCACCTGTTACTTCCATAATCTCCTAGGCGTGGGTGCAGCTGGATTAGGATCTTCTTTATTTATTCTTACAGCAAGAGTATATTAGAGAATCCTTTTGCACTTTAAAATCTAATTAAGGCGCTTAAGAAGCGGAAATCTTTAATTTTTATAATAGGATTGTTTTTCATTCTAATTCCATTATGAATTACCCCAAAAGCCTGATCATCTTGAATAATTGACGATAAAAATCTTGAATATATTTATAGATTTTGTTTAAATGAATGATTGTATTTTTGTTTTTAATTATTGATAGAAAAGATTATTTTCATCCGTTTTCATCGCATAGGCCAGAAACGCTTATCGAATGATGGAATGACTAATGTCTTGAGTATCGAGGAGGTAATTGTACGTAAGCAATCAACAGGTGCCTCAACCTTTGCCATTGTCACCCAAATGCCGCACTAAGACGCTAATGCATTCCAGCCCCTATTCATTATTTACCTTCATTCCTCATCTGTCTACTCATTTGTTCGTTTTCCTTTCCGATAAATGCTATACGTTCGAAAGAGCCGTTTTATTTTTCAGCTAGATATTTCCTTGTTTTTAAAGTGTTTCGCTCTGCGGTCTGTTAAATGTTTTGTGACATTTAAAACTTAATTAAGGAGAGGGTCATTATAGGTTAATGAACTATTTCAATTACACTAGCTTAACAAAGACATTTCTTTGGTCTCACTATTCGGCTTAAATCTCAAAGTGTTTCATAATATTTTTCTATTGTTGTCCTAAATTTCATTTCATTTGATACAAACCTATTCTGTTTAGCTGTAGCAATGTTCTAAAACGATGAGTTTACTCTGGGTACGTTCCTAGATGTAGCACAAGGTTTTGATAGGGTTTGTCACCCGGGCGTACTTTATAAACTTATCTTATCCTGCAATCCTACCAACGACCGCTACTTCAGAGTGAAGTTTTCGAAAGTCTAATAGATACATGCCGGCTTCCCACAAGGGAACATTCTTGGTCCTTTATATCATTTATACACCGTCCTAGCTATAATCCCTTGTACCATCATCACCACACGCGGACGATACCACAAAGGTACCGCCAACATCCAAGAACACTTTGAAATTATCAAAGATAGGTGCAAAAAGTTACGGACAAGACTGAATGTAGAAAATGTACTCAGTGTACGTTCACATTGAAAAAACAGTTTTTCCTTCCACTGAACATCAACAAAGAGATAGAAATGAAGAATGGTGGAGTGAGTGTGGTGTTCAATCCTTTTTGAAAAGTTAGTTCCTACTCATAATAAGTTGTTTTGAAACGATCCGGATTTCGAGCCTTTTAGCTCATCATCAGGTTGAAGGACTTCTATTGTCAATACAACCACGTCCCCCGACGTGAATTGCAAAAGTGAACCCGCCGATACCCCCGCCAACGCGACGTTCAAATAAGAAGCTGGCTTTTAATGGCGCTCAATTTGAACGTGCGAAAAGCGAAAATTATAACACAAATGAATATTATAATAGTAAATACTGTAAGGAATTAATTATAATTTAGTGATTTAAGTTAAAAGATAAAAAATAGAATAATACCTTAATAACAGATTATTAAATTAAGATAAAATAATACAAATTAAAATAATGAATTTAAATATTTGGACGTTTAATATTATTTATGTACATATTTAAAATGGGAGGTAGATCAAAATCTATTGTATTATTAATGCATTTATCTCTATGTTCAATTTTTTTTAATTTCAAATTTCTCAAACCAATCTAGTTCTCCCCCTTTGTTGAAACTATGTAACACTGTTGTATTTAAATTTGAATTGAAATTATGTTTTGTTTCTTTTAGACGTTAAATTCCCAAAATTTGTTCGATTTGGGCAACTGTTCTTTTATTCTCGTTTTTATTTCTCTACCGCTTTGTCCTATATATTTAATGTCGCGGGTTCAGTTTTGCAATTCATGTCGAGAGACGTGGCTGTAGAAATCCTTCAACCTGATGATGAGCTAAGGGCTCGAAATCCGGTTCGTTGCAAAACAACTTACTGTGAGTAGGAACTATCTTTTTAAAAAGGATTCAACAAAGAGATACCGATCCAAACAACCCGCCACGTCTCCAATCGACGATGGCCTCGAGACTTCCCTTGCCACATAATCTCTCACACTGAGTGTCAGCATTGGATGGTTTCTCACGGAATGTGTACTCCAGATGCAGCGCTCTGCGTGAAAAACGTTTTGTGATTACATTTGTATTATGTAGTAATGTATAAAAGGTACAAGGTGTCCAGGTATTATTTCCCTGGGTCTTCTTATTACCCTAGTCTATATTGAGCGGCTCCTTATTATTGGAAGTTAATATCCGTAGCAGTATCTTCTTTCTAATCTATTAGTCAGCCATATTTCCAGGAATACAAGAAGACGTAAACAAAAGTGTATATTTAGGATGCAAAATTGATCAGTTGAAACGAAACTATTTTGGATTAAAATACGTTTAGAATGGAATCGTGTAAAAGTAAGAAGGGGATTAGATTGGGTTTATGGCTGAGGAGCCGGTACTTAATGTCCGCTATTTGTGCCTGATTCATTTGAAGGCGAAGCTCCAGTAATTTGTAAGGAATGGGGTTAAGGTGAGTGACTTGAGAGGGAAGAGATAGGGAGATGTGTTTACCTCGAAGCCAATATTTGTAAAAGCCCATGCATATCGAGAGAGTGGAGAGCTACGACCCCCGTCTCCTCGCATTTCAACAAAATTGTTAACTTTAGTTCTCTAAGAGATAGGACCGCCTCCCCTAAAGCCACAAATTTATGGCCAACTTGGTTTTATTTACTTCCTTATTCGATCCCTCTTCGGGACATCTGCTCCGTGGCCAACCGCTCCAGGCCTAATTGGCGGTCAACGATAACACAAAACGATTCTGCAGAATTTCAGATCATGCAGATTTAACATTTTAAGCAACCCGATACCTTTTTATTTAAATAACATTGTTTTTATTATAATAAATCACCAATCATAATTACCACATACAATCGCAGTTCACGCGTACAACAATAACCTATTTTATTTATCAGAAAAGGTTATCTTCTTCATAAAATGGAATAAAATCAATCGAAGAAAAACTAATTTATTCTGCTATCTTCCTTAATGTGTCACAAGGGTTTGACAAGGTATGGCTTGAAGGATTTACCAATAAAACAATTGCTAACTTTGGTCTGCCCAACCTCGCTTATGGTGTAGTACCTTTCGTACTATATCCACGTTTCCTGTACTGGAATTGATGGATATAGGTTTGTTATCTCAATTGATATTAATTTAACGGTTTTAATTCGTACGTCTTTGATTTGGTTAATTAGGTCTGTGGAGTTTTTTTAGGCATTTTGAGGTGTGTTTTGAGTAACGTGTACTGTGTTTTGCGAGTTTGTGTGGCTGGTTTATAGTTTATATAAATTTAATATAAACAATAAGCCTCATTTGTATTTTTTGGAGTTTTGTTTTGTGTTTCAAGTTTGAGCATTTGAAAATTAATTTCAGGTTTACGTATGATTAAAGGGGATTTGTTGATTGTGCCTTGGTCAAGATGATCTCCATAAAGATCGAAACGTTGGCACGATAAAGAAAATGTTTTTCTAAACCTAAATCAGACCAAACAGCATCTCACGATCTCTAAATAGTCATTAATTAACGGTCACTAAATACTACACATAAAGATTAATGTTTATGTCTTTTTCAATGACGTGTTTTAAATTCACTTATTTCGTGGTCCGCTTGACCAATTAATACATTACAATTAATTAAGGTTATTAGCTGGATGAAAAAAGTTAATGGCACTCATAAGGTGGGGTTGAGATGGGGAGTTGATGTCCGAGTGGATCGAGGTCACGATAGTTCAGGTGGTAGAGCAGCGGCGTATCAAGCCGAAGGTCGTGGGTTCGAATCCCTCTCGTGCCATTAACTTTTTTTCATCTCAGCTAATAACCTTAATTAATTGTTGAATTTAAAGTTGGTCTGCAGTGGTCATTTTTGTAAGATGTGTTAGTTGTAAAGGAGACTATTTTGGCAGTTGGATGGATTGTTGATCCATCCCTAACCATCCCTTGGATTGTTGATTTGTAGAATTTTTCCAACAGGTCTTTTGTGTTCTTAAATATAATTATTAATTAATATTATTTCAACGTCTATTATTGTCTGGGTGAAGTGTTGTTCTGCGCTAGTTGCTGTTATGTTGTGTTGGAGTCCTTTTTGTGTAATCATCGAGAATAGGCGGACCAAAATGATAGGTAACTATCAAACAATAGTTAAACCAACCTCGCAGAACATAAGAGGAAATCACAAAAGTTTACATTTTACCCCTTTTTTGTATCGCATTTTTAAATATAAAACTTTGACTTACAATTAGTCAGAACACAAGGTAAAGAATTTATAATTGTTTTGTAATTTCTGTTTGGTTCAAAAGCGCTTTACTTTAATAAATTATTTAATCAAAAATGATAACGTGGAAAGGAGTGTCGGTGGCCAAGGGTCGAGACGTGGATGAGGAGGGTTGGCGAGCTAGCCGAGCATCGACCGATAAAGAGGGTCGTTACCGGAAGGCCCTTTATCGGCTCCAATCCCTCTTCCATCTGAATGAGAAAATCGTTTAAAACAACAAGAATACTCCACGTATTTATAAATAATGAATGTTGACGGGACGTTTTTAATGAGGCGCAGTCCTTTGCCTTTCGCGGAAGTGTAATGACGATAAGATTTCGTAAATACGCCGTCCCCTAACGATCCCTTTGAATCCGATCCGCAGACACTACCTTCACTTGTTAAGCGCACTTCCTTTTGTAGTGTGAATACCTTAAACCAGCCAGAAGGAAAGGCACAGTTTTCCCTAATACCCTTAAATGTTTCTAAACCACCGCCTCACCCTATAATCCTCCTTTTCTTTTCAATTATTTTAAAATCTTTCACCAGTTCCCACCTCTCCTCTCCACTTAAGTAACGAGATTTAGATCTGTTTTCTTGAAGCTAATGCTTAAGATATTGGCCTCTCAACTCCTCATTAATTTTAGTTTTAATACAGTCCAGAAAGTAGAAAAAACTCTTATCAGTTATTAACAAATAGTAAATTTATTTGAATTGGTCTTAAAAGGCCGAATGACATTGAAATAAAGCGAGATGCTTTGATTGCATTCACATATTGGAAGAAGAAAAAGAAGCAGACAATCCGAAATATTACATTTAAATAATTTGTTGAAGTCGTGAGGAGAGGTCAAGACTTGACAAACAATGAAACAACAGGTCACTAAGAAACACACGTTACATTTAAAGTTTATCCAGTCAAATGTAAAACATCTGTGATATCACCATCAAACAACCGTTATCTGTGGGGTGTATCTTCACCAAATTATTACAGAAAATTTGCTCGAGCCTCGGTTCCATATGTAAAGCGTGTAAGAATGCCAACCAATGGGAGAATCGTGCATGAGCAATGGCAGCGAATATTTGAGTGGGAAACAGTGTTGTTTTATTGTGTATAGTACTTCATAGAAAACTTGTTTATCTTATATATATTAAAAGTGAATGTATGTGTAGCCTATATGTGAAGCGTGAGAGAAAGCCGATTTTGGAAAATTGAGTACTCTATCAACTTTCAATTCTATCTTATTTACGGACATTTTCAAATAATAAATGTTTGAAAAAAAAAAACACTTTTCCGAGGTATTTGTATTCCACAGGACATATTTCTTTTGTATTCATAAATAATTACGGGCAGCAAAATAAAGGTTAACGCATTGTAAGTGTCCTTTTGATGTGTTATGTATTGACTTGTATTTTTTGAATCGATTTTAAAAAGCTACATATTTTTCCATTACAGTGCATTATAAGGGTTCTAAATGCGTTCGCTCTTTTTATGTAAATGATATCTGAACTAATCTCAACACATTACAATTGATACACAGGACCATCTAGCTATTTCTATAGAGCTGTTTTCTTTTTTTTTCAATTGTGCTACAATTTTCTTGGAAACCGCTCTTGCAAAATAACATCTCACTTCAATTCAACGTTTTCACTGATCCTGAAGAGTGAAAAGTGAAATATACATTGAAAATAACATAAAAACGACAAAATAATGAGGAGGGATTTAAAAAACTGATTGAATGACAAAAACACCAAATATAATGACGGATTACTTGCTAAAAATATTAAAACACCTGATACAAACTTACATCCAATAAAAAACATAACGGTGAATGAGAACAAGAAGACACCCGCAAAGCTTTTGTGTTGGCAAATTACTTACAACAATATATATTTATTCGAAATTAAAACTCATGCCTTATATGATGAAAATACAGTTCGAGAAGGAGAAGTGATTAAGTTTATTACTAAAAAAAGTAGTTCAACATATAAAATTAAACATAAATTGAAGAACGGGACCGCGGTTAGCAGAGTGGCTGGCGTGTCAGACTCTCGGCATGTATTGGGTTGTCCGGAAAATAATGCAGGATTTTGGTATTAAACAAAAAAAAAGAAACTAGTTACTTTAAAGCAATGTTCTTTAATCAAAATAATTTCCCATACTCTCAATACATTTCTCCCAACGTGTTGGTAACTTATTAATTCCGTCTGAGTAGAATTCAGAATTTTTAGAATTGATAAAGTCAATAAANTTGAAATAAAGCGAGATGCTTTGATTGCATTCACATATTGGAAGAAGAAAAAGAAGCAGACAATCCGAAATATTACATTTAAATAATTTGTTGAAGTCGTGAGGAGAGGTCAAGACTTGACAAACAATGAAACAATCACATCATCAATCGTCTCTGACTAATTGCAAGGACATTAGGTTTGGTGTCAAAAATGAATAGCTCATTTTTAAAACTTTATTCATGGCTATGTTACCATATCCATGCGCTGCGTGAGGCTTCAACTGCAACACCAACCTAAGAAAAGTGAAAATAACCCAAAAAAAGTTTTATCTCTAAGCATAAACAGTTCTATATCATCCAACATTGATGTACATTATTATACCTAAATTCCAGAGTTTATACAGCGCAGTTTGACTTGCAAATTTTTCGTTAGATGCTGCAGTAGCACTAAAGCCATAATAAAAGGTATCGGGCATAAACCAGTACTGCATAATAACGACAACCAAACATAAACCTCTTTGGGACATGGCTGAGAGACTTAAAGGCCCTAGGGACTAATGTAAAGTAAATTTAGCTGTTGGCTCGTTTGAATTGTTTTGCCCCTGTTATATAACACTAGTGTCGTAAACAATTAGGTGTATTAACTGTACATAAAATTTTTAGTATTGAACAAGAAATTGTCCTGGGGTCACAGGTGCTACAAATATTGTAAATAAACTTTTTTATTAGAAGGGATGCTCGGTTCATAAAGAATACAGATGTTGAGGCGAACTCCCCCCCGTTTACAGTCAGGAAAACAACCGCCTACTGGATCGTCAACATCAATCTCCACCACCAACGCCGTAGCAGTGTTCATACGCTCAAGCCACGCGTGGTGTTCCGGCGTTTCGGCATCTCCTCCTGCACGACATCGCCACTCACCTCACTTCCTTCTTGAGGACTCACAAGAATACCATCAATCCCATGATTTCTCTTCTAACCTCAGTAATATCCAATCTCCTTCTTCGTGCAGCCAAATGAGCTTCCTAAACCAAAATTCCCTGTCAACATTTCTCTGGAATGCCAATGGGCTGGCCTCTTACAGACTGGAGACACACCTTACCAGTAGATCACATAGTTATATTACTCACTACAGGACCTACGGGACAGATCACCCAGTTAACCCACGAGTTTGAATTTAGGTCTCTACACTCCACAATCGTAGCAGAAGCAATGTTGTCCGGGAGTGTTCCTTGACATTGCTCAGTGGTCAGGGTTTGGCCCGTGCCTCCTGTGGAACCTGAAGAGCATCCTACCCAAAACCTAATGACATCGTGACGATAGCTCAAGTGGTTAGAGTAGCGGCGTATTGAGCGGAAGATCATGGGTTCGAATTCCGCTCGTGACACTTTTTCATCCCAATCAAGACCTTACATTGTACCTTACATTAATTGAAAAAAGTAATTTGGTCAATTAAACGACTAAACATAAATGGATTAATAATTGTTTATTGATCACTTACCTTTATACATGACTTTATTGAAAGAGCTCGTAATAATTCTAAGTTCAGGATTAGGTGTATCACCAATCTGAAAACAAAACAAACGCAAATTAAATATAATTTGTTAATATTAATAATATATGTGGGTCAATGTAGAAGTCTTTCCTTTTCCTTTTATTTAGAAAAGTTTGTTTTTAATTTATTAATTTGCTAAAAACTGGAGTAGATTTATATTCTATTACCGTAATGTATAATAATATCAAGTTAATTTTAAATAGTGTGTAAGCACGGTGGGAAGGTGTGATGATCAGCCGTTTTGTTATAGCAGCGCGACGAGTGGACAACGTGCGTGCGGGCCGGAAGATGCGTTCTCTTTCTTCTGCACTTTTTTGGCGTTTCCTCTCCATTGTTTCTCCGAGACTGAGAGCCGCAGTGCACGTCTGTGATAGTCCGCTCACTTCGCGAGCTTGGTATTTATTTATTATCTGTTTTTCACCGCGGAACTAAGAATCACTACGATAGAATCTGCCAACTTCGTGGAACATCTATGTGCTCGCCTCTCCAGCGTCCAGCTCCACTTTTTGCTACTTTTTTGAAGCTTCCAGCTTCATCTTTCTCTAACAGCATCCTACAGCAGCCGGCGTCAACTTGGACACTAACGCTACATAAAACTTGGTTAGATTATTCCTTTTTTTTGTATATAATCTATTAGTCATATTAATATCTTTTTAGTTTGAGTGTAATAATTTTATTAACACAACAATTACTTTTTTATTGCATGCAATCCTAGATGTAAAGATGTAAATGTTTTCATGTGAATTTTTCGCATTTGGTATATTTTAATTACAATTTATGTTAACATTATACCTATTTTTATATTTCAGTTTTTTTGTCTGTTGTGTGTGTGCGCGCGCGTGCGTGTGTGTATGTGTGTGTGTGCGTGTGTGTGCGTGTGTGAGAGATAGAGAGAGAGAGAGAGTGAGAGAGAGTGAGAGAGAGAGAGAGAGAGTGAGAGAGAGAGAGAGAGGGAGAGAGAGAGAAAGAGAGATCATACCACCTTCCATCATTGTGAGGGGGTTATCGGTGGAAAACCGGCAAGTATACTAGAATTGGGGATAAGCCAAATTTTGTGGAGCCCTAATTCGCACAATTGTTGTGTGTTCATTGTGATTGTTTAAATGCAAAGTTGTCTGAAATGTTTGACTTTTTGTTTCTAATTTCCAATTTTTGTACCTAGATAAAAAAAAAGTGGATTTTCCTTTTCACCACAAGTTAGGAATTTCTTTTGGCGTACTATAGTTTGCAATGAAAAGTCCAGCTGCACTTGGCGGATTTGAGGGGGGGGGTGTTCAACCAGGCCGAAACACCTGCCTTAATAACACCATTAGTTTCACCTGCCCTAACCAAATGGAATCCTTTAATTATCATAATGCAACAATGACTACTCGTTTATTTTATAAATAATATATGAAAATGATAATAGAAAATAATTAAAACTGCGGGCGATGATAACTTTGATGATCAGCCTTTACTGAAATAATTGATATGAAATGAAAAATAAAATTAGGAAAACAGGTTGTTTAGATTAAGACATTGGCCTATAAAATTTGCTAATTTTGTGTTTTTCTGTTTAAACTTATGAAACAGAATTCATGTAACATGTCCCCTGACGTGACGTAAGCCTAGCCCACTTGGCGAAGTCGAGCAGAAAGGGAAAAGAAATGTCCAGGAGCTGCTTGAGTTTAAGTCATCCTGAATTCTTACAACTGAAGCTTGTATGTGATTAATGTAACAACATGGATGGGGCTTATTTAGTAGGAATACTACTTGGGAAATGCTCGAAACAAAAGATTGGAACCACCAGAGGGCACTGCCTGAGAAAGACAAGGTTTTAAGTTTAGTAATAAAAATGATCTCCGATATCTAAAGCTTAAACAAAATCACCCATTTGGCCTTTTGAGAAAACAATGTTCATTCGACTCGTATACTAAACAATTCCATTTATCGAATTTATAAATGAACGACAAAATGGAGAATAAAGGTGCATAAAGAAAAATCGGTACATTTGGACATACCAGCCTACCTTGAAATTGCATGCGCCAACAAGGCAGGCAAAGTCTAACGTTAAGTGCATAATTGCGATAGAAAACACGTCAAAACAAAGAGTGAAGAGCTCACTATCAAATTCCGAAAATGAACTGGCTAATAGGCAGAAGCTCTCCTTTCCACGTTGAAAGTAAGTTTTATCTGAACCAAAACCTTAATTAATTGAAAAGAATTTATTTGGTCAAGCGGACCACGAAGCCTAATAAAATGTAATAAGCAAAATGTCTCTAAAGCTCTCCGTGGGCATTTCATTTGTCGCCGAGAATCAAATACATTTCACGACAATTGAAAAAAGGAGGGAAAATTCAAAAGGTGGGGTTGAGATGAGAAGTTGGTGTCCGAGTGGATCGAAGACACGATAGCTCAAGTAGTAGAGCAACGGCGTATTTAGCCGAAGGTCGTGAGTTCGAATCCCGCTTGTGACACTGACTTTTTATCTCAACGAAAATCTTAATTAGTTGAAAATAAGTTTTCCTTTATCAACACGTCCTCAAGCCTATATGGATTTATGGCATCCAGCACTGAGGCTGTGCCAGAATGACCAACCGCCAAATCAAACAAAGATAATGTACAGTAATGATGGTCAATGCACCTTGGTACATCAGAGACCTTAAAATGGAAACAGTAGAGGAAGCCGCTTTAGTTCACCATCAAAGGCTTAGAACAGCAGTCAACGTACAACAAGTCCACCTGTTAGACGTAGAACACTTTGACAGACAGCTCAAACGTGTCAACAACATGATTTATGGTGCAATAATGTGGAGAAAGTGTGATTAAGAACGGAAAAAACTATATTACGTATCTAAGTTTTATTTTCTACGGTAGTTATGACAAAAGATTACCCAAGCTATGTTAATAGCTAGGTTTTAATATTCATAAAGTCTCTCCACCTCTGAGTATTAAAGTAGAAAAGAAGCCCGAAAGGCTGTATCACTAGATTCTTTTATTTCGCAGGATGACCGAGATGAACACATGTCCTTTAACGAGAGGTAGGTCTACCCCACTTCGGGGCCAAAAAACACTGTTTCCCACGAAATTACGCCCATTCATATGGTTTGACAAATGTGTAGCAATAGTGTTTAAGAGAATATTATTATTGCTATGTTTCTAATTTACGGATTACTGATTATAAGCTCAAATCTGCACATGACATAAGCACGTGTACAGAGTTGAGCTTATCACTTCTCGCAGTCCACCGGCAATTCCAGCTTTTGTAATTTACGATAAATTTCTGGCAGGCGTCGAGAATCGCCCAACCCCAGTGTTGGCAGCACCAAGGTCAGACGTTGGTCTTATTGTTTCAGCCACGGCGGTTGGGCTCTGGAGGGCTACCAACACCTAGGTCATTTCAGCCTCCAACGCAATCAGCTCATTAACTTCCTCAGCTCTCGCGGACATCAGTGGCGTAAATTTGTTTAATCATATTAATTGCGTTTTCTTCATTTTCTCATCACGATTCCTAATTGTTAAGATAAATTAACTCTGACACACATTTACATCGATATTTTTATCAAAAATTTGTATTAGCTACCTACCAATTCATTGAAAATGAAAATGAAACTCCAACATTTACAAGTAAAAAGTAAGAAAATTAAAACTTAAAAAAATAGAAACTTGACGAACTGAAAATGTAAAAAATATTTTAAATTTTCATCATCGTGAGTTTTTGACTTATTTTTGAGTTTTCCCAATTAAAACGTTGTAAATGTAAAATTTTGAATGATGAATTGAGTGGTTTTTTGTCACCTCATCAATGATGTCAGTATCGTGCATGGTCAACAGGCCCACAACTGCTTGCTTCTTCATAGACATACAAATCAACGTTCTATCATATTGGTATCCAAACATGTGGTCGGTCTCTTACCTGCATTTTTCTTTCTGGTCAAAAGTTCGGTAAATGTCCGCCTGAGGCCGACTTAGTCAGGTGAAAATGGTCCCTCTTCTAAAATTCAGATCCTTCGACTGTCACCCATCGACCGTACTCTAGAAACTTCAGAGCAGTTACGCAGTACGCTTCGGACTTCCTACCTAGAGAAACCCGATACGTGAGAGCTACTCTGCTGATCCGGCCCACCGATACAGCCATTTTTTTGTAATCATGTTTTTTAATGCATGTATATGCATGCATTTAAGGCAGGCGGGGGGCCGGATAGCGGTCGTTAAGCCCGGAGATTCAGACGTCCCGTCCTTAGCCGCCTCGCTTCGTTACTCTACAGACCTATCGTCAGATTATGGAATCTAAAATTGAGGAGCATTTAAGGATCGGACAGATAAATATGGGAAGAGGAAGGATAACACTCGATAATTGTCGCGAAATAGTAGGTAGGAAGAAAATAGATATTTTGCTAATTCAGGAACCTCCCGTTAGAGGACTTAAAAATGGATTAGGTGTCAAAACAAGAATTATAGTAGGAGATGAGACAGGTGTACAAGCTGCCATTGCTATAATAAATGAAGAAATAAGTGTCATGAAAATAGATTCTCTATGCGATAAACATTGAATTGTAATTAAGTTAAAATGGAAAGAACTAAAATGTATTATAATTTGTAGTTATTTTAAATATAGGGAGCCGATTGAACCATATATAAATAAATTATATAGTATTATATCAAAAATTGAAAGGAGAATACCATTTTTGGAGCAGACATTAATGCTAAATCAGAAATTTGGTATAGTGATAGGGATGATGAAAGGGGAGAGAAATTTCTTGATTGGCTGAGTGTGTGACATGCACGTAATAAATAAAATATCAAATTTGACAACTTTTGAAAGTAGTCGATTCAAAACAAATAGTGACTGTAGTTGGTAACAATATACTGGAAAATATTATAGACTGGGAAATAATGGACGAACAGACTGGCTCGGATCACAATATGATACTACACACTTCTGAACTTGGCTAGTATTGCACTACCTCGCTAGACAAGGGATGTGACAAGTCCATGCATGTAAAATCTTCCTGGTGTTCTTTCTGGGATATGTCCGGACGTAAAAGATCCTTATGGGTCTCAACGTTCATGAGTAAAGATGGGAACATCTGTCCGATTATCCGATTTCAGTAGGATACCGCAGGAGAGGAGTGATTTCTTGCGTTCGGCCTTTGACAAATGAAGTAGAGCGAGTGTAATTAATATTGGTATTAATGTTAATATTAATATTACGGGATCTTGATCCGTCCATTCAAAACATAAAAACTTTGCTACCGGTCTGGCCGCAGAGGAGAATGAAACGAAATGGAAAATGGAAAGAAATGCTTTCAGCGCGGGCCCGAGGCCTGCACATGGGAGAAACTGGCTCTCGACTGGGCGTTCTGCGGCCCTTGGGTTAGTAGCGGCTGGCTTTCCTGCAAAGAACTGAGGGTTGTGGTCGCACGCCGAGATCATTAAGCAAAGGAGAGGGTATATACCCCTCTCCTATTAATTCTCCAATGTAGTCATGGCTTGGCGGTGGAGTACTTCTCTTGGCTCTGGGAAAGTAGCAGGCACCTGTAGAGGTGACCTTGTGAAATTCTGGGGTCCCTGTCGTTCACCAAAGGGCAACCATCGAGGATTATTGAACTGACTCGTGTGGGAGAGACTCTACAAGCTTCCGAGTGGTGTTGGAATAACCCTTGAGTAGTAGCAGGCACCTACGGGAACCTGCGTGGCTTCTGTTGGGGTTCCGGGCCCATGAAGAGCAATTGCGAAGAAAGGGAGCCTATGACGGCGGGTAGTATCGACGGGTGCCCCCGCGCTCGGTTCGGCTATCTGGCTGCTCTGGGTCTCACGAGAGGCAGCGAAAGGCGTAGCTCACGTTGTCTGAGTTCGACTGTTCGGCTGTTCCGTTTCTGACGCTGGGGGAGAATTGAACACCTCCCCCTTGCCTCCATGTGCGCTTCAGGGTTCGAATCGCTGAGGAAGAGTCTCTCAAGCCCAGGTGTGAGCGACACTCGGCCTTCGGGAGTAGCAGGGAACCAGAAGGGAAACTGCGAAAGCCTGAGGAACCCAAAAGTTACATTGGGAAAGGTTTCGTTGTGGCGCGTGGTGACGCCCCTGGCGGGAACTTAGACAGAGGCTGTCTTCTATCTGTGACCTTCGTGAAGCTTGCGTATGGCCAGCGTAATTACTCCCGGCCTCACGGGAGACGTTGCGACCGGACGACAGCGTGTAAGCGTTGAGGACGCGATGTTCATGCTGAATAGTCCCTCGAATGCGTGAGTAAGCGAACGGATACGGGTAGTGAATCGGTGTCTCTGACTCGAGTATGCTTTGCATTGTTGTGCGTATGACCGGCGTGGTACCCTTGGGGAAGCGAAGGATCGGACCACCTAGGCTGAGCCTATGGCGTCCCTCGAATGCGCATGGCAGGTGTAGGCTGAGCTCGATAAGAGACTTTACCGTAGGCGGTGCTCATCTAGGGTGTGGTTAGCAATTCCACTTTAAACTAAACCGCTGCCGGGGCGTTCCCGGAAGTTTCTACGCTAGGGGAGCCCCTATACTCAGGAAGATATAGTGGCCTTCTCTATCTACGGATTACGCGGGAGAAGAGGCTGATGTATTTCGGCCTGTTAGCCCTTTGCGTGAGGCATACGACCCAATGCACAATGCGGGCCCGACCATTCGGAGTGGACAAGCGGAGAGCGAGGTTGTCTCGGCCCTTAGGGGCTGGGGCGCCTCTACTCCAATGCTGCGACGGTAACACTATTCCGATGCACGAGGACGAATCAAATGGATGCGAGAGATTGGTGCCATAAACGCAAGTTTGGACGCCCTGCGGGAGGCAGTCTCCACCCCCAAAAATTACAGATTTACTGTAAAAAGGTGGCGCACAATAATGAGAAGAAAAGGATGGCCCGCATAAGTCATCAAGTCATCAAAATGTACACGCAAGTACTCATAAGCAACACTAATGGCCCCCTCCAACATCCCGACCGGACGCCTCCGCGCGGCCCATCCCGGGGGCGCATAATAGCGCCGCAAAGATCCGGTGGAGGGCTGCTAGCCAACCGCTAGGCGACAAATAGCCGCCTACCTCTGTAAGGCTCGCTCTTGGGCTTAGGAGCAGAGGAGAAACAAAGAGAAGACCTAGCGGGTAACACTATTCCGTCGTATGCGGAGGTGCGTCAGCTCTCATCTTGAGAATCAAAACGTCCGATAAGGCCGAAAAGGCCAGGTGCGGACGCTAAAGATCTTCGTGTCTTGTTGACGATGAGTTCTCGGGAACGGAATGTCCGATTATCCAGACAGCAACCACAGTTTTCCCGAAGCACACTTGTTCATGGTATTTTTCCAACAAGAGCACAACGCGAGAGTCGACGGAGAACCTGTCACGGAGCAGTAAGCTGTGGGAGACTAGGTAGGCAGAATCACCTCTATGGTTCTAATATGAACATCAAAGTGAGTAAAGTAATTCCTGTCATACAGGCCAGTCTCGCGGACTGTGGTACGCAAACTACTTTTCACTTTTTTTCCGTTTGAAGATCAATTAAAACGCTATGGGCTGCTGCCGAGATTTGAACAAAGAACCTCTAACGTGGGAAATAATCAGACGCCCAACTCAGCCCTAATTTAAATTGAAAAATCGGACAAAAGTTTTGGAAAACAAAGAGAAACAAAATTTTACACATACAGTTAACTACGTTGTCGCTAAACAAAGGTTTAACCGATTTAAGTTTTTGTTTGTTGAAATTCCTATTTTATATCAGTTCTAATCTATCTCCCACTAGTTTAGTAATTTATAGACTTCTTGTTTAAATTACTTTTCCCTCTTGCCTTTACAGCTTGTATCTTTTTTTAAATTTATCTACACTACCTGATAAGTAATAGCTATGGTTTATAGGTAGAGGTAAACTCAGCAGAAAAATAGTTTAACACATCTACACCTTATGAACAACTAACTAGTTACATACAGTATGCAGTGAAGGGGGCTGATAATAAATACGATCTTGGGTTTTTCATTACGAAATTCCAACCGCTGAAGAACCGGCTATTTTAATTGAACCCTTTTTTTCTTCTTTTTTGTTCTTTCTCTTTTTGTTTTTTTGTTGACCGGCCAATTATATAAATAATACGCACATATACTACATAAAATATAAAATCACATTTGAATGAAAAACTGTATAGGGAAGGAGCTGGATTTTAATGAAAATTACTGAAATGTATTTATTAAATTATTTAAAATTACGTGTTTGGGTAAGCGCTTTTACGTTGATAGGATTCCTAGAGATTATTGTGTAAGCTGCTTATATTATGATAGACTGTTATGAATTAACCTCTTGTAGTTACTCCTAGTTAGTTTTATTATGAATACATTATCACTACGGGTCTTCACAGAAATGTATAGATAATTAGTTGAATATGGTGTGACAGGGTTGATGATTTTTTAAAATTATTGTTAACCGGCTGTAGACAGAGCAAAAATGTAAAGTTCCATTCATGAATATAATAATGTAAGAAGATGAAACATTTTTTGTTCAAACAATTGTTTTTACAAATAGAGTTCATGTTATTTTAAACAGAAGAATTATATACAATTAGATATACAATTTGTATGTACTGTACATTGTATAGTAAAAAAACATTATATCGGTAATATGTATTATCATTTACCACACTTCACTAAAATATCAAGAAACCAAATCTCCAGCATTGCAAAAAATATCTACGAAGAATTTATATAAATTATTTACATCAGCGGCCAATAGTATAGAATAAAACCCACTGTAAAAAAACACATTGATCTCAAACGATTTAAAGATAGACATTTGCAAACCAGACGTTCCAATGTTTGGCTATTACTTTTACACAATTTACAGACCTCAGATGTTACTATTATATGAAATCGGCCCAACAAATGGAACCTTATTATATAATTATTCAGAAATCGTGAGATGCGGTCTGGTGTGATGTAGGTTTCAGAAAAACATATTCTTTATCGTGCCAACGTTTCGATCTTTATTGAGATCTTCTTCAGGGCTCAATAAAGATCGAAACGTTGGCACGATAAAGAAAATGTTTTTCTGAAACCTACATCACACCAGACCGCATCGCACGATTTTTGAATAATTATCGATTAACGGTCACTAATCACCACACACTTATTATATAATCCGAGGCTAACCTTAACTGAAAAAGAAACCTCAACTTGTTAAAATTGGTTTTATAATTAAAATAATTTCACCAAAACAGGTAAAACTGTTCCATACAATGTATTGTACTTTGTGTTTAGGCCTCAATTGTAAGCTTGAATAGTAAATCTTTTAACATGGGGCAAAACAACCATGAATCCTGTTGGATCCATCCGAAGCTGCTCTGCCCCGGTAGCATTATGAATCGAAAGCAAATCTTGGGAATTCTCTCTATCGCAGATTGAGTTACCATTTCAGCATTTAAAAAAATACGTCATCAGATTACCATAACTGGTTTTCACCTTCACCAGATAATGAGGTGTGTTCTTAGGCAATAATAAGAGGAACTACAAAAGTCATTTTTGTACAGCTTCCTCTCTTGTTGGATAGCTAACTGCTCAAAAATCGCAACTATATAGAAAGTCTGCTGTAACAACTGAGAGATACAATGTTATCATGGCTTTTCAACTATTAGCACGAGCTTTAACGTGTATATGTGTATGTACTTCTTGTATGTATAATTGTAACCGCATGTAATAACTTGCTTTAAATAATTATAAGTAGTAGTATAATTATTATCTTTCGAAAGGAAGGAGTTATTGCCCCCGCCCAGTGGAATATCGAGTACTCACTGGTAGGCTTTGGTGTAGGTCAGGTCTGGGGGTAAAAGTAAATTATTAGCGAGAATGGAGTGGGTTCAACCCCGCCCCGGGGAATATCGAGTACTCTGGGGAAGTGAATGTGACCAGACTTCTATGTTTCTATCGGGTGTTGTGTATATGTTAACTTGTTGGTTTGAATGTAATTTATTAGCGTGAAAGGAAGGGGTTGCTTTCACCCCACCTCGAGGAATATCGAGTACTTTGGTACAGTGAATGTGACGAGACTTCTATGTTTATATCGAGTGGTGATGTATTATATGCTTTATATCTATTCTGTAGTTGATAACCTGAGGTACAAACGAGAGGCTAGCATTTTAAGATGTCGATTTAGTTTAGGGTGAACCAACATCTATAGTCCACCCATTTAATTAGGAAACGATTAACTTCAGCAAAACAATTGTCTTATACAAACCCCAAGTTAATTTTGGCTAGGAATCGTTTTACTTAAAGGAACGCCCAACGGAAGACACGTGAGGGGCGTATGATTTTTTTAACAAGATGGCCCACCCCCCTTCATTTTGAAAGCGATTAACTTTAGCAAAAAATGATCTTATACAAACCCCAAGTAAATTTTGGCTAGAAATCACGTGGTGGTAACAGATTTAACATAACTTTCTTATCTAGCTGAAAATGACAATTTGTCATTTTAAATGAGAATCCCATATTTTTATTGTTTAATTCACTGTTAGAGCTTATTTTCGGCCACTTTTACTGAATTTTGTTTTTGGATAGGATCGACCATTTCTGATTTATGTCCGACGCGGACATGAACCATACAGGGAGATGGATTGCTGGCACACAAGGTTCGTGGCCTCCGATGTTACTAGATTTGATCCCCTTGGATTATTTTTTGGGGCATTTTAGAATCGAGTGTATGCCAATCTCCAGTATTGACTGCCCAAGAATTGGAACGGATAGTTGTGGCTTGCTGAGAAATCTGTCCAGAAATAATAGAAAAGGCCACAAATCAAGAATTCCTGCAACGAGCAGAGCTTTGCGCATCAAACGCAGGGAGCGTATTTAAGCATGTATTATAAACATAATTTTAATAAATGGACAAAACTGCAACAATACGTAATAACAGCTGAGAGTCATTTTATTTTTAAAATCAATGGTGATAAAAAATCCTTTTTGTTAAATAATTAAAAAAAAAAATTAATATAAACTAAGCGTAAAAGCAACCCCATGGTCCGTACCATATTCTGAGACGATTCCTATCCTAAATTAACTTGCTAATGGTAATGGTTTTCGAAATAAACAAGGAGGGCAATCTAGTTGTTCCAAAAAGCATATGCCCCTCACGCCTCTTCCGTCGGGCATTACTCAGAATGATCGATCGTATCAAAATTTTCCTTTCAATAAAAGTGGCATAAAATAAGCTCTAGAATCGAATTGTATAATAAAAATATGGGATTCTCATTTAAAATAACAAATTGTCGTTTCCCAGCTATATGAAAACGTTATATTAAATGTGCTACGACTAAGCGATTCCTAGCTGAAATTAACTTGGAGTTAGTATAAGACCATTTTTTAATAAAGTTAATAGTTTCCGAATTAAATGGGTTGACTGTAGATGTTGATGCACCCTTTGTACACTCTCAAGCCTGCGCGAATTTGCACGAATTCCCCAGAGTTTTATCAGAATTATTTTCCAAGAAATGCAAACGCGTTTAATGGACGTGATTCGTGCCTGAGGAGGAAATGCTCGCTATTAAAGGGGACAACGATTTTTTTAACATTTTTATTTGTTTTTGAATTTTCTGTTGTTCTTTTCGTTCTTTGCTCAATAATTCTTATTTTAGAAAACCTCCCCATCATACAGATGTTGACAATTACCTATCCTACCTTTTCCGTGAAAATTTTTTTTTCACTGTTCACCATCAGTCCGTTTGAATATGCTTTCATTATTTTTAGTTTACTCTGGGCATTAGTACAAGATTCCGACAAGATAACATCTGCACATATCATCCGCGAGTAACAGCATTAGGAGGTATGCATATTTCGAAATTTGTACACCTTCAACTCCGGCCTGAGAGAAAGAACAATACTATATCTGAAATGAAAATATTAAAAGCAATGGTGACAAGGATTTGCCCTGAAAAATTCCCTCAGTCACCTTTATATTTTGTGAATACTCATTCTTATGATTGATTTCTGCATTAGCATTGCAGTATATTTTTTGTTGATTATTGATCATTTTGGTTCTAATTTCAAATGAGGCCGACTTACCCAACAGCAAGGAATGATTAATAGAGTCAAACACCTGTTTCTTGTCAACAAAACTTTCATTTACTTTTGTTTTAGGCTTGGAGATATGTAGTTTTACGGGATAAGGAAAACGAATTATCCAGACACGTGCCCCTTGCCCTAAAACCCGACTGCTCTTCTGTTATAACATTTTTTTCATTAGACCAAATACTCAATCTATTATTAATTAGGAATAAAATAATATATTAATATTATATTAATTATTTTATATTATATAAATAATTTTTCTAAGTGGAAAATGAAATCACGTCGTCCAACGTTTAATTCTTTGGGTGTGCAATTCACAGTCTTCGTTGCTCTTAGGTGCAACTCAAGCCTCAATCACCCGCTTTCAATTTCATGTGGAACTGTCTTAAACGTTTCCACTCTATTGCTAGTTCTTCTTTACTTTATTATGTTTAGTATGGGGTTTGAGGTATTTTTATTTATTGGAACAGGCTCATTTTTTTTAATTTGTTTCAATTGACAATATCCTCTCCTAATTGTACGATTTCTATTGAATTCTACTGAAACCGGCGTTGACCATATTTCCTCTGTGGTTTTCAAGTATATCTTGCTGAGGATTGTAAATTGGATTGTGTAAATTGTTATTTATGAGTTCAGAAAGATTCCCCCGAACTTGTTTCAATGAACCCCCGACCCTTGACTCTTCGGAATCAAACACCGTAGTACAATTGGATGACCCAGGTAAAAACCTTTTTTGAACAAGTCGGATTTCTTGATACATATTTGGCTGGTGGGTGCAAACAAAATGACACACAATTTCAAATCATATGAAGTCTCCTTAAAGGAAAACGATTGGCTAAAATATAGACTCTCATCATAGCAGTTATCATAGCACTCCTTATTTCAGACCCGCTTTGTGCATACCTCTATCTTATGAGTAAAGTTCCATTTGAGATTATTAAAATATTTTTCCAGGCATGTACTGGCAGGAAATATAGTATAAAATTTGTCATTTATAAAGAGAAATATCTGGTTGATCCAATTTCGTTTTGCTCTCTCTGCAATCTGGGTGCAGGACCTTTGACACATTTTGTTAATTGTCCTGTTTATGAACCAGTTAGAATGGCTTTCTTAAATAATGATACTCATGACGATTAATCCATTTTACTTAGTGAAATTCTAGTAGAGGTATTGAAAGAACCCAGTGATAAAAACATGTATAAGGTTTACAAACAGCTACTAAATTCACTAGTTTCATGGTCCGCTTGACCAATTAATATTTTACAATTAATTAAGGTTTTTAGTTGAGATAAAAAAGTCAATGGCACGAGCGGGATTCGTACCCACGATCTTCGGCTAGATACGCTGCTGCTGTACCACTTGAGCAATCGTGACTTCGATCCCCTCGGGCACTAACTTCCCATCTCAACCCCACCTTTTGAATTTTCCCTCCTTTTTGCCATTTTTCAAATGTCGTGTAATCTATTTGATTCTCGGCGACAAATGAAATGGCACCGGAGAACTTTAGTGAAGGTATAATTCAATTTAAACTTATTAAATTCACTAGTTTCGTGGTCCGCTTGACCAATTTGAATTTTCCCTCCTTTTTGCCATTTTTCATTGTGTGGTTGAGATGGGAAGTTGGTGTCCGAGTGGATCGAGGTCACGATAGCTCAAGTGGTACAGCAGCAGCGTATCTAGCCGAAGATCGTGGGTACGAATCCCGCTCGTGCCACTGACTTTTTATGTCAACTAAAAACCTTAATTAAGTGTTTACAACTACCTTACTCAGGCTGTGTAAGTGAAGCCTTTTATGATATACGAGTGAGAAATATGAATTATGAATGTATGTAATGAACAATATTGTAATTTACTACTGAAAAAAAAACTGTAAGTAATTTTATTGTTGAACTCCCTGCATGGATTTAGTTATATTAAACATGTATTTAATCATAACAAAAACTATATATTTATATTTCGATACCGATATTTTCTTAATATCTTAAATTGTATTATTTCAAGTTGTATTATTATCTGTTAATTAAATACTGGTTCATGTACTGTGTTGCTCTTTTAAGCAGAAAAATAAATTAAACAAATCGCTTGTGTGACGAGCACAATGCGATGTATATCAGTTTATGTAATCAGCGTAGAGTGTTAAAACGATATTTACACCAGCACAGATTAACTCTGTAATTAAAACAAATTAGAGTGTTTATTTTGAATCGTATCCACTCAGCGATTCTCACAACACAAAGGATTAAAGGTTTATTCGAGTCGGCGGGTTTCAAAAGAGGATAAATCCAAAGGAATCGTAGCAAAAACGAATTACTACCGCGTGGAGGTCTTCGAACGCCATTCGAAAAGCAATTTTTGAGAAGAAAATTGAATCCCTTTTTGGCGATCGACTTGATTTCTAACACATCTCAAAGCTCACCGATCCTTATATTGTATTGACAGCTTACATTGTTCCTCACTATGTGCTATCAGAGATACAAAAATCAGAGTCACCTGAACGTTTTGTTTATTAATTTTTTTGTCAAATATTTTGTATGAATTTCCAATGATTGACGTAATTGAATGTATCAAGACCTGATGGTGTTATTGCATTTACTACATTTTAAATATTTAGCCAAAATTTGATAAATTAATCTTAGTCTATCTATACAGAAATCACCAAAACTCTGAAGATGCAGAAAGGCGTCTGAGCCAACAAAAATCAGCGAGGATAGGCAGACCACGATGATAGGCAACTATCAAACAATAGGTTTATCACCCCGCAGGCCAAAGAGGAAATCTCATAAATATTAATCTGTTTAGGTATGACTTAGCACGTATCCAAAGGTATTTATATGGAGGAAAATAAAAGCCGAATTCCTTCCAAAGGCGGGTAGTCGCCAAATAGCCTTAGCACAATCAATATGGCCAAAACGCCTAACTTTCTTGGTATAGAAGACAATGGAGAAGATAATAGGTGAAGAGATAAAAAAAGATCTTGCAACAAACACACACAGATCAGAACAGAAAATCCACGAAAACTGCCCTAATGTACTGATAGAGCAAGGTAACAATACATGGAAGAAAAAGTAATAACATGATTGCTGCTTCATGGGCATAGAACATGCTTTTGATAACACTATACATGAATCCATTGAGGCAGCAGCAAGGAAAAAAGAACTGTACAAAGGACAATATCAATGTTAAAAACTCGAAAAATAGAAGTCGAATTGAGACATCAATCAATAAAAATCGTACGACCACAATGGAATAAAAACTGACCATAAAATTCTCAAAACGGATCAAGATAAATGAAATGGCTACAAAAAATCTGAAAAAATGAAATAAAAATAAAAATTTGAAAAACCCTACCAATATAAAACACAAATTAAGAGATGTTTGGAAAAATAAAATCACTGAAACAAGTAAATGGGCCTTATTGTGGTATACAGATGGATTTAAAACGAAACATGGAGTCGTGGTAGAAGTCAAGGGCGACCTTGCCTTCGCTAAATCTATAGTCATCACAGCATCAATTTTCCAAGCTGAGATTGATATTATTACAGTTTTGAACATTACTGTCTGAACTAAGGATTGACCGTCCTGACATATATTGTGAGATTTCCTCCTGTGGTCTGCGGGGTGGTGAACCTATAATTTGAGAGTTACTTTCTTGTTGATAGTTACCTCTTGGGGGTTGAGGCAGAAGTCAAAGACACAAATCATAATTTAAAAAAATCATATTCAAAAACAGTCAAGCAGTACTGAAGGCTTTAGACTTTCCCGTAACTCCAACTCCTGGGAAAACAAGACCAGGTAACTTAATCAGGTAACATTGATGTGGTATGTCAGGACGATCATGGATAAATTGTAAGGATTAGAAATAGCCGGGGTAGGCTTGACCCCCAACAAATATACGAAGAAAGAAATGATTACACACTGAATGAATTCACCAGAAGCAAAACAATGAAAGAAGAGCCTAAACATCTCAACCAGAAAAAGCAACTCTACCTCTCTCTGTCAGCAGGATAGAATTAAAGAAAATAATAGCCCTTTTTACTAATCAATGCCCATTTAACCCGACTCTGTCATGATACAGCAAACTGTACAATCTCTTTGAACAGAGATTACCTTCATTAACTAACACCTAGTAAGCAGGCGGATATTCCATTGCTGTAAATACTTATGTTTTTTTAAAAGGGTATATTTTGTTATTTACAATAATTGTCAAGTAAAGCATTATTATTATTATTATTAAATTCACTAATTTCGTGGTCGGCTTGACAAATTAATGCATTACAATTAATTAAGGTTTTTAGTTGAGATGAAAAAAAGTTAATGGCACGAGCGGGATTCGAACCCACGATCTTCGGCTAGATACGCCGCTGCTCTACCACTTGAGCTATCGTGACCTCGATCCACTCGGACA